>NC_139820.1:16026632-16039132 GCF_963457635.1 Microchirus variegatus | reverse complement strand
TTGACTCCTCTCCAAATGGCTTTCTTCTGGCAACTGGACCATGCAGCCCATCTTTGTGCAAGTGCCTCCTTATTGTACATCTGGAGACAGCCACTCACCATATTTTCAGAGAGACCTGTATTTCACCTGAAGTTATTTCTGGGTTTTTCTTTGCATCCCGAACAATTTTCATGGCAGTTGTGGCAGAAATCTTAGTTGGTCTACCCGACCGGGGTTTGGTTTCAAAAGAACCCCTAATTTTCAATAGCCATAACTAATAATAGCCATTCAAACCAGTCTGTGTCAAATTGTGTGCATGTTATCAGGCCAAATCACCACGGTATGTAAACTGATCAGGGACATTTGGATAGTTTGTGTTGTAATTATGATTTAAAAAAGAGCAAACACAGTCATTGGCTTCAGCCAACCACTAACCATGAGTGAAAGAAAAGTTTTTGTTATCATTCATATTATATGAAAAATGGCTAAGAAATAGTAAATTCTGGCAGGGTATGTAAACTTATGAGCGTGTATAGTGTATATAAAGTGTATATAAATCCTATACTGTGATCGAGGGAAGTAGATATCGAATATATACTGTATATTATGATATATATCAAATCAATCCTTCAATTATCCTTCACATGAGGCTGTGCCAATCTCAACTAACATAGGGCAAAAGGCAGGGTTCACCCTGGACAAAAAAACACTCATGTATTTTTATTTGGGCTGTAACGATACACATACTCATGATTCGATTTGTATCACAATTTTTGGCCCACGATTAGATACATTCCACGATTTTTTTTTTTAATTTAAAAAACATTTTATTTAAACATTTACTTATATAACAACTTAATGTAACATTTAATAACAATATTTTTGGAACACTGTGAACAGATTTGAACATAAATAAATAAATAACCAAAGATTTCTCTCTTTTCTGTAACAAAATATTACTGTTGAAAAATACAAAGTAAATGATCAATAAGACTGGGATTTGTCCCCAAAGCATGCTGGGAAGTGTAGTTTTTCCATTAGAAACTGTTTTGTTCCTATGGAAATAACTTGTTTTGATAATCAGCAAAGGTAAGACAACATTTCCGCTTGTATTTCTTGAAAGTCAGTTGTTGTTTTTGTTCTTATTTTGGGGCTGGATTTGTGAATCTTGTTCGTAGAGTGAGAAAAATGGTACCGCTGGAATCTGTGGATTCTCCGCTGTTTACATAATCACACTGACGCTCCGGTGCAGCTTTTCAATGTGTGCGCTGTAACAGGTTTTTTCCACTCCCGCTGGTTTGATCCATCGGTGTTTTAACTGTGTTTGGTGAACATAAGAATGGTTTATATGAGCTTTTAGCCGAGTTTCTGGCCTTTCTGTGGGTATGCAGCATGTCTGTGTTTGTTGAAGTTAGACATGATTTTATGACGCTTTTGTCGCTGCGTCTGGCGCTGACCCGGTAGCGGGGACATCATTAAAGAAGAGATTAACGCGATAAAAAAACATAACGCATAAATGATGACTGTAATTAATTAATCACAATTAACACGATAATTTGACACCCCTAATAAAAATTTGTTTGGTAGCACTAACAGTTCATATCATGTGGCTGACTGGAAAAATAACTGGGAGTTAGAAAGAGCGTTTTGCGATTCTGCCTTCTCACGCCACGAGACAGGTTCGTGGCTCTGAGGATCGCGATTTCGATACGTTGATCATTACAGCCCTAATTTTTATTAATGAATGAATGATGATTAATTAATTAATTAATTAGCAATCTAGATAATATTTCATTTCTAATTAGTGTATTTCACAAATGTGCAGTATGATTATCAAAGGGACAGCCTTTAAAACAAGGAAAAGTCATCACAGACATCCCGATATGATGTCATATAGATCTTAGTCCATCTCTTGCCTCATGTCATGATACAGATTTGATATCAATATATTGTCCAGCCCAATGCAACAATATCAATCTGCAGCCCCAGAGAACAACACCCTAGCGTGACTGAAGTACTCTGGTGTGACAGAAGTTACCTCAGAATAATGAATTGTTGTTGAATTATGATTTTATTATTATTAACTTTTTTTTAGACAAATAAACAACAGTAATTACCGTTCAAACAATAATAATAATAATAAAAAAAATTATTGTAAAATGATAACATGCCAGTGACCACTTTAAGATGTTGATGGTTCTGTATTCCTTTATAATTATTATTTATTGTAATTCAACGCTTTTAAAGGTCGCAAGCCGGGCAGCATGAGTGCTGTACGCTATGGCTTATATTCATTATTGTATATGAATTGGTTGATGTTGATGCTGCAGCTCGATGCTCTCCCAATGCAATGCAATGAATCTCCAAATCTGGCTCAGTGAAACCTGAACCATCTCGTATCTAAGTTGAATTGTTGTGTTTCTCTGCTCTCCAGTCTCCAAGATGATGTCAGTGTACAGTGTCTTGAGATAATAAAGTTGTGATTCGCGCTATACGAATAAAACTGAATTGAAGTGATTTGGTTCTGTTAAACGGGTTTCATAGATCAATCATCAGAAACACACTAATCAAACTGAGGGTTTTTATAAAGTATTTTGAGCATGAGACACTTATAGGGGTAATCTACTGTGTGCTGCTGACAGTAGCCTACTAATTATTTCGAATTAATGAGTTACTTACTGAATTGATTAGATATGGTTCGTGAAAAAAACAGAGAAAAGTACTGACTCAAATATAGAGGCGCTTACAATCCAAACGATGCACCTGTCAGTGCGAACACCCATCGACGACACTGACATTGAGAGCGAATCCAAAAGCTACGCGCTATAATAATGCAGTCAAACACTACTGCTACAGTTAGCCACAGATAGCATTAGCCACACAATAATGCTGTCAAACACTACTGCTACAGTTAGCCACATATACCATTAGCCACACAATGCAGTCAAACACTACTGCTTCAGTTAGCCACATATAACATTAGCTACATAATGCAGTCAAACACTACTGCTACAGTTAGCCACATTTAACATTAGCCACATAATAATGCAGTCAAACACTACTGCGACAGTTAGCCACAGGCAGCGCCAACTTACCTTAAACTTCTCCAGGAACCCGAGACGTTTCGCACGTTTCTGTTCTGTGAAACCACAAAAAAAGCACAGAGTCCGTTAAAAAACAACGCACCGTTCATTTCCAGTGAGTACATTAAGTCGACACCAATTAAATACATACTAGATTTAGACATAACTTCAGACTCGAGTGTTGCTCTGATTCACGTGGACGGACACGCGCACTTGTGACGTCTCCTTCTTTCTTATTAATGGCGGATTACAGCTTTTGTTTGAGTATACCGCCACCTACTGTACAGGAGTGTGTAGGGACTGGATGGGATCGACACATTCTCATTTTTGTAAGGAGAAAATAAATAATGAATAAATAGATAAATAAATAAGTACAATAATAATAATAATAATAATAATAATAATAATAATAATAAATAAATACATTACAAAAGTAAATAAACACTATACACTACTGTACACTACTTCTGTTCTTCTGTCAAACCCCACTGCTGTAATTCTTCCCCCCCTGAGGTTCATCACTGGCTGTAGTCGCCTCACCCATCACTGTGAACTGTATGCCAATGCTTCCATGTCTTCCCTGTCTGTAAGACGCTACACACACTGGATGACTCTGGTCTATAAGGCTCTTCTCGGCTTGGTCCCCGCTTATTCAAGCACTTTTCTTCAGAGAACCAGAAGCCACTACGCCTTGCGTTCAAATGACATTTTGCACTTGTCTGCTCCACGTGTTCGGACCGAAATGGGAAAAAAGCTTTCAGTTTCTCTGCCCCCGCTGCTTGGAATACTCTTCAAACTGAACTTAAAATGCCAGCTTTTATTTCATTAGGAGCTTTCCGCTCCATCTTAAAAGACAGACAACAGAAATCCTTTGAACAGTGTCTATGTTCTTAAATTGTTACTGCGATCACAACTCCTGCACTTTATGTTTATCGAGTTGCACTTTTATATTTCAATGTTTTATTTTGTAAATGTTGCATTTCCTGCTTCTTATTTAAGTATTGATGTGTGCTGCTGCCTTTCTTGGCCAGGTCACCCTTGTGAAAGAGATCTTGATCTCAATGGGTATTTTATCTGGTTAAATAAAGGTTAAATAAAAATAAAAATAACAATTATTATTCCATGTTATTGCAGTAATTTTTAAGGAGGTTAACATGCATAAAAACTCAACAAAAACAACAACAAACATTTTTGAGCATGGAGGTCAGGTCTGGCGAAAATGCGATATTGGCATTGAGCCTGGACCCGTGCTTTGCTCAAGGGCTCTATAGCGCCCTCCAGGCGAAACGTTAATGAAGCAAGCCAAGATTAAGTTGTAGTGAATTTCATGAAACTTGTTGGGAAGATGTTGTAGCCAAAGACGAACAAAAAAGTAAATTAGGACCATGGCCTCAACTCAACAGAAAGCCATTTTGAATTTGGTGTCCATCTTGGCGATCTGCACGCTTCGTAAATGAACAACCTCATCTGAACACGTTTATCATACCGACTTAAAAAAACGTGACAATTTGTACCGTCTGGTGTTGGATGATTCTGAAAGTGACATTGTAACTTGAGCCAGTAATTCAGTTTGGGTCAAATTCACGTTCGTAGACAGTTCAGGGGCGGGGGCTCGTGTCACCTATGAAGTTTCATGCCGATTGGTCGATGTATGGCAAAGTTATAGCACTTTGTGTTTCGTGGTGAGCCATCGAAATTCGCCAAAATTCCGATGGCTGCCGCGGCCACGCCCTTTTGAATCTGGGAAAGTTTCTGATAACTTTTGATCTTGGAAGGGTTCTAGTACAATTTGATGCGTTTTTATTGTTCCAAGGATAAACGCCCTCAGATTTGCAAGTCCATTATTTTATCGAATTTCTGATTTGCGAGGCAATTTTCGTCCGTTTTCACACATACGTTCAGGGGGTCAAATTCCTCTCACTTTCAGAAACTGCAAACCTGCAAAGATTTGATATAATTTTGTATTAATTATTGATCATTTTAAAATATATATATATTTGTATTTGTTTTCAGTGTTTTTAAAATGTAAATGTCTTACTTTTAAATGTCTTACTTTCATATGTTGTATTGTATGTGTAGCAGGTCCATGCTGTGTCCCCACTGGCAGATATATAGATAATCAAATATATATATATAAAGATAATAATAAAGTGAGTATCACATATGGCTACACAAGAAATTAAATTAAAGTGGACCTAGACCGGAAGTTCCAATTAACGCTGTTTATTAGTGTGTATCTGCATCATTACCTTGTTTAAGAAGCCCTGAAGGTTCTAAACAAACAGTTCAGCCTTTGCTGAGAACGCTGTGTTTTATTGTAATCTCGGGCTCAGCGAGATCTCTGAAAAAAACAGGTCCGGTTACGTAAACATCGGTTCTCCGAAACACCAGATCGTCCTGCTCCGGGCACTAGTTCGTGCACATCCTGTTGCGTACATTGAACCGCAGAAGAAGAATAACGTCCGTTGTGGAGGTGTTTCACGAGCGACAGTGTCTTCTGACTCTGGGTCTGACTCCGGGTCAAAGTCATAAAAGGGACTGCAGCGGGGAGTCGTGAAGAAGCTATTTTTTAAACACTGTTAAAACAATGTTTTGATAATGAGTAGCAGTGCATCCACCGTTCCAGAGGGGGGAGCTGAGCTTCTGAGAGCGGGTGTGCTGAATATTCTGGCCAATCACAAGACTCTGTCTTCTGGGTGAGAGAGTTGAGTCTCAAATCTCGCGGCTGGGAAACACCGTCAGAAAAGAGGATTTCTATCGGCTCGTTTACAGCAACTAGGAGGTTTTTGACCATAAAAACAAGTTAATGTATGTAAGCAGACCTCCATAACTAACATATATGTGCAACAGGACCACTCTATGTGAGCTTTAAAGAAAGTTAGAAACTGCAGTCTCTGGTCATCCCCATCATTAGGTGGCTGAGTGAAACTACAACCGTCTGAAACTGACTTCGATGCTGCAGACAGTATTGAACTTTTCACTGCTAGTCCAGTCTGCTGCACAGCTGCTGATTTAGCACTCACACAAGCTAGCTAAGTAATTCAGTTCAGTTCACCCCAACAATTCGATTGTTAAAGTCAAGCATGTCCCTCACAAGTGTCTTTTCCATTGAAAGCATTGCCAAAGCATTTCAACGATCTTGTGACATTGCATTCCTGAGGAAAGTCTTGATCCTTTTCAGAGTTGAAAAGCACCTCTCAGCTTCAACTAATGTCATGGGAGTAGTAATCAAGCTCTTCAGCAGTGCCACAGTCTCTGAAAAGATGTTCTGAAGGTCGTTCCCCACAGATAGCTGGAACAGAGCCACAGCTCCGTACAGATCATTAACTCATTGTTGCTGTAAATGAGTGAAAGCTCAGTTTTCAGCTTGTACTTCTTCAACACTGGTTAAGCCCCATTGGTGGTGTTGAGAGCTGCTTCGGGGAGCTGCTCGTTGTACTCCCTGCAGCAGTGTAACACTGATCGTCATTGTGATTTCTCTTATTTGCGGTGTGATTTTGCTTAATGTCCAATTATGGTTACTATTTTTTTGACTTTTCTCTTTAGGTAACCAACATCAGATGAGTGCTGTATTTGCCAATTATACTGATGCGCTCAGCTATTTTCATCTGTAAGGTGAAAGTAAAATGTCACTTGACTGGATTTGAATTGTTAATATCAAGCAGTCTACATGGCCTTTACAGTTGAAAGACAAACAGGATCAAGGTGGATGATGTGGAACTCTGGGCTCCTAGAATGAATCCCAAATTCTGTCAGTAAGTTTTTCTGACATTCATGTCAGAGGTCTCTGTGTTGTTTGGCAGATTTGAAGATGAACAACCTGGTTCTAATCTATAACCCATATTAACATTTGTATTTTAACTCTGTTGTCTGTAATATTGACACCAGTGATGAACAATCTTTCATAATTAACACAAGGAACAATCTCAGTATGCTTGATATTTTTATATTCATCTGAAAAAACAAACAGTGATACAATGATTATTTTTCTTCATGAACATTTTTGCTTTTTCATTTGCCAGAAAGCTATATCTACAAAATAAGAAAAGAAATGAAACATTACACATATACTGTACATATCACAATGGTTCTTAGTTTGACTTTCAAACAGAGAAGAACGTGGAGGTTTATGCAGGAGCCACAGATGAGACCTCTGTCTTTGATGTGGACACTTCAGAGCCATCATCCACTTGTTTGCCGAAGAGCTGCATGATGCACGTGCGGAACTGATAGGAGGCAATAAAAGAGTGGGTTAAAAATCGACATCAAGAACATTTCATTTGGAAAATGGAATGGATGGATGTGTCACGGTGACTGTTCTGCCCACCTGTCGGTTCATGAAGACATAAATTATTGGGTTGTAAATGGTGGCGCTCTTGGCAAAATATGCAGGCATGGCAGCAGCCAGAGGATGGAAGGCATAACCGGGGTTGGCCGCAGCAAAGCAGGCAAAAATTGTATAAGGTCCCCAGCACAAACAAAATGCCATGATCATGACAACGACCATTCTGGATACTTCTTTTTCAGCTTTCTGGGTTGACTCTGATTCCTTCTGCTGCATGGCAACCTGTCATCAACAAATCAATTCAGTGTGAGGGTCAACCTGGCTGTGATCCACTTCGCCAGCCAGAGAATCAAACTGCGGGTTACTTACTGTATGGATGGCCCACCAGACGGCAATGTAGCACAGGATGATAATCGCCAAAGGAAGTAAACAACATGTAACCATAAGAACGATCATGTAGGACTGCACTCCAGGGTCTTCACTTCCACTAAATACATCAGGCCCACAGGAAGTCTTCAGACCATGAGGCCAGTACCTGTTACAAAAGAATGTTTATATTTTCACTCCACTCTTGAATTCAAAAGTCATGCTTTTCTCTTTACATGTACAGTATATACTGCAGGTTACCTGCTCCAGCCAAAGATTGGTGGTGCACACCACACTGCTGCCCAGACCCAGGAGAAGATAATTCCAGCTGAGGCCCATTTGGCATCAAATTTGACGTTTCCAAAAGGTTTGCACACAACAACCCATCTCTCCCAGGAGATGATGGTCAGAGACCAGAGAGCAGCAATTCCTGTGTAAATCAGTAGGATTTGTTGTTTTTTGCTCTAATAGCGTAACAAAAAGAAAAATCCTTTAAAAAAAAAGGTTATTTAATGGTAACATTATAGAAAATGTATTACTTACCACAAACAGAGACAGTGTAGCCCTCAAAGATACACATTGGATGTCCCAGAATGAAGTAACCAAAAAACTGATTGCATACACTGATGGTGCTGGCAAAAACTGTCTCTCCAAGATCAGCAATGGCAAGATTGACCAAGATCCAATTCAATGGGTGACGGAGTTTCTTAAACTTTGCTGTTGCCACCAACACCAGACCGTTGGTGAAGACTGATGCGACGACCACAAAAACCATCCAGACTGTTGACATGTTGTAAATCCATCGAGGAGCAATGTGGTAATTGGGACCTTCAAATGGATCTGGGGAGAACAGTAATATTGTTTCTGATTGTCTTACTATTTACAATCTAATGTGGTCTCACAAGTACACATTCCTTTTGTTAGCCCATAATTAATGCTATTGATTTATATACTGCTGACTGTTTTGTATGTAATTATGTAAATTACATCAGATTTTCCTTTGATTTTTGCACAGTGCTGTGCAATAACACATCTGCAGGCAAGTTTACATTTTTATATCAAAGGATGAAACTTGATTTTTGAATTAGAGTGTGTTAATCATATCTTCACTGGACTGGAGCACATAAAGCTCTATTATCTGATATAAATAATAAAATCTATATATCTTATCCAAAATGATCTCTGATATGGTTCATCTCATAATCTCACTATCAGTATGTGAAAGCATATTTTAAATAATAACAATCATCAATATTTAAATTGTATAATATTCCCCTATACTTACTTTGGAAAACCTTAACAGTTCATGCAAGACAGCAAGTGGTAAATAAGTGTATGTTTCTTTAGGGTGAAATCTACTGAAAACTCGGTAAATAAAATAGTAATACTGTACCTCTGGTGTTGTTGCTGTTTGTGTAAACGAAGGCAGATCCTCGTGTCGTATCGTCATGGTAACGCCTGGCAGCAAAAGCCTGTTTTCCCCACTCCTCTGCCATTGTGATCTCAGAAGGTCTTTCTTGTCACTTCTGACCTCCTTAGATGACTGGAGCCACACATCGGACTTTAGCTTATATACCTGTGCATCAGAGACCTCTGATAGGATTAGATCAATCAAACGACAGCCATGGTGTGCTGCTTGGCAGTGATACTGAGCAGCACACCAATAAACATATTTTGACCTGTGATTAAAACTCCGCTAAAACCTGCTAACTAGGTTAATTGTTTGAAAGCGGATTGCCATCCACAGATTAGTTACGGATTTCCATCAACAGATTAGTCACTAGAACTTTAACTAACAGACTATTTAAATTTGAAGCAGTCATGCAATCTTGAATGTGAAATAAGCAATGTTGAATTATAAAAGAATCCCAAAACAGCGATGAACCTGTGTCTCAGCTAAAATAAAATGCTTATTTTCTAACACTTGCTAGGAGAATTACAAATTTCACATCCAAATACGTATTAACATATATTCTATGTGTTGCATAGTAATCTGTCATCTGAAAGAAATACAAACACAGGAGGATTTTGCACATCCACCTCATTTGATACTTGGTATAACAGTGTGTGTATGTTCATGTGGACCCCAGTGGGTGACACAACAGCCAAGTCTTAAAGTAGCTTAAGTGAACAAGTGGACGGCCACGGAAGTGTAATTGTGACACATTCGAGGAAAGATACCGTTAATCCCTCCGGAAAGAGAGGTCACTTCAGAGTATAGGATTTTCTGCACTCATTGGATTCTACAACTGACGTCATTGTCCTCATGTGAGGTGCAAAGCAGGGGGATTTATTACCAATGTCTCAAAAGACAAGACCATTTCTTCAGGTTGCCACGATTTAACAGCATGATAGACATGGACATGTTATTTAGAGGGAAGCTCAGCTGAGAGGAGACAGTCAAAGTCATGTGCCTGTACCGACCATGTCACTGTTTATTAATCTCAGCCCAAATTAAATGATTAATTTATCATTTAATATTGTTTTGGTGATATTTCTGCCGTGATTTTCTACTATTTACACAGATTTATTGCCAAAGTGATGCTGGGTGACAATTGGGTATGTCCAAATCCAGTTGTGAGTTTTCTCAGGATGGCTAACATGTGGATCCGCTTGTATATGAAAATAGGAAGAACAAGGTAGAGAAATATGGGAGAAGATGATGTAAAATGTGTCACTCTGTCTCCTCAGACACAAAATCAAAACTGCTAAATTGAGTTGTGTATGAGGCTTAATTGGCACTGTTCATTTATGTGATTTTTTTTTAATCTCCATTTTGATCAGTCAAAAAGGTCAGTGTCAGATGTCAAACAGCTGATGTCACCGTCATGATGCCAAGG
This sequence comes from Microchirus variegatus, assembly GCF_963457635.1. Classification (NCBI taxonomy): domain Eukaryota; kingdom Metazoa; phylum Chordata; class Actinopteri; order Pleuronectiformes; family Soleidae; genus Microchirus; species Microchirus variegatus. The sequence continues at coordinate 16,028,579 of NC_139820.1, read as the reverse complement.
GATCTGCCTTAAGACTGGATTTGAGATCATCCAGCCATCAACTATCTGACTGCATCTGAAGATTATGAACTCCCCGCGACAGAACACTCTTCTCTCTCTCCTTTTGAGCAGTTAACTAAAGAGATCAGCTCATCTGATCCATCTGTTATTCCCTTAATTACAGTGTTAAAGTGTCTTCTAAATTGAGACCGGAGTGAAAACAATGAAAAGTGCGCTCTTGAGAATCTGTCAACACGTTTTACTAAGATCTACTCAGATCTCCTGTATTTCATCGCGTCTATATTCAAACTTCGTCATAAAGATCATTATGTATGTGTCATATATGGATGTGTGGATATAACTGAACATTATCCATTCTGCGTGGATATGCAGATCGCGCTTGGAGCGACGCACAATGCAGGAGAGAGGAGCAGAGTCAGCAGGGGCGGTGTGAAGAAAAAAAAGGCCCGCGCCAGATGAAGGGCACACTCTATAATTACAATGCCTTGACTTTAGTTTTGTAAGTACACACAGTCCCAGCCATAACAACAAATTAGATTAAAAAAAAAAAAAAAAAAACAATGTTACAGAATTGGCATAAAAATATATATATATTTTTTTCATTTTGAGTTACTTGCCCTTTACTTTCACCATGTTGGTCTTTCAAAGAGCCCCAGAATGCCCAATTTTTACCTCAAAATTTCAAAAGCTCTGCATGCCCCGCAATTTTATTTTGTTTGAGACCCCTGCTCTACATTAACAATAGTGGTACTAGCCCATAGCGTAACATCATGTTGATAGGCCCTGGTGCAAATATTTTTTGTTCCCCCCCACCCCGCCCTAAACACAAGGCCGTGCTCATGCACACTGCACGCACGCTTGGACACACACAGTCAGTCACTCGCCAGAACTGCTGTGCTCTGGGCTCTGCAAGCGGTCTGAGAAAGCATGGAATCGTGACGTAAGAATCCCGTGTCCTGAACGAGTCGTGACAAAGCCATGTTTTGATAATGAGTAGCAGTGCATCCACCGTTCCAGAAGGGGAGCTGCACTTCTGAGAGCTGACGTGCTAATCATGTCACTTCCAGGTATTGGCCAATCACAAGACAGTTGGGAAAGCTCTCATTGGCTGGCCAATCACAACACAGTTCTGTCTTCTGGGGGTGAGATTTCAGTCTGATTTCATTGCGACTGACGTGAGCTTCAGTGAGGAGAGATTTTGATCGGCTGGTTTGCAGCAACTAGGAAGTTTTTGATCATAAAAACAAGTTAATGTATGTAATTAGACCTCCATAACTAACATATACAGTGGTATGTACATTTTCATGATTTTCCTTTATAAATCATTGGTTGTTTGGATAAGAATTTTCAGATAAATATATCATATAGGAGACAGTGATATTTGAGAAGTGAAATAAGGTTCATATTATTTACAGAAAAAATAAACATTTGGCATGTGCATAAATTTAGGCACCCTTGTCATTTTATTGATTTCAATACCTTTAGCACTTATTATTGGAACTCAAAATTGGTTTGGTAACCTCAGTGACCCTTGACCTCCATACACATGTGAATACAACCATGAGAAAGGGTATTTAAGGAGGCCAATTGTAAGTGTTTCTCCTCTTTGCATCTTCTCTGAAGAGTGGCAACATGGGAGCCTCAAAACAACTCTCAAATGACCTGAAAACAATGATTGTTCAACATCATGGTTTAGGGGAAGGATACAGAAAGCTATCTCAGAGATTTAATCTCTCAGTTTCAACTATGAGGAACATTGTGAGGACCAGCGCCAAAGACCTACAACGTCATCTTGCTGCAGATGGTGTCACTGTGCATCGTTCAACTATTCAGCGCACTTTAAAAGGAGATGCTGTATGGAAGAGTTATGCAGAAAAAGCCTTTTCTCTGCACCTGCCACAAACAGAGTCGCTTGAGGTTTGCTAAAGCACATTTGGAATAAGGTGC
>NC_139820.1:15449132-16021632 GCF_963457635.1 Microchirus variegatus | reverse complement strand
TTAGGAAAACCCCATGTCACCATCCTCAACAACACAGTGTCAACAGTGGAGCGCCACAGATTCCTAGGAACCAAACTCTCACAGGTTCTGAGGTGGTCCTCACATGTGTGTCATGTACAGCAGAGACTGTACTTCCTGCAGCAACTCCTTGATAAACTCTATCATATTGGACTGAATCAGAACGCTGTTCTCTGGTTCAATTCTTATCTTCACAATAGGCATCAATATGTTTATGTCAATGGTTGTCAATCTAGTTGGATGTTAGTTGATACAGGTGTTCCACAAGGTTCTATATTAGGTCCACTTCTTTTTTCCATTTTTATAAAAGCGGACCTAGACTGGAAGTTCCAATTAACGCTGTTTTTTAGTGTGTATCTGCGTCATTACCTTGTTTAAGAAGCCCTGAAGGTTCAAAACAAACAGTTCAGCCACTGCTGAGAACGCTGTGTTTTATTGTAATCTCGGGCTCAGCAAGAACAGCAGATCCTCCTGCTCCGGGCACTAGCAGAACAGATCCGGTTCTGCTTCAATCCTTCCAATGCTCCTCTCTTTGGTGGGTCAGTGAAGGTGGCCCTGCGTGCCTTAAAACCTCCTCACATCAGAGGAGGTGTTAAGAAGGGTCTTGCTCGAGGTAGAGAGCATCCTCAACTCCAGGCCTTTGGGTTGTGTCTCCTCAAATGTCACAGATTCAGATTAACTCCTTGTTGATGGCCAGACTGCTCTATACCAAAATAGTCTATCCAGAATCTGAACTGCTCCGTCGCAAAAGGTGGCAACACACTCAAGTTCTAGCAGCACTTCATATGGCACTTCCTGCCCACCATGCAAGCCCAGCAGAAATGGCACACTAAGAAGGACCACATTTCCTTTGGAACTGTGGTCCTTATCGTTGATCAGCAAACTCCAAGAGTTCTCTGGCAAGTAGGAATAGTGAAGACCACCATACCTGGGGCCAAGGGTCGGGTTAGGACTGCAGTTGTCCGAGGGTGTTTTGTCTGGGTGTCTATAACTCTGCCTTCAGCAACATTCATTTGTGAAGGTTCACCGGTCACCTTGTTTCCTTCCACAGTCCAAAAAAATTTCAGATTAAGTTAATTGGACACTCTAAACCATTGGTTCTCAAAGTGCAGCCTGGGGGCCAATGGCGGCCCGCAGAAACATTTCTGGTGGCCCACAATGAATTATAGTTGATAGTTTTAATCCAGGAGCTACTAAGCTTGTGAAATGTTTATTGGACATTACTGGATACAGACCAATAAGTGTAAACTGTACAACTGCAATCTGGTCATTAAAATGATTACAAATGGGATTTATTTCCGTTTTTTTTTTTTGCTGTTTTTATTCCTTTGGCAGACCTCAGTCCAACATTGGGTTCCTAAATTGGCCCTTAGGTATCAAAACTTTGAGAACCTCTGCTCTAAACCATAGGTGTGGATGTGAGTTCATCTTTGTATATTAGCATTTTGATGGACTGCTGACATGCCCATTGTGTAACGCACCTTTGACCTATGTCAGCTGGGATTGGCTTCAGCTGTGCAACCCTCATGTGGAGGATAAAGTGAGTACATGGAGTGAATCACTCTTAAGGAATGCTCTCTCTCTATTCTGCCTACCTCTGGGCTAGTCAAATCTAAAACCCCTTTTCCCAGCTCAGCTCGGCACAGCGCAGCACAGTGATGAATATTGCAACTCTAAATTTCAATCAAGTTAAAAAAACACAGCGGTCAACAACATCAACAGTAAAAAGTGGTGGGTGAGTTACCCTGAGAGTCTATTACATTATATTTACTTGTATGAATTTTAAGAAAGCAGAAAATGTAACATTAATAATATCATACATTTTCTTTTTTATATATATAAAAAGACAGAACTATGCAACTAACTTAACAACTAACTAACTAGCAAGTTGTTGATTTACAGATAATAGTTGTCATTTTTAAGTTTTTTGGGAAAAAAACAGCAGAATCATGTAAAAAATTTAATATCAAAAAGAGTTATTTAGTGTAAAATTTTCTTTTTACGGTGTACATTCATAAATATACTGAGTTTTTGCATTAAGGCGCAGTTAAACAGATGTTCAAGTGTTAAACAGTGATTACCAGGACGAAGGAAGGTCACATGTTGTTCTAGCACATGTTTTACATACTACTTATTTAGTTTGGAACATGGTGTTAACACTGAATCTCTGGCCCAGTAGCTGGAATAATGCATTGATTTTTATCTGGCCTGTGGATCAGCTGTTTCTTTAAATCTTGGTTAGGCTGGACTTACACAAGTCAAACCTGACACATTAATCCAACACAGGTTTTCAAAGTCACGCTCTCTTTTCAGCATGTCTTTTCAGATGTTGACAGAATACACAATAAGAGTGAAAACATTCATTGGAATTGTTTATTTTTTTTTGCATATCACTCTTTATTTTGCAAGAATGAAATAATTCCCTATGACATTGCATTTCTCTATTTAGTCTTATATACAGTGTGCAACAGTGGACAATCTAAGCAGGCCCAACTTTAGAAACTTCAGTGACTGACTGACTTGTCGATGACACGTCATCATCATCGTTGCTCATTCCAAGCATCTGCCTTATACATGAGCGGAACTGAAATACAAATTGGAACAAAAAATCAATAAAAAACAACAATAATGTAACAAAGCGAACAAAAATGATTTGATGACTTAGCTGTGATGTGTTCATTTCTTCAAATCAAAAAGTAAAAAATCTAATTTATTTGAATAGATAGATAATGATATTACAAAATGGTAACCTAAAACCTAGAAAACCATTAAATCCCATAAATAACTAGTTCATTTGGCAGCATTAGGCAGTAGCTGAATTACAGAGCGTTATGTATGACTGTCACCATGAGAGGGTGCTGTTGGCCTTCTCTGTGAGTACTCAAATGCTTTTACTGTGTAAAACGCATATGTCATTTTGTCATTATGCCATTTGACATGTGAAAGTGGACCCACCTGTTTGTTGAGGAGGATGTAAATAACAGGATTGTAGACTGTGGAGGCTTTAGAGAGACAGGAGGGTATGGTGGCCAGCCTCAGGTCGAACGTTTGCCCTCGGTTGTTCACAACCCAAAGCGCAAAGGAGGCATAAGGCAGATAGCACACTAGGAAGCCCAGCACCATGACCACCACCATGCGTGTAACCTCCCGCTCTGCCTTCTGCGTAGAGGCAGACTCAGCCTGGGCCTTTGCTGCCTGTTGATAGAATAAATACAGCAACATTTTCATACTCACACTCAGATGTATGAAATGAGGAAAGATTTGTTTGCATTTTTTCCAAGAAACGATTTGAATTGACATGAGATATGTTCCCTACCGCTTTCAGCATGAACAGCAGCTGCGAGTAGCAGAACACAATGGTGCAGAAAGGAACAGCAAAGCAGAAGCAAAAGAGGAACATCACGTAGGACTCATTGTTAAACTTGTTGTTAGTTGTGTACCAGTCTGGTCCACAGGAGCACTGCAGACCCTCTGGGATGTACCTAGAGAAAAATAGTGGATCCATGACTGTTCAAGGACTATAAGCAACAAACGTAATAGCACTGTTGTGTCTTTGGTCTTTAAATACGAACCTACTCCATCCAATCAGAGGAGGAACTGCAGCAACCAAAGCAAAGACCCACGTGAGCACGCAACAAGCAATGGCATGGTTAGGTTTGAAGATGAAGTTCCCAAGTGGTTTGCAGACAACCAGCCATCTTTCAAAGGCTACGACAGCCAGAGACCAAAGGCTCACCATACCTTGAATTATCAGAAAGTGATACATCGATATGTACATTACACATTAGATACATCATCTCAAATGTAATATGTATAGTGGGATTGGCACCAGTGCACCCCACGACCCTCACATGGAGGACAAAGTGGTAGAAGATGAGTGAGTATGTATGTATAGTAGAATAGTGTCATTCTGTGACATTTAAAGAGGTCAGACACCCAAAATGATAAAATCAGAGAAGAGTAAATGTTTTCAGTGTTTATTTAACTTTTGATTAGGACCAAATACTTTGTCTGTAAACAAATGTATTTTTATGTAATGTAAAAGCACTTTGTAAACTGTTGTTTTAAAAGGTGCCATACAAATAAAGGTGTTATTATTACTTTCTGGAATAGTTTTGTATTTAACACTTTTAGTCTAACACTGCAAAGTTTATGGCTGATTAATATAAAATGGCCCTCAGCTCATCCTCATCATATCAAATTTCATTTGTATAGTGCCAACTTAAAACATACATTTTGTCAAGGCACTTTATATTGTAAAGTGCCTTGACAAAATGAGAGCTGCAACTAACGATTATTTTAGTTGCAAACCTGGAAATGATGATGTTTTCAAATGTCCTGTTTTGTCCACAAGCCAAAATGATTGTGTTTTAATATGCTTATATATACGGAGCAAAGAAATATTCACATTTAAGAAGCTGAAACATTCAGAAATCTTGTGGGGTTTTTTTAATCCCTTAAACCAATAATCAAAATAGTTGATTAATTTAGTCATTGATTAATAATCGATTCATTGAGTAATTGTTTCAGCCCTAATTACAGTCAAAGAAATCCAACAGGAACATAATGAGCATGCACTCTTGTAACAGGAGGAAATCTCTTATAGAACCAAGACTCAGCGTATATATAATAATTGTTTTTGTTTTTATCATGTAAATCATGTAATTCAACCTTTATTAAAGGAGGGAAAAGTCCCATTAAGATTAAGAACCTATACTTTTCAAGGCAGACATGACCAAGGTCTATAATGCTGGAAAAACACTGGTGCTAATATACAAGTGGTGATGCTCCTTACCACCAATAGTTGCTGTAAATCCTTCAATCTTGCACCCGAGAGGACCAAGAATCATGTATCTGAAGGCAAAGCAGTAAAAGCAGGTGAAGGAGCCCACAGACGAGACAAGTAGGTTTGCCACAGCCATGTTCACCAGAATGTAGTTCAGATGAGACCGGAGCTTCTTATACTGAGCAGTACATGCAATAGTAAGTGTATTGACGCCTGTACCAGCCACGAAAAGAAAGAACATTAAAGCTGACATGGAATAAAAGAGTCCGGTGCTACCTAGGTGGTTCTGGGGAACCAGGTATGGGCTGAATAATGTGATGTTGTTGGTGTCCAGAGGAACTGGTATCCAGAAGTCTTCTGGGAACTCCTCAGGACGATTTCCCTTCATTTTTCTTGAGTTTCGTGTCAAATTAAAATTCAAGCTCTGTTTGAAAACGCGATTTTTGCACAAAATAATGTCTTTGTGGTGTGAATGCTAATGAGAGATTGAGGTTTGTCTCTCTGATGAGGAGGTAAAGCTGCATTTATAGGACGTTTAAACATTACTTAGGCTCAGCTAAATTGGCTCACGGTGGGGATTTAAAGCTTTGTTTCAAAGCTCACACACCATCACACCTACACCATTACACATAGATTACACACAAACAAACACATGCAGCTTAGTATCTCTGTACCACAACCTGTTGTGAAAGCGTTTGTCTCTCAGTGAACAACAATGTTGTTACGTTTTTGTAATCTTATGAACTGTTTTTGAGCAATATCCTGAACAGAATAGTTAACTTAGATACGTACAAACATGGCTTTAGAAAAAATCTGAATGTCATGCACACATAGAGACACACATACAGACACGACTAAAGACACAAAAAGGATAAACAACACAGACAAGGATGAGGAACAACAACAGGAAAAAAATGGGCCACAGATTCTGGGGCCTCTGATTGAACTTGAAAAAAAGTCACTACAAAACAAACAATTTAATTAGCTTAAATGTGTACAAGACAATAATAACCTTATAGTTTTAATTTCGAAGAAAATGACCACTTACATCCACTTGTTACATGTACATGTGCCTTGTACATGAGGTACAAATCAAGCAATGAAAGTGCTGTTTTCTTTTTTTTTTATTATTATTTTTTCATTTTGCAGATTATTTATGTTATTTTACAACATTAGACGCAATCTCATATGACAAAAGATACTTAAAGCCATTTTTATTTGCAATGGAATGGAAAACCAGTCGGTCTTGATGTGTCTAAGCAGGTCCAACTTTGGAGACTTCAGTCACTGCAGATGTTGTTGATGATTCCTCCTCATCTCCACTCATCCCAAGCATTGACATCATGCATGAGCGAAACTGAAAGGGAAAATAATTTACTGAAATGTTAGACTATACATTGATTTTGAGATCAAAATTAAGATGGCATCATGAAAAATGAGCCTGGCGGGCCAGACCAACTTCAGTGCGCACACTAGTGAACTGACAAAAAGCCAACAAACTCTACACTACAGACTCACCCCAAGTCAGAAAACCCCTCCGCTTAAATAAACCAACATCCTAAGTAACACAACAGGTCCATCACATAAGGACAGCGGATATATCCATACCATGTACCACAATGCTGCTCATAAGGTTCATTCTTACAATATTAACATTTCAGTGACGACAAACATTGCATTATACATTTTAGACCATCAGATTATGGCCAAATAAATAAAGATGACATTGTAAATCCATGTTCCTTGATGGAAGGACAATGTGCGGGTGCAGGAAGTGAACATGTTATCCATGTTTGTGCGTGTTGGTGTGTAACATGTATGGAACAGCAGCATGCAATCAATTATGGCGCAGAATCAGCTGGGACTGCTAAGATGTTGATGGTGACCATTTAATACATTGTGATTGCATCGTTTTAATAGATGTCGAACGTCTGCTCCCTGGCAAATAAAATGGACAAACTGCTGCTCCTCACCATAAAAAAACATAGCTCAACGATCACATCCTGGACTGCGCACTTTGGATGTCGGGTTTCGAGCGTGGCGCTCACAAGGAAAAAGAGAGGAGGTTGAATCTGGTTCTCCACAAACGAAGATTGCTGTACTGATGTCACCGTGATGGAAAAGTCACGTGGCCTGCATCTGGAGACTCACCACAGGAGTTTTCCTCATTCATGTCGGTACATCCCACCACAAGCCTGCGTCTCAGAGGCTCTGATGGTGAGTCTCCCTCCTGCCAGCTTGTGCTGACCAACTGGCCCCCATCTTTACCCAGATCTTCTACAGATCCCTGGAGCCGAGTGAAGTGCCCTCCTGCTTCAAATGCCTCACTATCATCACGGTACCCAAGAAGCCTGCCATCACAGGACTAAATGACTACAGGCCTGTCATCTGACATCTGTGGTCATGAAGTCCTTTGAGAGACTGGTGTCGAGCCATCTGATGACATCACAGAACCCCTGCTGGACCCCCTGCAGTTTGCCTCAGGGCAAACCAGTCGGCTGACAATGCAGTCAATATAGGACTGCACTACATCCTGCACCACCACTACCAACCAGGGACGTATGCCAGGATCCTCTTTGTGGACTTCAGCTTGGCCATCAACACCATCATCCCAGACATCCTCCACCAGAAGTTCAGCCAGATCGCTGTACCTGCCCACACTTGTCAGTGGATCACCAGCTTCCTGACGGACAGGCAACAGCAGTCAAAGTCCATCAACACTGCTCTTCTCCCTCTCCACAAATTACTGCACCTCAGTGGACAAATCTGTGAAACACCTGATGTTTTCAGATGACTGTACTTCCTGTGACAACTCCTGAAGTTTAACCTGCCACAGGAGCTGCTGGTCGGTTTCTACGCCACCATTGTTCAGTCTTGTGCACTTGCAACACTGTGTGGTTTGGCTCTGTCACAAGTCAGGACAGGACCAGACTGCAATGGACAATCAGGTCTGCAGAGAAGATCATCAGTGCTGACCTTCCCTCTATCCAGAACCTGTGCAGGTCAAGGGTACGGAAACGGGCAGCAAATATTTCTGCAGACCCTTCACATTCTGGACAAAAAATGTCTGAATTTTTGTTGAGCCATGTTTCCATCATGTACAGTCTGGTGTGGTTAGGAACGCTAAAGCCCTCAGTCAGGCTTGCATTTGGACTGATAACAGTACCTTGACTTGGTAGGTGGGATGTGCCTGATGGCCAAGTCAGTGAGATACGTAGCGCAGCGATGTACCGGTGCGCTGACAACGAACACGACACAATAAACAACAAAAGAGCGAATTTTTTTTCTGCTCGGTATGGGGCTGTTTGTCTTAACAAGATATCAAGCTTTGCATGAGAATAGACTGTGGTGTTGGAAGAAACACAGTACAGATATATATATATATATACATACATATATATATATATATATATATATAACCACACACGTGTTGACGTTCAGAAATAAAGTGAAGTGGACTGAACCTACACTGAATTTTTGTATCCCATGAAAACACATGAACACAATAATATGCATGGGAATTATTGATCCTAGTGTCATGCGTGATCGTTGTTGTGATTCACGTTTTGGGTGGGCCTCAGCGGATTTTCTGGCACTCTTAAGTTTGGGAATGGCTGCCATAGAGCATCAGCTCTAGCTTCTGCATATGAAGTAGTTTCCCAAGTTGCTTGCCAAAAGAGGAATTCTTTGAATCAACTTAACTACAACACAATACAGTTAAGGCATAGTCAATAGGACTGGCTTAATGCAAAAGAATACTTTGTTATAAAATGCTGCAAAAGACACTATAGTAAACAGTTGTAAGAGGTTTAGGATTGGAACAAGTTACCAGTAACAAAACAAAAGGAAAGTAAAAGAAGAAAAGAAAAGTGCGGCCTGTTTCAAATAAACTTTTTCTCACAGCACATAACAGACCTGTTTGTTGAGGAGGACGTAAATAATAGGGTTGTAGACTGTGGAGGCTTTAGAGAAACACGAGGGTATGGTGGCCAGTCTCAAGTCGAAAAGTTGCCCACGGTTGTTCACAACCCAAAGAGCAAAGGAGGTGTAAGGCATCCAGCACACCAGGAAGCCCAGCACCATGACCACCACCATCTTGGTCACCTCCCTCTCTGCCTTCTGAGTGGAGGCAGACTCAGCCTGGGCCTTTGCTGCCTGTTGATGGAGATGAAAGCTGATTCAATACAAATCAGCTCTGTAGAAGCAGAGGCTGATGAATATAAAGATAGACGATGAATTGCATTCAGGTATAAATTCTGCTTTAGTTTACTTTTTCAAGTTTTATGATTTAAAGTAGAGTAGGACATCACAGAGTAGGATTTGTTCTCCACAGTTTGCAAATTTTACTTCTTTAAAACTTCTTTATACAACTGTCGAAAAATAGATGTCACGGTAATATGTGCCCTTACACAGCTTATAGAACCTACTGCTTATGAACGGTGTACGAGAGGACAAGTTGACTTCATAACACAGCCTAAGATGACAAACAAACTATTTAAACGTATTACTATTAGTACACTATTACTTGCTAGTCCAACAGTAGCAGGACCAGGTCACCCTCAGTCGAGTATCACTCTACTAGCAGAGCAAAAGCAAACACCGGGGCAGTTGTAATGTATTTTGAGGCACGGACCCGAAACCAGAAGGTCCATAGGGCCAGTGCAGGTGATGCAGAGCTGCTCAGGCTTTGACAGAGGTGACACTCACCCTGGTGCAAGTTGATCAATCATTGAAATAATCTTGGACACATTATTTTAAGGTTGTGTCAAATTAAGGCTATTAGCTGTGTGGGACTTTTTTCTCTTACCATTTTCATTGTAATCAGCAGCTGTGAGTAGCAGAAGATGATGGTGGTGAGTGGAACAGCAAAGCAGAAGCAGAAGAGGAACATCACATATGACTCATTGTTGTATTTGTTGTTTGTGGTGTACCAGTCTGGGCCACAGGAGCACTGCAGACCCTCTGGGATGTACCTAGATAGATCATCAGAAGGTCATTGAGCAGAAATGCCAAACTCATATTTGTGAGATGAATGTGTGTGTGTGTGTTGTTTACCTGCTCCATCCAAACAGTGGAGGAACTGATGCAATAAGCGCAAACAACCAGGTAAAGACGCAGCACGCTAGAGCGTGGTTGGGCTTGAAGACAAAGTTGCCAAGTGGCTTACAGATGACCAGCCATCTTTCAAAAGCAATCACAGCCAGAGACCACAGACTGACCATACCTGTAATGATACAAAGATAATGAATGAACGGTTTCAAATCAATTGTATTACAGTAAGAGAAAGTCCGGTTAAAATTTGATTGGAACACTGTTTGTACTTACCTCCGAGTGTTGCCATAAAACCTTCAATCTTGCACGCTAGAGGTCCAAAGATGAAATATCTAGATGCAAAGGAGCAGCAGGCCGTGAGGGAGCCCACAGAGGACACAAGAAGGTTTGCCACAGCCAAGTTCACAAGTATGTAATTTAGGTGGGACCGGAGCTTCTTGTATTTGGCAGTGCATACAATGGTGAGGGCGTTGATGCCAGTGCCAAACACAAATACAAAAAACATAAATCCTGCGAGGGCATAGAAGATGCCCGAGCCCCCCAAGTGATCCTGGGGAACCAGGAAAGGGCTGAGTGTTGTGATGTTGTTAGTATCCAGAGGGATTGGAATCCAGAAGTCCTCTGGCAGCTCTGTACCATGATTTGCCCTCATTTTTTTTCTCTGAATATAGATCACTGCTGTTGAACCTCCTTAATGTAATGTCTGGTAATGGTGACGCTTTAACTAGACCACATAAAAGAGCATAAAAGAGAATAAAGAATAAAAGTTTCAAGAAGTAGACAGCAATGTTACAGTGTCTGCTTCCCAAACATCACTAAGGTGAATCTCTTACGACAGAGGACTTTTATAACAGACTCTAGGGCACCACTTATCCCAATTAAAAGGTTAATTGACTCTATAATTAAATAATTGATTGCATTAATTGATGTAAGTAATTTAGTGGTTACCTCTGCTGACTTTGCTGACTTAAGAGAAAACAAGAGCACTCTGAGAGTGCAGACCCCTGTCAAGGCTTAAACACATACTTACATTTTGATCCACTGGCTCCAGAAAACTTTCTTGATCTGTATAGAACTTTGCTAACTTAAAGCTTTTACCATCTTACATAAGCATGGCAAAACTCATCCATCCAAGATGTCGCTGAGATATATACATCTGAACTTGTTAAATGGGACTTAACCCTGTTAAGAAATAATTGTAAATGTAAATTGCTGCCAAATCAGTCATCTTGATCAGATCTAGATGAAGCTTGGCCTGATGATGGTGTCCCACTGGGTCAAATTGTTTTTTTTTCTTTCTTTCACAGTTGTGAAACATATGGATTTCTTGAAAATTCCCAATGTATCAAAAGTGAATGTACTTGGAAATATACTTAGGTGATCACCATCCATCTCAAAAACTGTAGACAGGAAGTAGCTAACAGAAGGACAAACTTCCAGATCAACTCAGGCCTTGTGAGATAGGCTAATACCATTTTCTCAGAGAAGATTACAGCCGTTCTTTGCCTGCTAATCTGATTTCCATTAACCTTTAGTCTTAAAATCTCATACGCTGTAGCTTTTGTTGCAGCTTTATAGGTGCACAAAACAAGCACACCTCTTCAGTGATGTCATCGCACATCGGCTCTCAATGAAGTGATTATCTGAGGGTTGGTAATGTATATTGTGCTCCAGCATCTCTTTGCTTCGATGAGATTTTCAGAAACATGTAAATAATATATACAGTATGTTAAGAGCTTATCAGTCTCTGTCCACTGTGCTGCTTTAACCCAAACTCACCCCAGCTAAAAAGTCAATTACAAAATGTATGCCGGAATGTATGTACATGTGAAATGAAGAGTGTAGTGTGAGATACAGTGGATTAAAACCATAGAAGATGGGGTTTAGAGATGTTACAGAAGATGTATATTGATCAGTCCTTGTATTTTCTTCTGCTTATTTGTGCTTGGGTTGCAGTAGCAGCAGGCTGAGCAGGGTGTTTATCTTTATGACTATGTATCTCTATGTAACTTGCAATCTTAGGCAGGCCATTCCACACAGGAACACCAAGATGACCGAACACTAATCTGCTCCCTCCTGTTGTGATACCCTTCACTTCCAACAGTGTCTGAAACTTTGGTAAGCAAAGCAAAGGGGTGAAGCCAGCTATAGTTAGTATCAGCCCACTTTCTGAACCAGCTGAAGCTCTCTTTCCACCAAAGAATCGCTCTTGACCTTTCAACTGGGGAAAACTTCCAGTGTGACACAGTGTTTCTTCAGAATTGAAATTATTAAAACAAAAATGTTAAAATGAAGAGTCAATTTTAGTGTGTTATTGCTCGAAATATTGATCTGAATTTATTTTTTTACATTTGCTGGGCAAAAGTCATTAGCATTCCCTACATAACTAAGTTTTGAAATCTATGCAATATTGCACAAAACATTATTATATTTACAGAACACAAATTATCAGTCACCTGTGCAGTCGTATTTTGACAAAAAAAGGAAAGAAAACAAACACAGTGGCTGTTCAATCTACGCAGGCCCGACTTTGGAGACCTCAGTGACTGAAGACTGTGTTGATGACTCTTCATCATCACCTCCTCCCATCCCAATCATCTTCAGCATGCATGAACGGAACTGCAAGACATCAAAAGAAGGCAGATTTGAGAATTTGCCTTTAAAATGTTTCCTCTTATTTCACCACTTTTGTCATGCATAAAAAATGAAGTGTAAGTTGCTGACTTTGACTTTAATCATGTGTGTTGCTGTATACGGTCTTTTCATTCAGATTTGCACTAAGCTTAAATTAGTAATTCAATATTGCATTAGGTAGAGCAGGTCATTTTAGAACAGGAATGTCAGGGGGTACGATCCCCAGCTCCTCTCATCTACAGGCCAATGTAGCATTGGAAAAATGCTAGCTATACAAATACAAACCATTTAACATTTATTTTGTGTGTAAAGTTGTTTTCCATATGACAAAATATGCAACTGACCTGTTTATTGAGTACAATGTAGATAACTGGATTGTAGACTGCAGAAGACTTGGAAAAAACTGCTGGTATTGTTGCTAATCTCAGGTCGAACGCTTGCCCACGGTTGTTCACAACCCACAGAGCGAAACTGGCATACGGCAGCCAGCACACCAGGAAGCCCATCACCATGATAACCACCATCCTGGTCACCTCCTTCTCTGCTTTCTGGGTGGATGAAGACTCAGCTTGGGCCTTGGCTGCCTGTTGATGGAAAGTCAACTCAGTTGAGTCCCTTGAAAACCGTCAGTCAAAATATATTTTCTGTTACCATTTTCAGTGTAATCAGTAGCTGTGAGTAGCAGAAGATGATGGTGGTGAGTGGAACAGCAAAGCAGAAACAGAAGAGGAACATCACATAAGATTCATTGTTGTATTTGTTGTTTGTGGTGTACCAGTCTGGGCCACAGGAGCACTGCAGACCCTCTGGGATGTACCTAGACAGATCATGACAGAGTGGTGAATGTAGTCAAATGTGACCCATGTTTGCTAAACAATGAATGTAAGGGTTTGTGTCTTATATTTACCTGCTCCATCCAAACAGTGGAGGAGCTGCGGCTATAAATGCAATCACCCAGGTGAAGCCACAACAAGCTAAAGCATGATCGGGCTTAAAGACAAAGTTACCAAGTGGCTTACAGATGACCAGCCATCTTTCAAAAGCAATCACAGCCAGAGACCACAGACTGACCATACCTGCAATGATATAAAGATATTTTTAAACATTTTATCCTATTAAAAAGCAAGTATTATGACCTCTCATACAATATTTGTGCATCAAAGTTCATCTTACCGCCAAGAGTGACCATGAATCCTTCGATTTTGCATGCCAGCGCTCCAAAGAAAAAATATCTGGCTGCAAAAGCAAGGCAGCCAACAGAGGAGCCCACAAAGGACACAAGCAGATTCGACACAGCCAAATTCAACAGGATGTAGTTGAGGTGGGACCGCAGCTTCTTGTATTTGGCAGTACATGCAATTGTAAGCATATTGATGCCACTGCCAAGAACAAATACAATAAACATGAATATGGCTAAAGCGTAGAACAAGGCTGAGCTTCCTAGATGGTCCTGGGGGACAACAAAGGGGCTGAGAGATGTGATGTTATTTGTATCTAAAGGGATGGGGATCCAAAAATCCTCTGGAAGCTCTATTACCCGGCTGTGCTTCATTTTGCTCTGTAAAAAAGAAGAAAACTAAATCAAAAATTGCCTTTCGTGTAATGGTGGAATCCCACGTCTCCTGCAGATGCACCTGAATGTGTCAATCCCTTACAGGAGACTGGGAGTACATTTATATGGTCTCTATAAGGATATTTAATTAATTGAATAATTCAGTTACTCAATGAGTGATTGAATGATTGAATAATTGTTTGTCTCAGTAAAAAGACGTCAGCCACAACATTAAAGCCATTGCAACCAAATGGTTTTAACGATGCTGCTGATCTGTGCACTCTTGTCTCACCAAGCCATGAAACGCAGCTGGAATACTAGATGAAGAATAATTAAAAACAAACAAACAATCACAAGACAGTTTTCAGATTGACCTCTTTCAAAACAGGTCAAGGTTATAACAGACTGTCACTAACCAAACTGGTTTAATTGGAGTCAATCTGCTGAAAGGGACATGGCTTTGGAATCAGCTAATCCAGCCATTAGTGCTCTTACAACTGCTTACCACATTCAGTCATTCCGGGGATAATGCTACTTTCAATTAGCATTAGCATGGATGATCTGTACCTTCATTATCGTATCAGGATCAAGGAAGGATCAAGAAGGATCATCCAGTGTGGAGCGGAGATCTCAGCGCTGAACAGTTTCATGTAGTGTATAAGTACGTGATAAATACACTCTACGTCCGCTTTAACATATGGAAGTCATGTCCTTGGGTTTATGTTGTGCATCTGCAAATAAAACCCTGTGTTACTACATGAACTCCAGCCTCTTTAAATGTTTTAAATGTTTTGTACAAATGTTCTTATGAAGATAATAAATAATGATGAATCATGAATAGTGTGTATGTACGCATATTGTGTTCATTATTATTAGTTCATGATTAATCCTGCTGATTTGAACCTTCATTACTTGATATGCACTGATACTAATTTTTCTGACTTGAATTACTGGAATTCGAGTACTTGCCGATACTGAGTAGTTAATAATACCATTACAGCAAAAACAACAATTTAATTTTATTTGCAATATAATGAAAACCACCATTTTCATTATATTTACAGTCTCCTCCAAAAGTATTGGAAGAGTGAGAACGATTCCTTTGTTAAACTAAATATGAATAAAAGACAAGCTTTTGTTTCAGGTGACTTAATATTTAGTGACAAATCCTTTGCTGTGCATCGTGTTAAATCTTTAGATCAAATGATTGTTTACTGTGACAGGTGCATGCAGAGGTGGAAAAAAGTACTAAAATATTGTACTCAAGTAAAAGTACCAATACTTTGATGAAATATTACTCAAGTAGAAGTAAAAGTAGTCATCTGAAAATGTACTCAAGTAGAAGTAAAAAGTAGTTCATTTGAAATGTACTTTAAGTAAAAGTTACTTAGTTACTTTGCGTGGGGTGTGAGGGTAGTAGAAATATGACGAGGTCTGCAATCCCAAACTATTTTGGAGCTCACGCCCGGAGCGACACAGGATATTACGTCACTTTTGGCCACACCCTCTATGTTCACGCACCAGTGCTGGTGATAATCACATCATCATTCGTCTGGTTCTGGTGTATATTTTCCCCCTGTAGGTCTTCATTGTGCTGAATTTTTATTTTTACTCAGTAACAGATAGGATTTATAAAGCAACTAAGTACAATACTTGAGTCAATACGTACTCAAGTAAAATACAAAATCCTGATTTTAAATTGTACTTAAAAAATACAAAATACACAAAAAAGGTATTCAATACAATAACTTGAGTAAATGTATTTTGTTATTTTCCACCTCTAGGTGCATGGTGTAGAAGCAGCTTATTGTTACTTTCAGACTTGCATGTACAAGACTTTATATAATGTCAGGTCCCAATAACAACCCAATAATAAATCAATTGTTTTGACATATTTTACAATCATTGTTTTAAGACAACTGGGTTCAAAATATAGGCGTTGAGAAATTACATTTGAGCCCACATGATAACATGAGAAACTGCTAGCACACTGATTTGCTACAATGCATTTAGTGAGTAAAAATCCACATGCACCTCCTCCTCCTCCTCCTCCTCCTCCTCCCCAATCCTTACTTCATGTCACTTGCGTGGTTTTACATCATGATCTCTTAGGTTCAGCTCTCCAAATGTCTACTAAGACTCTTATCGTATGTAAACAATGATAGGAAGCTTAGAGTACAATGGAAGGTCATGGTGTTTATCTGAGCAAAACTGACCTCAACCTATTTCTTTGCTCAGGACCACATGACATATTACACCGCGGTGATGATGATGACACACTGTCTGTAAGATGAGAGGAAAAGAATTCCATGATTCTAATCCTAATAGCTTTAGTAGATGAGCTGCATTACTGTAAATTTGATCACAGCCCTTCTTGACACAAATTGACATTTAGATTGGTTATATAGATACAGTCATTAATGCAATCACTACCTTGCTTAAAAGGCCTGATCACATGGCCAACATACAGGGACAAACAATCATTCACTCTCACAGTCACACCTCGAGTGTCCAACTAATATGTGTGTGAGAAAAGCAGAGTACCCACAGAGAACGCCCACTGAGAGAAGATGCCAACTCCACACAGAAAGGCCCTTGGCCAAACCAGGTATCACCATAGGTAACCTTCTTGCAGCCAACAGTGCTTGCCACTACTCCACCTTGTAGACCACTCTTGAATATTTTTTTAATTTGTTTTATTTGAGAGATTATTTCACAAACCTAAACATTAGACACAGCCATGCACTAAATCACTGTGGCATGACACTTCCTGTGATGCAGTGATGACTAATTTGATACTGACTTCATCATTGGATACAATCTGAGTCCAATCAGCCACCTGCAGTAATGAACATGTGACATTACTGATTGCATTTAGCTGGCTGACCAGTAGAGATATATAACCACTGTGCAAAATACAGGGGGGTCTGGGGGGGCTTGACCCCCCGATTAACATTCGAGACCCTCTGAAAGCTTCAAGGTTCTTAACATGTTACAGTGTAATTGGAAAACATGTTTTTTTTCCTTTATAAATCATTGGTTGTTTAGATGAGAAAATTCAGTTAAAGGTGCATTATGTCATAAATCTAAAGCAACTGGCCATAAAATCCTCCTAATATGTCACAGAGACTCAGGAATAATGTTCATATAACAAACTGAACTCACCAACAACAACAGTACAGACAAAATATTTGCATTAAAAAAAATATTTTGCAGACTGCAAATCATGTTTTGGCATGTGGCGCCACCTACCGCCGTCTACCAATCATTGCAGTCAGTAGAGACTCAGCTGCCAAGCAACCACGGGTTGCCAGTTACGTCAGAAAACGAAACCTAAAAGACCTCTGTATTTTAAATTTGAATGCAGTAACCATTTTTGGCCACATTCTTACATATGGCACCTTTAAATATACCATATATGAGATAAACACAGTGATATTTGAGAATGAGTTTTAGACAGTGTGCAATAATTATTTAAACAAAATTAGGGATGTGTATAAATTTAGGCACCCTTGTCATTTTATTTATTTATTTCAATACCTTTAGCACAAATTATTGGAACTCAGAATTGGTTTGGTAACCTCAGTGACCCTTGACCTCCATACACATCATCATCATGAGAAAGGGTATTTAAGGAGGTCAATTGTAAGTGTTTCTCCTCTTTGAATCTTCTCTGAAGAGTGGCAACATGGGAGCCTCAAAACAACTCTCAAATGACCTGAAAACAATGATTGTTCAACATCATGGTTTAGGGGAAGGATACAGAAAGCTATCTCAGAGATTTAAGCTCTCAGTTTCAACTGTGAGGAACATTGTGAGGAATTGGAAGACCACAGGCACAGTTCTAGTTAAGTGGCAGAAAAATCTCAGATAAGCAGAGAGGAAGGATGGTGAGAACAGTCACAGTCAACCCACAGACCAGCTCCAAAGACCTACAACATCATCTTGCTGCAGATGGTGTCACTGTGCATCATTCAACTATTCAGCACACTTTACACAGGGAGATGCTGTATGGAAGAGTAATGCAGAAAAGGCCTTTTCTCTGCGCCCGCCACAAACAGAGTCACTTGAGGTTTGCT
Organism: Microchirus variegatus; assembly: GCF_963457635.1. Classification (NCBI taxonomy): domain Eukaryota; kingdom Metazoa; phylum Chordata; class Actinopteri; order Pleuronectiformes; family Soleidae; genus Microchirus; species Microchirus variegatus. The sequence continues at coordinate 16,003,511 of NC_139820.1, read as the reverse complement.
AAAGCACATTTGGACAAGCCAGCTTCATTTTGGAATAAGGTGCTGTGGACTGATGAAACTGAAATAGAGTTATTTGGGCAAAACAAGGGGCGTTATGCATGGTGGAAAAACAACACAGCATTCCAAGAAAAACACTTGCTACCTACAGTCAAATTTGGTGGTGGTTCTATCATGCTGTGGGGCTGTGTGGCCAGTGCAGGGACTGGGAATCTTGTTAAAGTTGAGGGTCGCATGGATTCCACTCAATATCAGCAGATTCTGGAGAACAATGTCCAGGAATCAGTGACAAAGGTGAAATTGTGTCGGGGCTGGATCTTTCAACAAGACAACGACCTTAAACACTGCTCAAAATCTACTAAAGCATTCATGCAGAGGAACAAATACAACGTTCTGGAATGACCATCTCAGTCCTCAGACCTGAATACTATTGAACATTTGTGGTGTGATTTAAAGCAGACTGTCCATGCTCAGAAACTCTCAAAGCTGACTGAACTGGAGATGTTTTGTAAAGAAGAATGGTCCAAAATACCTTCCGCCAGAATCCAGACTCTAATTGGAAGCTATAGGAAGCGTTTAGAGGCTGTTATTTCTGCAAAAGGAGGATGCACAAAATGTTTATTTTCTAAACTTATACACATGGCTAATTTTGTTTAAATAATTCTTGCACACTTTCTGTAAATCATATAAACTTTATTTCACTTCTCAAATATCACTGTGTTTGTCTCCTATATGATATATTTAACTGAAATGTCTTATTCAAACAACCAATGATTTATCATCAACATTTACAGGGGTGCCCAAACTTTTGCATACCACTGTATGATCTACATACATAATATAATTTGCATGCTTTCTTATCCTTTATAACCAGCTAAAATATAAATTATTTTATTTGTAATTTTGTATTTTACTGTTTTAATGAATTGCTTTCCAAATGGTGCTGTGGAAAGGGCCCAAGCCCACAACTGACAGGGACGATAGCCAATACTGCAGGGTGGCACCTGGTGTGGTGAAACAGTATTGCGCAACAAATGGGAGATGGGACTCCCGATTATTAATGGGTATTTCACACACTGTATATAACACATTAAAACAAAACAAAAACGCACACAAAATAATTTCTACTCTGTTCTAATATGGAACAAACACAAAGGGAACCGTGTGTGAACATGGTGTACTGGACCAGTTCAGTTTTCAACCTACAGCTAATTCCTGGATGACTGGGAACCTTTACAGATATGTGCAGGTAAGTGGTGTCTACATGAGACAGTTTAGTCATCCACCAACTCAACAACTATTTTAGTTCAAACTTGCTGATTACTTGTAAGGCCTTTTGATGACATGGGTGCATTTTAACTGCCAGGTTATTATTATTATTATATGATCATGCATTTATCCACATCAAGAAATTAGCTGTTGAATTTTTAAGAAGCCTGGAATATTTTTTGTTTGTTTGTTTTGTTGCACCTTTTCGAGCAACTTCCTAGTTCATATTTACCTTTTGTACTAGTGCTCTCACATGAAAACATACCTGTGGTGTGTAGGGTTTTTAAGTCCTACTTCATGTACTTTACTCTACGACTGGCATCCTGAATCATTCCTAGAATACATTAACAACCAAACCCTCCTTATTTCTCAACGCTATAAGTGAACAACACTTACATCACGCAGCAGACCATATAAAGAATAAACCATTTGCCATTTACCATGGTGCCATCTAATGGACGTATAACAAAATGCAGCAAAGCACAACTTAGGTTTACCATCAAAACTAAATGTTCCAATGAGACTATGAGTTCCAATGTAAGAGTATGAATAAACTCTCTCTAAACTTGATTGTTGAGCATGCTGATTGTGTTGTTATTATGTAGTAATGTAGGACTGTTATCAGTGGGAGGTGCAATAACATTAATATACTGTATTTGAATGCTACAGGTTGTTATTGTGCATATTTTGAGTATATCTAACTGACTTTTGAGTCCGATTAAAAATCATCACCAACATTGAAATTATAGGGGTTCCTACACGTATGACGCCATCTTTAGTAAGGGACAATAAGCCTAGTATTATAACACAACTTGATATAATTTGCTATCACTCGTGATATATTTACTTTATTTGGATTCCAAGTGTTCACCGAAGCGCCTCATTATATAGAGGAGCCTATGACAATTCGCTTTGGAAAATAACAAAAACGATGCGTTTCGGTGAGAAATGGTTAGTAAGCGGATGTCTGTCGCCATGTTTACTGTGGGTGACGCCAACTCTCTTCCATTTTCCTCCGCCTCTGGTTGTCAAGAAGATGGCAGCTTCCAGGCAGGCATGAGAGGAAATATTTCTTCTCAAACCGAATGAATTTGGGTCATAATTGCCAGATTAGATCACCTACCCGCGTATTTGCAATTACTGCATCGAAATAGGTAAGTTGGAATCAACAATTTCAGCGCTTTTCCCAGTTTGTTATGTTTTGTTGTGACAAACCGCCCGGCCATTTTTCTTGTGGGAGCTATAGAAATAGGCCGATCACCGAAAGATGGCTGCTTCCACAAACGGCATGAAACAAAATAATACTCTGTTTATGTGCTGTAACTCAGCTTAGATACAATTTAACAAGACTGTTGCAACTACGGTCGTGCCAGGTAAATTCTGCATTCGGAAGAATCCCAACACTTAATTGCATTTCATTGTAAATTCTATTTGGGACGCTTTGACAGACACTAGCCGCTCTGCTAACGCTGTTAGCTTGTTCGAATTGGTTGAGCAACTAGCGGCTAATGCTAACGGAGTATATCACACAGGAGGCTTTTCCTGAAAGCATGGTTGCACTCGCTGTTTGTATTTGGGTCTAATGTAAAATGTTAGTGGTTTTGATTATGACTGCGAGCATTGCCGCGAGGTTAATGTTTCTAATGTTAACAACTGCGACAAAGTGGGTGCAGAGGATGCTAAGCTTGCTAGCTACAATATGGCGACTCCCACAGAAGCATGAAAATAGCCGACTCTTGCTAACGGATTTAACTGTGGATTTAGTCTGCTTTATAACTGGAACTTGTTTTGAATAAGTTGGCTACTTCCTATCCACTGACTTCGCTTGTATTGAAACTAATGTAGTTGTCGTTGGGATTGGCTTGCTATCATACAGTTATCTTTTTCATTCGCTTCCGCCATTTTTCAGACTGTAGCGGTGTTAGCGGGGGTTTGTTTGGCTGCAAGATGGCGGCTTCCATGGACTCAATTCAATGGTCATACAACTTAGACAACACTTGAGTTTTGGGCACGCATTCGTGTGTTATTTTTAGTACAACTGCAACACGCATTCAACAGCGGTTATTGCCATCGAGTGGTTTATCTGACGCATTAACTTTGTATATAGTTTTTTAACGGATTGCGTTCGTTTCTTAAGCGCTTGCCTCTGCAACCACACAAACTGTTAGATAAGTTGGTTACGGGAAACTAAGTGATGCTGCTGCTCAGTTTGCTCACGATTGCTTAAATAGTCAAGATCAATGCTCCCTTTTTATTTGATCTGGCAGAAGTCATGTCTGTCCCTGGCTCCGCGGTGTCTGGGACCACGGCGTCGGTTCTGCAGCCGCGGTGGAAACGGGTCCTCGGGTGGTCCGGTCCAGTGCCCCGGCCCAGACATGGTCATAGAGCGGTGGCTATAAAGGAGCTCATGGTTGTCTTTGGCGGTGGGAACGAAGGCATTGTGGATGAATTACATGTATACAACACCGGTAAGTTTAACTTTACTATTTTAACTTAAAGCTTTTGTTTTTTTCTGACTTTACTGTTACTGTAATAGTTCATGTATTCGCAGATGCGAAATCATATTCAACGCATCTGTGTATTTTGTTTTATTTAAACATAATCTGTTGATAGGTGAACACATCCCTTATTATGCGTTATTTTTGTTGTTCGATTGGTTGTCTGCAAAACAAATTAGAATACAGGCCTTAGCAGGCAAGACGGTTATGGTCCAGCAAAATATAGCCCCCTCTGCTGGGAAAAAGTTTTTAATGCACGTTAAAAAAGGCGGGCTAAAATTAAATGAATGTTTCTGGTTGGTTTAGACATATAATGCCCATATTTCCTTTACATAAACCAGTGAAGAAGATGTTACCATTACACTTCTTCTTAAAGGATTGTTTAGGTCTTTAGGTCTGTTCATGTACTTGATACAGTTACAACTCCATAGCAGATAATATGATAATTTTCTTTTATGTTTTTATTAATATGTAGCAACAAACCAGTGGTTTATCCCAGCGGTCCGTGGTGACATCCCCCCTGGTTGTGCTGCTTATGGTTTTGTCTGTGATGGCACAAGATTGCTGGTGTTTGGTGGAATGGTGGAGTATGGAAAGTACAGCAACGACCTCTATGAACTACAGGTATTACAGCCCCTTTTTATTTTGCATTTAGATAAGTACTTGTCTGTGTATAAAAACAACAACTGTTCTAGATGATACATACATACATACACACATACATACATACATGAACACACACACATAATTCTAACAAACTTTGTTTATATATACATTTTGGGCTCTTACTGTGATGTAAATGCGGCCTGTAAATGTTTGCATGCATTTATTATTGCTTGTTTCTTTGCATCATATATTATAGATATTGTAAAATTAGGAGAGGAGGAAATAGTAACGGTACACAAAGTATCAGTTTGTTTATGTTAATGTGACAGTGGTCAGTGTGGTTCAGCTAAAGACATCTCCTAAATTAACACAAATCCTAATTTATAATAAAATGAAGATCAATAATTTGTTGCATTGTGTCTTCACATTCAGGCTGTTATTGCAGTCAGAAGATTTTAGTCAACACGCATTTCAATCTATTTATTATTAGAGGTGAGCAAAATAATAGCTTGTTAAAACAATATGATTCTACCCTGAATGGTCCAGAATTCTAATTTATCAGAATTAAGAACAAGCATAATGGAACATTCACAGGTCATTCACATGTAGTGTCTTCTGTGTGCACAAATTATTTGTTTTAATTGTGGTGAATTTCGAGTATCGTGTTAATCGTGAATGAAGAAACCAGGGATTAAAACTAACTTTTTTCACCACAGTCCGGGAAACGTCCCGAAAAACATTTTGAATCGTCCTAAATCATCCCGAAAATCTTTTTTTTTACATTTTGAGTTGTTACTTACTGATAATATAATAAAAACATTATGTTGATAATAAATAATATATTTATTTCCAGACTAGATTTGTTGTGTTGTAGATGACAACCAACACGCTCAGTCACAGAACTGTGGCCTACCGGACCTTCTGCCACTACTCCCATTTAGTGACTGCATTTAGTGGGTTGTAGTCGTCATGAGAAGGGCCATGCATTGAGATTTGCATGAAGCTGTTTAGGGCTGTCAAAATTACTCAAAAATGACGTTTGAAAAAACACAAATCTTCGAATATCTGTATTTGCGCAGGATATCAATGACGCGTGCATCTGGTGTGCGCTGCATCCGCTGCATCTGGGGGCTTTAAATCAGTCAGACTGTCAGGTGATGACAGCATGACGTCAATAACAGGACGAACTAATACAACCAGACAAAACTACTTGTAGATTTAAGTTTAAACATATTTCACAACATATTACCTACACAAAAATAGGTAAATGAACTAATGACCAAGAGCGCAGATCTCTCTCTCTCTCTCTCTCTGCGCATACTGGTTTACAGGATTTCCCCCAGAAAACCTGCTAAGCCCGGTGGTACCTCTCGGGTCCACCGGCGGCCCACCGCGTTTTTGTAAAAAAAAAAAATTAAACGCAGCCAAGTTTCGCTTTTGCGCAGAGACTTTCCAGCGTGATGTTCCACAATGTACTCGCTCTGTTTCACCCGCCAAATTACCGGTGTATCCCTAAATATAACATCTTTATTGACAAGAACGGTGTAACCGTAATAATGACGCACTTGATAGTGTGACTTGGGTTTCAATCAGCACCTGGACATATGTGTGCGATGCGCTGATTACATGGGGGAGCATGCGCCCTTGTTCCCCGGTATAGAAAAAGCAGAGGTGTATAAAACAATCTATTTTAAATAAATAAACAAGCAACGCTAAGCCTGGCGGGGCTTCATTCAGTGATTGAAACAAACATGTCAACATTAATGAAATGTTTACATGCAGTGCGGGCGCGCAAAGCAGACAGCAGCGACTCAAGCGGCGCACAGTGAGAGAGAAGCAGTCTCTGCGTCTCACTGAACAACACAAACATGAGCGAGCAGCCATTTACCTTTTCACATAAGTATTTCCCGTAAGTGGAACCCGTTCTGATTCACAGAAAGGGCTGAAAACTTAAACAGAAAACAAAAACTTAGTCAGTCAAAATTCTCTTTCGTCCCGTGGTCGTCCTGAGAGAGAATATTGATCGTCCCGATGACAATTAATTACATCCCCGGGACGACGGGACGGTGTTAATTTAAATCCCTGGAAGAAACGCATCAGTATTTCACATGAGTGACTTGAAAATGCTGTCTAATCCATCAACATACAGTGCTTGCGATCTATGTCTTAATCTGCCTATGGGGAGCTACATCTTTCATCATTTATTCTTAATTATTAATTCTGTCATCATCTATGATCTTATTAAATCGTTTTTAACCAAAAATATGTATCCTATCTGCAACGTCTCTGAACACCGTAAGTGCAGACCGAAAGCTGAAACTGTTTAAGAATCTAAAAAAAATATATTAAAACTTGTTTGTTTCTTTGTTGTTCAGTTGTTGTTTTTTCAGTCATCACAATAATATTGATAATTGCAATTATTTTGGTCAGGATAATTGTGACATAAATTTTTAAAACCGTCCCATGCCTAAAATTACAAAATTAAACAGACTAATTCATACAAATAAGGGTGACAACAACAACTGTGCACTGTACAGTATCTGTATTTTAAACACATACCAGCCCATTGAAGAAATTGTGTATCCTTTTTGCTGGATAACAGCCTGCAGTTGTTTTCGTCTCCTGAGGAATCGCAGACCATTCTTTTTTTGTCCAATCGCTCAAGCTACTCCAGATTTGATGGCCTTCTGACATGGACCTTCGTCTTCAGTTCACCTCTAAGATTTTCAATGGGTTATAAGTCAGGACTTTGTGCAGGCTAGTCGATAACATTCACTTTGGTCTTCAGGAGGTAGTTCTTCACAAGGGTCGTTCTTGAGCTGGAAGACAAAGCGACGACCCAGACCCAGTTTTCTTGTAGACTGCTTCAGGTTTTCTTTCAAAATCTACTCTGTTTCACTGTGGGGACCGTGTTTTGGGAGTTACACACCTCTCCCTTCTTTCTCCAAACATAAGCAATGTCTCTATGGCCAAAGAGCTCTAGTTTGGTCTCATCTGACCATAGGACATGCTTCCAGCATGCATAATCTTTGTCCAGGTTGTCCTTAGCATACTTCAGTCTGGCTTGAAGGTGTCTCTTGTGAAGAAGAGTAGTGAAGTTCTTCTTGGTCTGCAACCCCACAGTCCATTTCTGTGCAGAGCTCTAGTGATCACCTTCTTTGAGACTGCGATTCCTGACATGGCTCAAGCTAGGTTTATGGTCGCTGTAGTGTGCCGGGCGCAACAAAAATGATGCCATATCCTGTGTCGGGCCAGGCGTGTCAGCTCCAAAAGGTGTCGTGGCGCTTGGTCGTGCACCTCCAAACTTTTGTAACTCTGTCGGCTGCAGCTGCAAACTCTTCATTTTCAACATGGACGCCTTCGAGGAAAGATTGGCCGTGCAGGCCCACATGTACAAGCATTTGTATGACTATTCTGTTCCAGAGCACAGAGGCGGCCGACGAAGAACACGTTGTGCATAAACACCTCTCTGCATGCTTGTCGGCCGTGCGCTTCCTACCTCTGCCAGGCTTGTTCTGTATTGTTTGGCTCTCTTTGAATTTCTTGATGATGTGTCTCATTCCAGTTTTTGACACTTAGAAACCCTGTGATAACTTTCCTTCTTCTGCCATGTGAGCATCAGCAATCCTCTTTATCAAGTCTAAACTGATTTTATTTTATTTTTGATGCCTTCTCAAGTGACAAATATCTATGTGTATGTATTATATGTATTTATTTATTTATTTTATAAATTCAATTTAATAAAAATATAACTATAATTTATTCATATATGTAATACAATTCTGTTTGCAGTAAGGCTATAAGGTTGTTAACACATTCTTCAGAAAACATGGAAAATGAGCGGCAGTATTTTTACATTAACATTGATTGGATGAGGTAAATTTGTGTTGTCTTTGTAATCTTTTTTATAACCCACTGTTGTTTCTAATCTAGGCTAGCAGGTGGGAATGGAAAAAATTGAAAGCAAAAAACCCAAAGAATGGGCCCCCTCCTTGTCCTCGTCTCGGCCACAGTTTTTCCCTTGTTGGTAACAAATGCTACCTGTTTGGTGGATTGGCCAATGACAGTGAGGACCCAAAAAACAACATTCCCAGGTACATATGTTTTTGCAGCAGAAGCCAGTCAGACACATAATTATATGAAATTGTGCTCCAGCTAATAAACATTTGGTGACTAATAATGTGTGTTTTCTATTCTCAGATACCTAAATGATCTGTACACACTTGAGCTTCGTGCTGGTTCCAGTGTGGTTGGATGGGATATTCCAATCACCTATGGAGTTTTGCCTCCTCCCCGTGAGAGCCACACTGCTGTGGTATACACAGAAAAGATAAGCAGGAAATCTCGCCTGATAATATATGGAGGGATGAGCGGCTGTCGTCTTGGAGATCTGTGGACACTTGATATTGGTAGGTCTCTTAAGTGTGAATATAAAAATGGCAGCACTTGTTAACTTTATAAATGCCCCTTTCTGTCCTCAATACTTAATCATGCGAAATAAGATTGAACACAATCCCATACTTTCAAGAGATGTGTGAAAAAGTTAGTTTGATAATGTTTGGGTTTGCTCCATCTGTTTATGCTTTTGTCTAACATCCTATTGCATGTTGTTTTCTCCAGATACCTTGACATGGAACAAACCCTCAGTAAGCGGCACAGCTCCACTTCCTAGAAGTCTTCACTCTGCCACCACCATCACAAACAAGTGAGACAGCTACTTCACCTCACATGTCAAACACTGAACATTTTAATTCCCTATAAAAGAGGCTGTTCTGATTCCATTAACTCTCTCTGCAGGATGTATGTGTTTGGAGGATGGGTTCCGCTGGTAATGGATGATGTCAAGGTGGCCACACATGAGAAGGAATGGAAGTGCACTAACACTCTTGCCTGCCTAAATCTCGGTTTGTCCAACTAGATATCTTCTATTCCATAAAATACTGTGATGGCATTCAGTGAATTTTGACTTTTATATTATATGTTGTACATTTGTCTGTAGATAACATGTGTTGGGAGACGGTGTTAATGGATACCCTAGAAGACAACACCCCAAGGGCCCGTGCTGGCCATTGTGCTGTGGCCATCAATTCCAGACTTTATGTTTGGAGTGGCCGTGATGGTTACCGTAAAGCCTGGAACAACCAAGTCTGCTGTAAAGACCTCTGGTACCTGGAAACAGGTTGGTGTATTATAACACTATTGATAGGTTTGCTTTCAGTGGCTTGTGTTATCAGTAGGGGTGGGTGATAAAACAATCATGAAGGATTACGTGAAAACAATCTGCCAAAACGGAGAGATTGTAGTATCGTCTATAGGGCATATTCTGTCCATTGCTGTTCTATGCTGTTGCACACATCAGTGTTTTTCCTTCGCTCTTTTTTTTGCCAAATCAAACTATTTCCTTATTTTAAAGGTGCCATATGTAAGAATGTGGCCAAAAACGATTACTACATTCAAATTCAAAATACTGAGGTCTTCTGGGATTCGTTTTTTGACGTAACTGGCAACCAGTGGTTGCTCAGCAGCTAAGACTCAACTGACTGCAATGATTGGTAAAAGGCGGTAGGTGGCGCCACATGCCAAAACATGATTTTAAAACGTAAACATGATTTGCAGTCTGCATAATATTTTTTTAATGCAAATATTGTGGCTGTACTGTTGTTGTTGGTGAGTTCAGTATGTTATATAAACATTATTCTTGGGTCTCTGTGACATATTGGGAGGATTTTATGGCCAGTTGCTTTAGATTTATTACATAATGCACCTTTTAAACACAAACAACAAACCAAAACTAATAAACAAACCCAAAACTCCTCACAAGTAAGCATTACTGGTTCAGCAGCTGTCGGTGTTTATCTTAACTCGGGTTTTAGCCAGCAGTGCCGACTATGGATGGGAATTTCACACAATTTTAGAGTCGATTGTCGAGGTCCATGTGTCGAATTTTTTGTCTACTTTTTTTTTTTTTTTTTTTACAGCAGCAGCAGTAATGCGGGGGTGGAAATTATTCTACAGTGTACTACTTCATTTTATGCTCAAAAACATGGCTGTAATGTCTATTATTGACCACTGCAGAAAACAGTTGCTCTGACGGCGCTGAAGTTTGCGCTCCTCTGTGTGTATGTTTGCGCCTGCCTGCCTGCCTGCAGTAAATACAGTTAGCTGGATCTCTTGTGCAGCAGAATTGTGCATTTCCTTAAGTATTTATGTTTCTGAGAAAGTCAGTAGATTTGTCGCTAAAGTAAGTAAATGTAAACCGACATTATTTCCCTTTCTTTCCCCTGGCATGGTTAATTCTGTCTCCGTTCCTCAGGGTTTCCCCAGAAAACCTGCTAAGCCCGGTGGTAGGACCTCTCGGGCAGCCCACCGGCGGCCCACGGCGTTTGTAAAAAAAAAAAATAGTTTGCAGGAAATTTTAAATTATAACTATTATGTGTTATTGTAAGACATTAACAACAATACTTTTACACCAACTATAGAGTCTTACAAAAAGACACACTCTTTAAATTAAATAAATAACTATTTGTTTCACTTAAATACTAATTAAATAATCGGCCAGTGAATCTTAAAACAAGCCACACAATGGTCACATTTAAAAGTAAAATACATCTACATAAATAAAAAAGTGGTACTGCCCCCTCATCTGGTGCAGACTAACAGCCCTTTTATTTCTGCGCACCGCCCCTGCGCTGTTCTCTTCTCCCTCCTGCACTGTTCGTCGCTCCTGCGTCTCCAAGCGGTCTCTTCCAAAGCAGACTGGATAATTTCTCTACGTGTTTTATCCCCACAAGGGGGGCAAGTAAAGTTGTGTCTATATCTTCTTCCGTGTGTCACGGTTATCATTGAGTGTGCTGTGGCATTACTGGCTCTGTCCTCCGCATCAAAATGGTAGTTGAACCCTGCCTTTAGGCGAAGCATTTTTGCCTTAAAAAAATATTCAATTTACTCTAGTTTCTTGAGGAATCGTTTCAGCCCGAGTTTATATTAAAACAACCGACAAGTTTCGACGCACTGTCTCAAATTTTGGTTGCAGTCTGTAGCCCTGGAGGAGTTTAATCTCTAAAAAGAACTCAACCTCTGTTATATGGAATACGGTTTGGCTTTTCCCCACATGACATTAACAACAGTTATTTGCAAAAGTAAAAGTTCAGCGTTCAAAAGCCTTGTTATGTTTCACAAGAACTGATGCTGATAATAGTCTATGCCTGAAGTGCAACAAGACTTAAGCTTGTGTTGGCTTTCCTGCTTAGCTTATAGACGGTGGTCAGAAATGACAGTGACCAAGTGAACAAGCACAGCTTTGCGTCATCCTTCATAGCACACACAACTGATGCTCCCTCTCACACTCACACAGAGCTATTAAAGACACCACAGCACGCACATGTCTAAAGGCATTTTTACCTTTTAAATTAAGATTTAAGCAAAAAGTATACTTCAATTCTTGCATACTTCTTAAATATCCGTTGTACTTGGCACATGTTGGCAAAACTGATATAATCTGTTCAGAAATGTTTTGTTTGTTTGTTTTTATTTTAGGGCTATGTTTTTACAAATAGTTTGGTTGCATTGTTCAGTGACTTACAAAATAGTTTTTAAAAAATCTATGTGAAAAATCATGTTTTTGATTTTACTGAAAGACAATTGTGATTTTCAGACAATGTCAATTTATTCTCTCCTCCCTGTCCAGAGCGGCCACATGCCCCCGCCAGGGTGCAGTTAGTTCGTGCCAATACAAACTCTCTTGAGGTGAGCTGGGGTGCAGTTTCCACTGCTGACACGTATTTACTGCAGCTACAGAAGTATGACATTCCTGCAACTCCAGCTGCAGCCTCACCAGCCATGAGCAATACCCTCTCCCAGCCTGTAAACTCTCCAAAGAGCCCTGCACCCGCTGCAGCAGCACTCTCTGCTCAGAGCCTGCCACAGACAGGTATTGCACTCATGGCTAAAAATGTATATGGTTCTAATTTATTACGTACTCACTAGGAAACACAACTGAAACTGAGCAAAACATTTCTTCCCTTTATGTTTCAGCTATCTTGAAAGTTGCAGCTCAGCAGTCTGCAACAGGCGCGTCTGTTGTCACAGTGCGCCCCAGCCAGCCTGGGAAGTCTGTCACTATGACATCACTTCCTCCAGGTGTTCGAATGGTAATGCCTGCCCAAACCACCCAAGGATCGGTATGGACACATTTGAATAGTATTTCATCATGTTTAAAACTTTTGTTTTCTACAATTACTTACCCTTTTCTTTGTTTCAGCCAATTGGCAGCAGCCCTCAGATGAGTGGCATGGCAGCTTTAGCAGCAGCAGCTGCAGCAACACAGAAGATCCCACCCTCCTCTGCAGGAACAGTTCTCAATGTTCCTGCGGGTGCCACCATTCTCAAAACGGTAGCTGTTTCTCCTGGCACAACCACAATGAAAATGGCTTCTCCAGTCATGGTGCAAAGCTCATTTATCAATTCTCATTTGTAAAATTGAGTACATTCTGACAGCTACAGATCATTTGTTAAATCCGTGTTGTACTTGTAGGTCAGTAACCCAGCCACACGCATGCTGAAGACGGCTGCAGCCCAGGTGGGCACAGCAGGTTCCTCCCCCACCACCAGACCTATCATCACTGTGCACAAGTCTGGTGCAGTCACGGTAGCCCAGCAGGCACAGGTGGTAACCACTGTGGTGGGAGGAGTCACAAAGACCATCACCCTGGTCAAGAGTCCCCTCACCATGGGCAGCAGTGGTACTCTGGTAAGAAAACAGGACTCTTTTGTGAAATGTAATACTAATTCACCCTTTGGTGCTTTCTCGGCCATGTTACAAGTCAGGGCTTCTGTAAATGGCCGTTTACACTGTGTGTGTTTGTCTAGTCACAAGACTAAAGCCCAATTTATACTCCTGCGTAAAGTGCGCGTCTCCGTCTGCACAAAATATTTTTTAAGTGTCCGTCACTCCGTCAAGGGACAACGGAGATGGCAAGAGCTGCGATTGGTCCTCGGGACAGGCCGAGCAAAGCTTTCCTGTGCCGGCTCACAGTGCGCACCGAGTGTCCACAATTTGTTGGCCTGCAGAGAACCCTTCTAAGAAACTGGGATTGTGACGTTAGTGATATGCATGTCTGTTGATCCGTTAGAATGGAATGATATGATTCCACTTGTTTACGGGTCTACTTACTCCTGAACTGCCTGTACTGTCCAATGTTTTCTGGTAACCCATGAACTAAAGTCTCTCTCCTATGTCGGCAGATCTCCAACCTTGGCAAGATGATGTCTGTGGTACAAACCAAGCCAGTGCAGACATCAGCCCTCACAGGCCAAGGTTCCACTAATCCTCTCACACAGCTCATACAGGTCAGCTATCTGCATGAGTGCAGGGGAAAAAACAAGATGTAGCTTAAAACTCCTGAGACGGGCACCAGTTGTCTTTCTCTTAATAGTTGAGTAACATTGTCGTCTTCCCCCAGACAAAGGGTCCACTCCCAGCTGGAACCATCCTGAAGCTGGTGACCTCTGCAGATGGCAAGCCTACAACCATCATCACCACTTCACAAGCAGGAGGCACAGGAAACAAGCCCACTATCCTCAACATCAGCGGTGTTTCTCCTACCACCACTAAGCAGGGCACCACAATCATCAAGACTATCCCCATGTCTGCCATCATGACCCAGCCTGGAGCCACAGGTCATACTCGTTTTACTGTTTTACAACAACTTTATCTCAACAGCCTTTAAATCATAATAACGGTAATAATAATAATAATAATACACTTAATATATAGCTTGAAGAGATGAGTTTTGAGGAGTTTGAATGAGGAAAGGTCAGTACAGGCACGGATGGGTTTCGGTAGTGAGTTCCAGGCGGAGAAGGCTCAGACTGACTGACTTGACTGATCGATCATGATCGAGTGACTGAATGCAGCGATACATTTGGTGGTCAATTGTAGTTCTGCGTTTGGGAGTAGAAACAAATTCTAAACATCAATATCAGGAAGTTGTGTGTGTATTTTCCATCTTATATTTGCAATATTTCAGCATACTATTTGGTGCTGATGATGACTGAACACAGAGGTGTGATGGAGAGCTGTAAGCAAACTGAATTGATTACCACATTGCCAAAAGTAGTTTTCCTATTTAAACCAGTGGACTGGAGGCATTTATGTAAATCTTAACAATACATTTGACAACAGCCAAGTGACATGAGTATTTCCTCCTTAAATGATATTACTCATTTGGACTTCTGCTTGACTGAGGCATTTATGTCAGACATAAGTCTAAATAAATAGAATATAACTTTGGATAGCAGTATAATTTGTCTAGATCAGTAGTCTCAGACATGCAGGCCCATGGGACGATATTTTGTGGCCCCCCACTTGATATCAAAGTTTAATGTAAGTGCGGCCCGCAGTGAAGATAAGGAAGAACGGCGCAAGTGGGAGAGAAAAAAAGCTGCAAGCTGTAGCAGCCGCTGATTCAAAACAGCAGTTCCACACACACACATCTATATCGCAACGTCTCAGCTGTTGTCAAGTTACTATAGCAGCCTATATGTGATTCCGTTTTCACTTAAACGTGCGTCCGTGCATCCTCAGCCTGCCACACCTGTAGACCTGCAGTCTCTCCACTCGCAAGTGCCAGGGAGAAGATGTCATTCAACACTCGCGGCCCAGCCTCACCCAGACTCTAACTCACGCGGCCCCCAGGCAAATTGAGTTGGAGACCCCTGGTCTAGATATTTACTGATACCAGTTTTAGATCCCTGGTCTTGAGAAAATGTTTATGTTGTCTTTGTTTGTTTGTTTTTTGAGACCTTTCAATATATGTGATGGGCTTCGCAATGGATAATTCAAAACAGAAACAAACCGGCCAGGATTATCAGGTGAGAATGTATTCCTGACTTTCATGTTTGTCTGTGCAGGTGTGACGAGCAGTGCAGGCATGAAAACGCCCATTACAATTCTTACTACAAAGATGATGACCCCTGGAACTCCTGGTAAAATCATCACTGCAGTGCCCAAACTTGCTACTGCGGCTGGCCAACAAGGACTGACGCAGGTAAACTAACTACGTGTGTGGATTAGACTTCATACATGTGATTTCCATGTGAGAGAACTACCATAGAAGCTAATCTTTACTTTTTTCTTTGCAGGTGGTCTTGAAGGGTGCTCCAGGACAACCAGGAACTATACTGCGTACCGTGCCCATGGGCACAATGGGTGGCGTTCGACTTGTCACACCTGTGACTGTGTCGTCCGTGAAGCCCACTGTCACCACACTCGTTGTCAAGGGGACTACTGGTAAGAATAATAATGGTCTTATTTTTAAGTGGTATATTATCTTGGGGCATTACAATTATTGACACAGATTTTGTGGTTCGAACTTATCGCTGGTTTTGTCATTTAATGCCATTATTTCACTTCCAGGTGTCACCACTCTTGGCACCGTCACTGGCACAGTATCCTCAAGCCTTGCAGGAGGGACAGTGGACAGTTCCAGTGCCTCTCTGGTCACCCCTATCACCACACTAGGAACCATTTCTACCCTGTCCAGCCAGGTAATCAGCCCAGCTGCCATAACTGTGTCGGCTGCTCAGACCAGCCTGACCTCTGCCTCCACACTGCCATCCTCTACCATCACAGTGCAGGTAGGTCCCAGCAGGTTGTCCTCCCTTATTCAAGCTTGTAATCATTAGGATGTCGGCTATTACTACATTTCAGCACCAGCACTTACTCTTCAGTCACAGAGCTACTGCCACAAATTCTTTATTTTGTCTGAAACCTGCAATCTGGCCCAAGATTAGACTGAAATTGTTGTCCTCTCCGCAGAACCAGCCCACACAGGTGACTCTGATCACAACTCCCAGTGGAGTAGAAGCTCAACCGGTGCAGGATTTACCCGTTTCTATCCTGGCTTCACCAACTTCTGAGCAGCCCAGTTCAACTGAGGCTGGGGAAGGTTCTGGCACCGTCACCCTCGTCTGCTCTAACCCACCCTGTGAAACCCATGAGACAGGAACCACCAACACAGCCACTACCTCCTCTGCTACAATTGGAGCTGGGCAGGTCTGTTCAAATCCACCATGTGAGACCCATGAAACGGGAACCACCAACACAGCCACAACTGCGTCATCAAACATGTCTGCACTCCGTGTGTGCTCCAACCCACCCTGCGAGACCCACGAAACTGGGACAACTAACACAGCAACCACAGCCTCATCTAACATGGGAGGTGTCCAACAGGTGTGTTCCAACCCACCCTGCGAGACCCATGAAACTGGGACAACTAACACGGCAACCACAGCCTCATCTAACATGGGAGGTGTCCAACAGGTGTGCTCCAACCCACCCTGTGAGACCCATGTGACAGGAACCACCAACACAGCCACTCAGGCATCATCGAACATGAACGCTGGCCAGGTGGGCACGGCGCAGAGGGTTTTTTCCAACCCACCCTGTGAAACACAGGAGACGGGGACTACCAACACCCCGTCCACAGCAACATCCAGTATGGGAGATGAGCAGACCAGCACAGCAGCAGGCCTAGTTCAGAGGGTGTGTTCCAACCCACCCTGTGAAACACACGAGACGGGGACCACCAACACAGCCACCACTGCCACCTGCAGCATGGAGACGGGCGAAGGCACAGGTAGGCATGTCGTCATTCACTACTATCCAGTAGTATTACATTTGTGATTCGATTCTTAATCGCCCACGTCTGAATCCAGATGCATCCAAGAATCGATTCTCACCACCCCTATTTCTATGTTATTTTAGATTTGTGCCCTGCTAACATAAACGGCAAAAGTACTTGTTCAAGTGCTGACCTGCCACATAGTAAATGCTTGCTTCATTAATGGGAATGAAATCAAACTTAAATGGTGCATGTGTATGTTGTCAGCAGCCCAGCAGTCAGAGGAAGGAACCGAAGGTACCAGCACAGAGGTGGTTGCTACCACTGCAGCAACTAGTATGGTCACCACCACCACCACCACCCAGGGCAGAGCCATTACGACTGTCACTCAGTCCACACCAGCGCCTGGTCCCTCTGTACCGGTAACAACTTATTAACATATTTATGTTGTGATTAAAGGCTGTAAGCGTTTGGGGCTGCAACTAGCAATTATTTTCATAATTGATTCATCTGTTTAATATTTTGTGATTAGTGATACTGATTTTCAAACTCAATGATTTAAATGTATTGTTTTGTCTACAAACCAAGGTTGATCAGTCTTAAGGGTTTCTTTGTCATATAAAGCAAAGAATCCAGAAAATATTAACTTTTAAGATGAAGAAATTCAGAAAACCTGGTTAAATAATAAAAGAATATTCCAATCCATTGATTAAAAGGTGATGATTATTTCAGTAATTGATTAATAACCAATTAAAGATTGCAGCCCATGTGTTCATGTCATGATAGAATGCAAGATAAATGTGTCATTATCTTTATATTAATTGATGTTTTTCTGTCTAGTCAATTTCATCAATCACAGAGGGTGTGAGTACTGTTGCCAGCTCCACAGAGGAACCAATGCAGACTGAAGAGGCAGCATCAGCAGAAGCTGCACCTACAGAGGGATCTACTGCCATGGAGACACAAGCAGAAGTGGGTGCTGTCATGACACAACTGTCAGTGCACTTTTTTCCCCCACTTATGTCATTTTAACTTGTGAAATGTGTTCTGTCAGGGAGAAGCAGCCACAGCAACAGATTTGAACTTGCCCTCAGAGCTGATGTCTGAGGGTCAGGGAGCCACTCTAATGGTGACAGGCCTGTCAGACGAGGAGCTTGCTGTGACCGCTGCAGCAGAGGCTGCCGCTCAGGCAGCAGCCACTGAAGAAGCTCAAGCCCTGGCTATCCAGGCTGTCCTCCAAGCAGCTCAGCAAGCTGTAATGAGTGAGTTCAATCATACACACCTACACCTTTTTACCGACTGTAGCCTCATGGAGCTCAGTCTGGCTGTCGTGAAGTGGACACAATTAGTTTTACTTAGATTGAGAACTACAACCGTGGTTATGATATGAATGGCCTTTTAAGATACTTTCTGTTTACAGATGAAAGTGATTCAGTTGGAGATAGCCAGCAACCCACCACCATCCCCATCATGCTAACCCAGCAGGAGCTGGCAGCACTGGTGCAGCAGCAACAGCTGCAGGAGGCTCAGGCAGCAGCCCAACAAGCTACTGTAGACACGAGCTTACCTACTGAGGGCCTGGCCCCTGCTGACAGCCTCAATGACCCCTCTGTCGAGAGCAATGGACACAATGAGATGGCTGCAGCTGTCACCAGTGCTGTAGTGTCTCTGCTGCCCCGCACCACTGCTGAGAGTAAGACTTTATGAGTATGTTTTTATTGTTACCCTGGATTTCCACTGGATGCGTTACAGCCGTGGCACGTCAGCAGCGCGGTTGCCATTGCACATCGCTTCCATTCTAATCAATGAGAACATTTCCACCAGACGCGCTGCGGAACACCTCAGCAGCGTCCCAGAAGCGGCTCAGCGCGATGCAGCACTATCGATAAGTAGCAGTTCTATTTTTGCCGTTGCCGCTGCTGAACCACGTAAATTCCAACAGAGCCGTTCGCACCAGACAGGAAAAGCGACACAGACTCAAAGTTAAACATTTCCGCCCCCCTTTCAAAATAAAACACAATACGCAGGTCATATAGCCTGTCATATAGCCAACATTACGTCGTGACTGGTGCTGCCAGGTCAACAGTCAATTAATCAGAGGGTCTCGGAGAGTAATAATGTACGACGAGTGATTGAAGGGGAGAAACACAAAATAATTTATAACATCAGATCAACAGTTCTTCCACGTCGGAGAATGAAAAGGAGCTGTGTTGTTGTTGTTTCCTTTATACACACAGTATATCGCGGGATCTCGCGTCCGTTCAAGATTATCGCGCGATCTTTTCCGTGAATACCGCTGGCTCTCAAGGCTCCGCGCCGCTGCTGTAACGCCCCTGGTGCGATTGACGCTGGGCAGAGGACGAAGTAGAAACGCGCGGCTGTAACGCATCCAGTGGAAATCCGGGGTTACTTTGAATGTTTTTTCTTGCCCACAATATATCAATCCTTTTGGTATTTCTGTTTACTCCACAGCGCTGGCTCCATCAAGTACCTTTGCACCCTCGGTATCAGTGGCAAGTCCAGCCAAGCTGCAGGCAGCTGCTGCTCTAGCAGAAGTTGCCAATGGCATTGAAGGAGAGGTGAGGCATTGTACCATTAGTAAACATGTGTTCAGTCCTGGCAGAGAGAGGGGGAGACAAAGATGATGTTTTTTCATTGACTATATTTGTTGTCTTTCTATTCAGAAACAAGCTCCTCAGCCAACCCCAGTGAAACCCATTGTAAAGAAAGAGAATCAGTGGTTTGATGTTGGAATCGTAAAAGTGACAAATATGGTTGTCACCCATTTCTACATGCCAGCAGATGATTCTCACGGAGACGTAAGTGTTTCATGATCAGATGACTGTACGTGCTCTGTGGATCTCTAATGGCTTTGTCCTCTTGTGCTGTTGTATAGGACGACTCTGGAGTCATGCCTGACTACAGCCAGATGAAAAAAATGGAGTTGCAGCCTGGAACAGCTTATAAGTTCCGTGTTGCTGGAATCAATGCTTGTGGTCGCGGATCTTTCTCAGAGATCTCTGCATTCAAGACTTGCTTACCAGGTTTCCCAGGAGCTCCGTGCGCCATCAAAATCAGCAAGGTTAGACACCAAGTCATACTTTTTGATTGAACTTTTTCATTTTTCTGACATTAACCCCAGATGTTGTCTAACACTGACGAGTATTGATTCACTTATTTCTCTGCAGAGCCCAGATGGAGCCCACCTGACCTGGGAGCCACCATCGGTGACTTCAGGGAAGATCATCGAATACTCTGTGTACCTGGCTATCCAGAGCAACCAGACGGCTGAAGCAAAGGCCTCCACCCCAGCCCAGCTAGCTTTCATGCGTGTGTATTGTGGACCCAACCCTTCATGCTTGGTGCAGTCGTCCAGCCTCTCAAACGCCCACATTGACTACACCACCAAGCCTGCCATCATCTTCCGCATTGCCGCCCGCAACGAAAAGGGCTACGGTCCCGCCACCCAAGTTCGATGGCTGCAAGGTGAGCATAGCACACGATCAGCTATCACTTTTGTGTGTGAGCATTTCACCAGTGGACGAAGCAGACATCTGAACAAATGTTCTGCTTTGTAGAATCGGGCAAAGATGCCGCATCTGCAAAACCAGCCCCCAAAAGACCAGGCACCTCTCCTGATACGTAAGTGTGATTCTGTGAACATGGACTGCACATGAACATGCACTGATGCAATGATGAAAACATGCAAAGCTTATGTGTGGTTTATGTGTTGCTTTACAGTAAGGTTACTGGTCCAAAGAAGGCAAGAACGGACCAGTGAGGTTGCCCAGAGACCCCTCCCAGTCTTTTGTCCTTTTTCCACTCGCTGTCCTTTTATCAGCAAGACTGACCTTCACCCCCACCTCCACATCCTAATCTCATCCTTGACCTTCAAGTCTCAGATCAAGACGGCAGTGGAGGCAGAACAACCATATGAAGCCCAGAAGAAAGTCAATCTGAGATCTGATGTTTTTGTAGATAAAAGCCCATCTTCATCATCGTTCTGTTGGTCGTCCTATATTTAGATCAACACAAACTTAGAAGCACATTATCTTTTTCAGTGATATCCTCTTCCATCCTTTAACATCATTTTTTGGCTTGTTTCAGTAGTTCAGAGCAGTATAGAGAAGCATTTACATCTTTCACAAACTGGGAGTCAGCCTGAGCGCAAAGTTACCTTTTTTTTGTTTTTGTGAAACCTGGGGACGTAGAGAGAGACTACATGAGACGATGTACATTGTTGAAAAAGGCTGTGAAGGCATTAGTTTAGCTGAGAGGGAAAAATGGTATAGAAACAAATAAAGCACTTGTCCTCACCGAAAGAGGACATCATTTTTTTTCCCTTTTGTTTTGCTCAAAACAAATGTGCATCAACAAGAACCAAGTCTGTATAGTCATCGTACTGGACTCTAGTCTCCTGCTAAAGTCATCACTGTGCGCTTTTTACCCAAGATGAGGACTGGTGGCCAACACTTGGACGTGGACATAAAAGAAGAATGACAAAGGAAGAGACTTGTAGAGAATGAATGACGGACTTTGCTAGAAGTGAGACAGACTTGCAGCACACAGAAAAAATATTGCAAAATCTTCCCAAAAAATTAGCAAGCAATGACGCAGATCTTTTGTGTAGTTTATTTTTATATTTTTTAAGCTTTTTTTTCTCCTGTGTGTATGTTGTGTGCATTTTTAAAAGCATCTTCTTTTTTTTTTTTTTTAGCTGTTGTCCATCCCCATAGTTTGTGTTTGTGGAAAGATTAGTGGCTGTGTTGAAGTTGCCACTATATTTTAAAGTAAGTTGATTTGGTCATGTTCCTGTTAACAGATGGTGATGAATGAGAGAATGACTTTTGTAATTGTTCCAATAGAACTGTGGCGGTTATAGGACTGAAGGGAACTTTGGATTTGGAGTTTTCACTTTCTTTACTACTCAGTGCTTGTGTTGCTTTGTTTGCCAAACGTGGAGTTCTTGGGGTACGTGGAAAAAAAAAATCAGACTTTTTCCACCTTAATATCTCAATCAGTTGTCCTTCACTTTTTATGCTTATGAATGTGGTGTCTCAACTCTTTCATTTTTTTTAGAAAGGCAAATTATATTAGTAGACCTATTTTCCCTATCCTATTGATGTATGTGAATCCATTTAATAAATTTTAATTTTTTCCTTCCACGGCTCTGTATTTCAGACAACAGATGGTGAACTGTGATATGTCTTTGAATGGGGACACTGCAGGAGTGAACTCGCCTGTAAATTAGTTCGTTCATAGAGCAAAGAATAAAACAAACAAAAACATCTTGGCCTTTTATAGAACTACCTGTTACAAACTGTTTTTACATGTTGGTCATCTCTTGATTACCTTTTGTGTCTTTACTTATAAAAGAAACAAATATAAATATATATATATAAATAAATATATATAGTCTCCTTGATTGTTCTAATTTGCTTATGTCGAGCTGATTCACTGTAGTCGCAGTCTGAATCACTGCAACATTCATTCTAGTCCAAACTTTTCTGACTGAAAATGAGTTTATATCTTCGAAGGTCAGAGTCAGTTGTGATGGTAACGACCAGGAAGGAAGATTAGAACTGAGGTGTCCGCTTGCCGCCTTTTCTTCGGCTCACACTTTCCAGTTTCCATTATGTGGTTTCTTCTGATTTCTTTCTAGAAAAGACTTTCTCTTCATATGCATTCATACATTTGTGTGTGTGTCGGTGTGTCTGTTGAACAAAACTAGACATGCATGCAAAAGCAGTGTATTTTAGTAGTGATGCCTTAAGTTAGACCATAAGCTGAAGGTTCCCCAAAAAAAAAAAACATTTAATGAGTTTGATCCTCTCCATGTGGTATACAGTTGTGTCCTTCCCTTCCACAGTACCTTTCCTGGGTCACTCTTTTTGCACCCTTGTTAGATAAGTCGTCATCATCAGCAGTGCCGAGGTCGCTCTGAACTTTCCCTCTCACACTGGGACAAGTGCTGCTCTCAGCAATC
Source organism: Microchirus variegatus (assembly GCF_963457635.1). Taxonomy (NCBI): domain Eukaryota; kingdom Metazoa; phylum Chordata; class Actinopteri; order Pleuronectiformes; family Soleidae; genus Microchirus; species Microchirus variegatus. The sequence continues at coordinate 15,980,532 of NC_139820.1, read as the reverse complement.
ACAGGTGTTGTGAGTTTCCGTCGGCTGTTTGCAGGTTCTCTGGAAATGTCCTGTATTTTCCAATGTGTGTTTTTTGTACTGTAGGGAGTAATGTATCTTTTATCATCAAAAAATAAACATGTTAAAGAGACGTATAGTGTCTTTCTTCTCAGAAATACAACTTGACTCTCACCTCCTTTCTCCTCACCAGTGCAAAACCTTCCTGTCACAACACATGCTATATTCATAACAGCGTTATCTGAACCATATCAGGACAAGGCAATCGGAGATGGCAAACTTTACTCTGTTCACACAACACGCCTCTGGTGGCCTCTGGTGATCATATTGGCAAGTGCAAGTGTGGAAGCACAAACAATACTTCACTCCCACTCTGTTGGGTGAAGTGATAATCTAAAACCAGTCACTGGGGAGCTTTTTCAATTTATGTTCACACTTGTGGTTGTTGGAGATTAAGTATATGTGCGTGTAGTCCAGTAGCCAACTCGGTGAACCAGGAAATGTTGAGTACCCCCAAGTTTTTTTTTGCAGAAATGTGAAGTATGTGTCCCCAGTATAGAGAAACTTCTGGATGCTAATTTGCATATGTTGGAAAATTTGCATAATTAGCATTATTAGCTTAGTCTTCCAATTTGACCACATATTTTGCACTGTATGGCCAATTCCTACAATATTGGAGTCTTTAGATGTTTTTAGAGGATGCTGACACTTTCATACTTCCAAATGGTAATTGTATAACAAATTCGGATACATTTAGACACATTTTTCATTAATTTTGGACAAAAGCTAAGGTTATTTTCATGGTAAACACAATACTCGTACATTTCAGAATCATGAGTGCTCTTGTGAATGGTAAAGCATTTTTTCAGGATGTAGTGAAGCTGAATCCCCTCCTGATACTTGACTCCTGATTCAAAAAGCAATGCGATTGCAATATACTCTTTGGGGTTAAACACCCTGTTGCCTCATGTGAGCGGTGAAGCTGAGAAGGCCAGTCTGCTTGTGAGGTGGCTAGGGTGAACAGATGTCACCAGAGTCACAACGTCAACACTTTGATAGCGATTGGTTATCATCTCTGGCACACCCACTTAAACGAGGCTAAACTACCTCAAAAGCTGTTGGGCATCGTGACCACCAACCAACCACATGACAAACTGGTATGTAATGTAACGCTGTTGAATGTCCCCCATGTGTGATCAACGAACAATGTAAAATATACACTATACACATGCCTCACAAGGCAGGCCCCTCAAGTCGCTAGGGCCATGCTTGAAAGGCAGAAAGGCTGCCCAGGTTGGTCCGCAAGTCGCCAGATCCAACGAGGACTCTGTTAAAACACCGTGAGACACATTAGTTAAAATTGAGTCTGGGCAACCCGCGTTAGCCTCCCAGACGCAAGGTTAACCAACAGGGCCTCACCTCTGCACCACAAAAAGCACACACCGGCGACCAGCCTCCTCATCTTCACTATCCTCATCCTCGTCATCATCATCTTCTCAAGATCCTTCATCCCTCTCTTTGTGTTCTTGCTGTTAAGTGAGGATATTGCAGCATATTCCATCATTGCCTTTTGCAAGAACAATAACTGGTACAGGCCAGAGCTGCAGCTGCACTTTGTTGATGTGCAAGGTTTCAACCCGGCTTTGCAACCACAGCTGAGGATATCTAACAAAGCCGGAGGAGCATATGGTCATGAATTGTTGCTTTGGTGATCTGTAAATCTGTGGCTTCTGCCTCTCCAATATAGTGGAAAAGCTTGCCAGGTACAACTCTCATGGCCTTGAGTGCCGATACCTTCCCCAACAGGATATGAGGTGGTATCACATCCTGAAAGAGCATGCATGGCCAGAATGGAACAACATTGGTCACCCAGGTTCTTTGCAGTTGCATTCATGTTGAGAACAGAGTCATTCCATTTATTTTTTTTTTTTAACCTGTCCTGTCCAGTACCTTGGGCATGCTCTATGGTTGACTGCATGTTTGTTGGTGTTGAACAGATTTTGCTGTTTGCAGGACGAGTAATAACAGGACTGTAATGCCCGTCCTGCTATTTATGTATGTGCTTTGTTTTTCTTCAAAACTTTGTTTCAATTAGGTAGAGGTGTAGTCAGTGAGAGCTGGGGTTAGGGTAAGTTAAGCTGTACCAAACATTCTCGTTCCTTAACATTTTGGTGTTTTGTGATTAGCTATGACTTCAATAACTCCAGCTTCCTGCTTTAAGGGAGACATGCTAGTTTGTGAAACTACTGCCTTTGTGATTTATTTACATACATTTTTTAAATGTTTCGTCCTTTAAAACTAGACTATGCTCCCTTGGCAACAGCTAGCTGCAACAGCTTATTTATATCATTACTATCCATATTATTGTTCTTCATCAGCATCATCGTATTACTATTATGAGACCACTATGAAACTGTTTACTTTACAGAAAATTATGCAATAGAAATACCACTAGAGGGCAGCATAGGCTTCAGGGTAATACTTTTCTTTCTAGATTTACTTTCTGTTAGAGGTGGAAGATCAGTGTCAGTAATATTTAAGCATTTAAATGTATAAAGCTCTATAAGGCCCTTGTTCAGACCGGGAACCCAGGTCTTCTTTTATCAGATACTCCAACAAATACAGTGTTTAGTATCCTCAAAGAAGAGTGTGTGTGTGTGTGTGTGTGTGTGTGTGTGTGTGTGTGTGTGTGTGTGTGTGTGTGTGTGTGTGCGTGTGCGTGTGCGTGTGCGTGTGTACTTGTAGAGCGACAGTAGCTCAGTGGAAGACCAAGTTTTGGGTTTGATTCCCGGCTCTTCTAGCCTACATACTGATGTACATGTGCCGTTTGTACAGTGGTTCACGCTGAAAATAACATTAACATTTAGCTTCAAACAGTGTTTAAAAAAGGGATTTTTACTAACGTCAACTTTGACCACGTTTACAGCGATACCTGCTAACTTAGAAACATATAATATAGTTAAATCTAAATGTTGTTAAATGTAAATGCTAAATATAAATCCCACCACTACCTCTACCTCAACTTCCACAGTTTTAGCTGTTTAGCTGCCACCACCCGCTCGTTCCTCTTCAAAAGCCCGGATCATTCTACCGGTCTTCACCAGATTGTTACACTCGGCTAATCTTCTCGTTGCTTTTTGCCTCGCCACCAATTCTCTGATTTATGCCTTTTTGTTTTTTTCCTAGGATCACAGATCTCAGTTACAGTGTGTTCAGCCCCTGCATGGTTTTAAGCCTGAGACCTCGTTTTTACCCAGCCTGGCTGAACTGACCATCCTTAGTTTCTATTTTTGATTGCTTGATTTGAAAGGATTGTTTGAACCTTGACTGTGTTTGTTTGTCTGCATCTGTGGGCTCTGGTGGCTGCCAAGTCCCTCCCTGATCCAATTCCTTGTTGGGCTCCACCAGCACCAGGACCTGACCTGGGCTAAAGCTCTGAGCTTTTCTTCTACTCGACTGCTGAGCCTCCGCCAAGGATCCCGTTTGGCGGCTGACTGCTACGTGGATTTCTGGACTGCTGATTCCGGGCTGGAGCGAGTCATCTCCTCATGGAGTATCCATCCATGGTTTGAGTGAGCAACTCCAGGATGAGCTAGCTGCGCACAATGAACCTTCCAGTCTTAACTCTATTGTCTCTTGAGCAATCGGGGAGAGGCACCACGAGAGGAGCATGCGCTCACACCCCCAACCAGCAACTTGCAGCCCGTTTCCGGGTGCCATCCCGACCTTTTGCCCAGTCGGACATGCCCGCACCATCTTCTGCCTGCTACTCGGCTGAGCCCATCTGTCACCAGAGGAGCGCCTCCGCAGGATCCAAGCCAGTGGGTGTCTGTAATGTGGTTAGCCTTGTCACCTAATATCCACCTGTCCGGGTCAGCCAAAAGAGGGGGCTCATCATTAGCAGTTGGGGTGCTGGTGAGCCAAGATCCTCTCCCTCAACCCGGCTGTGGGTCAATGCTATGCTCGTTTTGTCCTGCACCTCTCTGCACCTCTCTGTCCCTAACAACCTAATAGATGAGGAGCTCTCGAGCCAGCTTGGACTTCCTCTGGAGCCTCTGTGGATCCCTATCTGTGCCCAAGCACTCAATGACCACGAGCTAGCCAGAGTGAGCTGGAACTCGCAGGTAATCATTCTAAAAGAACTTACCTTTCACATTATAACTATCCCTAGTTCTCGGTTGTTGTTAGGTTTTCCCTGGTTGGCCAGGCACAATCCCCAGATAGACTGGGTACGGGGAAGAGTTATGGGAGTAACCTGTCTCCCTAGAGATGACCAGAACTTCCAGACCTTTCTGCCGCTCCCCCGGTCTACCATGACCTTGATGAGGTTTTCAGCGGAGGAGAGCCCTGTCTGTTTTTTTATTTGTCGAGAAAAAGGATAAGTCTCTTCATCCCTGTATTGAGTTCCGTGGCCTTAATAACATCACAGTAAAAAAATAACCTGCGTGGGTGACAAGTGGAAGACCGCCTTCAACACGGACCACTTTGAGTATTTAGTATATCAAAGGCTGCCTTTTGTGCAGCAGTGTTTCAAGCCCTTGTAAACAACGCCCTCTGAGTTCCTCCTCTATCACTGCATTTTTGTCTATTTAGACGGCATCCTAATCCTAAAATTTCGAACAACATATCTATCACGTATGCCAGGTTCTCACCCGTCTGCTCGAAAAATAGGCTGTTTGTCGCCTCCTGTGACGTCTTCGCGCTCCTGGGCGCCCCTGGTTCCACATCTTTGTATTTTGTCTATGGCCTTACCCCTTCCCAAGCTAACTCTGTCTTTCTCATGATAGTAAATCATTTTTCCAAAGCTGTCCACTTTGTCCCTTTCCCTAAGCTCCCCTCAGCCTCTGGAAGTGGGCTCCTGCTTCTACATGTAATGTGCATCCACGGGATCCTCTCTTCCCCTCTGACATTGTTTTGGACCAGGGCCCCAGTTCATCTCTCCCGGATCCTAACAGTGGAACATTTTTTGTCTCAGCCTGAGACCCTGATTTTTTTTTCCAGCCTTTTTGTTTTTTTTCCCTTTTGTCAGTGGACTGACCATCTTTAGTTTCTATTTTAGATCCATTAAAAGACTTTTGACTGTTTGTATGTCTGCATTTTTGGGTTCTGATCCTGTCTGGTGGTGGTGGTGTGTGTATTTGTGTGTGTGTGTGTGTGTGTGTGTGTGTGTGTGTGTGTGTGTGTGTGTGTGTGTGTGTGTGTGTGTGTGTGTGTGTGTGTGTGTGTGTGTGTGTGTGTGTGTGTGTGTGTGTGAGAGCTCTCCTGGGTATGCAGCCCTGCATGGCAGAGATAAGACCACCATCTACTCAGAAGCCTGTTTCTGAGGAATTGGAGAGCTGTCCCCAAAGTCCACCACCGTCCATCCCTCAGCCTCGACACACTCGTGCCACCTCCCAACTGTCCGACGGAACACTTCAGCTTCTGTGCAGCTACTGACAGACAGTGTCGTGTGTGTCGCGCTCATATTTACATGACCACGGAAGTTCTGCAACGTCCGGCAGGTCTCTGTGTGTGTACGTCTGTGCTGCTCTATGACAGTGAGCGACAGGCCTGAAATTCCTGCCTTCTTTCTTTTATCTTGATAGTCTTTTATCAGAGCAGAGCAGCCCCCCTCCCCCCACCCACCACACACACACACACACACGCACGCACGCACACACACACACACACACACACACACACACACACACACACACACACACACACACACACACACAGAGCTGTAGTAGCAACTGCAACCACAGCCCTCTGCCTAGTTTATCTGCTCTGCTGTTATCGGCCATAATAATACTCAAATACTCATTCACACAGACCTCTATGCATTACATTATATTATATTAGCATCATCTATAGGTGTTTCATAAAGACAACATATAGGATATAATTCAGAGGACATATAAAGGACAACTAGAGGATATAGGACACACAGCAGTTTCAGTTTGAATCAAAAGTAAATAATCCATGTTTCCTGACCTCAGCCTGTGGTCATAAGGATGGACTTTCATGTGAGTGGATACAGGCCACTTAGTACCAACACAGTGCTACAGTTACCATGTCCTGATTTGCATCTGTCTTAACTGAAGCTTATATTTTTAAGATACTGTTTCAATGAAACTGCTGCTTTACAGTGTTACAAATAAAAAAAGCCCCCAATTCTTCCCAAATGGTTTTCTACCTTGATTGTAAATGAAAAATGACAGAGGAAAGTTGGAAAAGTGCTTTGACTAGCAAATGACCGGGACAGTGGCAGGTTTGTTCACAGTATATATTTCCCTCATGATTGTAGCTCTTCCCCTCATTTGCATTACTGTGTTCCACTCTAAGCTTGACTGGACCACAAAGAAACTGAGTCTTTGCATTTTATATTTGCTTTGTTCAAATGTCTGTCACACTCTTTTCCTTATCAGAGGCTGTATGCACATCACTCTCCGTCCTCCTGTAAGCACTTCCTGCTGCCAGGAATTTCTGTCTGACTACTTTAACATGGCCGCCACTGTCACTGCCTCATTAATGTGGCCGTCTGTAGTCGACTGCTTCATGGTTGATGTGTTGCGCATTCCGTTAACTGTTAATCATCTTGAACCATTCTGGTTATTTCTCTGTGACCCCTGGTAACCCAGAACTGCTGCTCTTTTTCTTTTTCTCTGTTAACCTCAGTCAAAATTCCAGTTGATCCACACTTTCTGCAATACTCAGATCAAGAACCATGCCACATTTATAATGACCTACATCACCTTTCTTCCTCATTAAGGTGCTTGGTTTGCACTCTAGTCGTCTTATATATATATTTAACATATATATGTTTAGCTCATGTTAAACGGATCATGTGTTCATCTTTACGTGATCCCAGAACCAGTGTCACTTATTCTGTTTTTTATTGCTTTCATAATATCAGCCACTGATCCTTAGAAATACACTGTGTATTTCATGGGTGTCAAACTCTGGCCCGCGGGCCAAATTTGGCCCGCCGTGTAATTTCATTTGGCCCTTGAGGCAATATCAAATTAACATTAGAGCTGGCCCGCCGGTATTATACAGTGGCACCGCCGCTCACCGCTAATACTACAAATCCCATAATGCTCTGCTGTTGTTTTGTATTCATTGTTATTTTATTTTCAAATTTATTAGCTTGTGGAAAAAGTTAATGTTGATATTTACCTCAGAAGGCTGCAAATAGAAAAGAGGCATTAAATTTTTTATTTAAATTTTATTTAATATGCCATTGATGTTTCCTCGTTTGTTTTTTGAAAGTTGATTTTGCACTATTAAGTTATATAAGCGTTGCTTGTTCCATATTCAGTGTTAAAGCAAATCAGTGTAGCAAACTGAGCAATAATTAACGTTCTATTCATGCACTTTCTCTTGCTACTTCAAGGCTTGAATGTTTGATTCATTCATTATTGTTATTTTATTTTCAAATGTATTATTAGCCTGTGGAAAAAGTTTATTTTGATATTTACCTCAGAAGGCTGCAAATAGAAAAGAGGCATTCAATTTTTATCCATCCAATATCTACCGCCTATCCTGTATTTAAGGTGCATTCAATTTTTATTTAAATTTTATTTGATATGCCATTGATATTTTTTAATTACTATTATTATTATTTGAAACTCGATTTTGCATGTCACTATAAAGTTATATAAGCCTTGCTTGTTCAATATTCAATGCAAAACTTGTTTGGGTCCCTATTAAAAGGTTAATTTGTTCAACCTTGGCCCGCGGCTTTGTTCAGTTTAAAATTTTGGCCCACTCTGTATTTGAGTTTGACACCCCTGCCTTACACACTTTAGACGAGGACAAGAAAAAACTTGATAAGAATCATTTTTTTCAGTCCAGAGCTGTTCAAATGTCAGCTCTGCTAAAGAGGCGTGTCCTTAGTTGAAGTCAAGCCCTCCCATGAACATCTCTTAGCCCCACACTTGCTGGAGGTTGGAGAAGTTGTTCTTGGAGACGTCAGCTTATGTTGAGAGTGTCACTTACTTGGCTGTGTTACTTTATCTGAGTTCTGCTGCTCATCTGTGACACCCACTCAGGTAGGTCCCTCACCCTAAAGACCTGGTAAAAACACTAAGTACAGCACTTTTGTGTGTTGTTAAATGATTAAGGGTTCAATGTATTGTTATTTAATATCTTACAGTTGAATCAAATTATCATTGTATTCAAATGTATCATCTATGAAAGCGTATTAATTGTTTTTAAATGATTGAATATATTACATGCATACATTAAAACAATGAATGCTCAAGTTTATTAACCATGTTTCTTTGTGAGAATTACATGCATCCAAATGATAGGAACATTGTTCTAAATTCTCTGTACAATAATCTGTGTCTACAACAGCATAACATGCTCATATCATGTTTTGACATTACATTGAACAGATTTATATTTATCAGATAAGAGTCATTGCTGTATCTGGATGTATTTAGCCTCGTGTTTATCACACTGAGCCTCAGCGACAAGAAAAAAACTTGATAAGAATCATTTTTTTCAGTCCAGAGCTCTTCAAATGTCAGCTCTGCTAAAGAGGCGTGTCCTTAGTTGAAGTCAAGCCCCTCCCATGAACATCTCTTAGCCCCACACTAGCTGGAGTTTGGAGAAGTTGTTCTTGGAGACATCAGCTTATGTTGAGAGTGTCACTTACCTGGCTGTGTTACTTTATCTGAGTTCTGCTGCTCATCTGTGACACCCACTCAGGTAGGTCACTAACCCTCACCCTAAAGACCTGGTAAAAACACTAAGGACAGCACTTTTGTGTGTTGTTAAATGATTAAGGGTTCAATGTATTGTTATTTAATATCTTACAGTTGAATCAAATTATCATTGTATTCAAATGTATCATCTATGAAAGCGTATTAATTGTTTTTAAATGATTGAATATATTACATGCATTACATTAAAACAATGAATGCTCAAGTTTATCAACCATGTTTCTTTGTGAGAATTACATGCATCCAAATGATAGGAACATTGTTCTAAATTCTCTGTACAATAATCTGTGTATACAACAGCATAACATGCTCGTATCATGTTTTGACATTACATTGAACAGATTTATATTTATCAGATAAGAGTCATTGTTGTATCTGGATGTATTTAGCCTCGTGTTTATCACACTGAGCCTCAGCGACAGTTGTGCTATTGTTCAAATGTAAATCACACTAAATAATTGACGCTTTAACCTGTTGAAGCTGTTTTTACATATGACAAATTTTTCTGATAAATATGTTGTTTTTAATCTGAATTTGACTGATTATACAGCAAATCTAGTGGTGTTTTTGCAGATCTAAGATTTAGACACACTTATATCCACACACACACAAACACCAAAGGGAATGGAATTGGGCTTGTAATTGGAGGGTTGGGGTGCCCCTGAGCAAGGCATTCAGTCGCCCACTGCTCATGTACCTGGCTGCTGCTGTGTAAAAAGGATCATTTCAATGCAGAAGTCAAATTCACTCTCATTTCTGGCACACACACACACGCAGGCACGCACACACACACACACACACGTCACGTCAGTCTTTGCTCACTTTGACTTCAGATGCTTTCAAACACACCATCAGGTCTTTTTGTCATTTAGTTGGTGTGTTGTCTCCCTGAGGATGCATATTTCTTGCATTCTGACACACCTGTTGTAGAAGGACCACTGAAAAACCGTTTGGTCACTGGGTGCAAGAGTACACACACATATATATATATATATATATATATATAGATCCATTTATTTTAGTCATTACGTTCAGCCACAGTCAAATGAGGATCCTAGAAAAGGAAGTTTGAAGAAACCTGCTGTCCAGAGATCTCGTCCTTGTTAACTTCAACTTACACTGGTGTAGTGGTTGAAGTGATAAAGTATCTGCTTCAATCAAAGTCACTCTAAATCACACAGCTGCCACTGAATAGAGTAGTGTTTTGGTTTTCAGCGTAACCATGGAAGTTGAGGAACATTGTGTGTGAATTATGTGAAAAAGTGGCTGCTCACATGTCTACTGCAGCATGGAGGATTCATCAGACCAGTCTCACTGGGCGTCTCCAGCACTGCTCAGCTCAGACGCTCTGGCTGGTTTCTCCTCTGAGCCCGGACTACTGCCTCCCGTGGAGGAGGGTGAGGTATTCTTCTCCAGTCAGGACATAGACTACACCGGCCTCCCCTCTTTCTTCTCCAACCCAAGCCAGAGTCGAGCATCATCGACCTACAGACACAGCTCGGGTCAGTGTCACACAGTGTCGCTCCATCACATACACCTCCACATCCTCCCTCAGAATCATGATCTGACTTCATCTATTTGACCTCTCTTTTCAAAGTTCGATCGGTGTTCACCTCGCCGAGCCTGCTCAGTAACCTCCAGCTGCTGGACAGTCCTGTCAGCCATTCCCTGAGCTCACCCTACGCCCCAGCCTCAACATGGAGCAGCAGTCCTCTCGCCAAGACCCCGCTGCACTCACACACCCCGGCTTCCCTCTACACTCCCATCTCGTCCTCCTTCACCACCTCCAGAGATGGATCCTCTTCTCCCGGCAGAGAGAACAGAGAAAGCCCCCAGCTCCACGACGCCCTAAAGGTGGAGCGTCTGAGCCCTCTTGGGGGGTCGAGCGTCAGCAACAGCTTTCTGAATCTGACTCCAGCTGCTGGAAGTGTGTACACACCATCATCCCACTCTCACCCACACATGCTGGGTCCCTACAGCTCATACATGACAGGTCCACAGGAGTACAGCTCTGCTGCACTCTACTCCAGCCCCGGGACCTGGATCAACCCTGCCTTCTCTCCCAAACTCCGCAACAAGATGAGGATATCCACTCCAGGTGAGGACCAGTGGATCTGGTTTTTCTGGAACTTTTGACATGTCGCTCCTCAGTAGATGGAGTTGACTATAGTTTCCATAGAAGTGTAGGTGTGAAAATAAACTTCAAGTCTCGTCTTGGATAAATTACAATAGTAATAAATGACACTGTCATGTCTGCATTTCCATGACAACTGGACAAATTAGTTGATTAAAGGATTCTGTTCAATAATAAAATATTGACGTTTCCTATATTTCCTGTATGTTTCTTTTTAAAGAAAATAATAATTTATGAATAAATGTATATATCATATTGTCATGAAGTAATAACTATGCATTTATTACACTGAACAGAGGCCAGAGAGTGTGTGAACTGTGGAGCCACAGCTACCCCTCTGTGGCGTCGAGATGGTACAGGCCATTACCTGTGCAATGCCTGTGGATTGTACCATAAAATGAACGGCCAAAATAGACCTCTAATCCAGCCCAAGAAAAGACTGGTATGATCCACTCTTTAAAATAAATATCTAAACTATTATGTTTATCATTTGTTCATCACTCTTTTCTCCCTTTGTGTTTCAGATTGTTAGCAAGAGAGCAGGTACGATGTGTGCCAACTGTCACACCAGCACAACAACTCTGTGGAGACGCAACACCAACGGAGAGCCTGTGTGTAACGCTTGTGGACTTTACTTTAAACTGCACAATGTGAGTTGATCAGTAAAAATAAAACAGATATAGAAACCTGCTGCAGAACACTCACACTTGAATCTGTTTGCTCTTCCCAGGTCAATCGACCTCTCACCATGAAGAAGGACGGCATTCAAACGCGCAACAGGAAAGTTTCTAACAAGAACAAGAAGAGCAAGAAGGTGGCCATGTTGGAGCAGTACTGTGAAGGGACTCAGCCATGTTCTCTAGATGACAACGGTGGGCCGTTCTCCTTCAACCCCGGGACTCTCCTGACTTACAGCCACTCCCAACACCTCCTCCCTGCTCCCTCCCCTCTGCACCCGTCTGCCTCCTTACCCTACACACACACACACACACACCACCTCAACCCCGGCATGGTGCCCACACTAGTGTGAGACGCTGTCTGCTTGATTGTGATTTGTATATAGAGTATGTTTCCAGGCTCGATGAATGGAGTTTTCTGTATTTTCCCACTGTATTTGATTGTATTGTTGATTCTTATTGTGTATGATTACAGTTTGAAGTCAGACTTTTCTGTGTGTGCTGCACATGTGAACACAGCGAGGAGGAGGAAGTTCAATCATGCTGCAGCTGTATTTGTGTCTCCATTATACATAATGTGAAAGTATATCTTATTTTTGGGATTCATGGGTCTGTTTTACACATTTGCATAACTGGTATTGAACCATGTAGAGAAAATACATAAATAAATAAATGTGGGTCAGTCATTGTGCTGGAGTTTTGAAGGCTTTTGTTTTTGGTCATTAGAATTATCAGCTCATCAGTTCAGTTAAGTCAAAGTAACCACAACTCAGATGTCATGTGCGTGTGTGTGTGTGTGTGTGTGTCCCACATATAACAGCTTCTTTGTGCCACAGCCACAGCTCCACTTTCACAGTGTAATTGTTAATGCAAATGATCCACTCACACTAAACTAACAAGTGTTCAACTCAAGTGCAGCACTTTCACCTGCTTTAGCTTTGTGCTGGAGACAGGAGAATGTTTCCATGTTCACGTTCACACTTTCACACACACATTCACAGAAAGTTTCCCGTCACTAGTAAGACATTGTTGTCCTACTAGTATGTCAAAGTTGTCTACTAGTGCGCAGAAATGTCTTACATGTTACAGAAAAGTCTTACTAGTTGCATGTGGTCGCACACTAGTAGTGTCTAATTGCATACTAGTGGCACGCTAGTTGCACACTAGTAGTGTATTGTGTCATACTAGTACAGCCAAACTCCTTACATGTTAGGTTCAGAGGCTCACGAGTAACACAAACTTTGTTGCACCTCGATATCCTTGATATCAAGGTTTGATATCCGTGATATCAAGGATAACGATACAATCCTGAGTCTTGGTTGGTCGGCACTACCTATTATTCTGAATTAAAGAGCCAATAGGAAGCCTCAATGCATGCTTCTTACCTACCTTAGCCTTTTGTGTGACTAGTGTTACTAGTAAGCACTTTGGTTTCTACTAGTGGTCCCTTTGGCCCTTACTAGTAGTACTGGTAAGGGCCAAAGTGTCCACTAATACCACTATTAGTACTAGTAAGGTGTTTTTGGCCTACTAGTAGCACTAGTAAGGGTCTAAATGTTCACTAGTATTCTAGTACACATTCTGAGCCTCACTAGTCGTACTAGTAAGGTCAAAAACATCATTTGGCCTCTTACGAGTACTACTAGTGGGCATTTTGGTACTTAGTAGTAGTACAAATAAAGTAAATCATACCTTACTAGTACTACTAGTGGATATTTTGGTAATTACTGGTACTACTAGTGAGTTCAAAAATGCCTAGTGATACTTGTTCAGGTTCATGTTTGTATACATGTGTGTATGTGTTATTAGACAATCACACGCATATAGTATTTTCCATTCTCTTGTCAGGCTTGAATGCAAAGGTCAGAGGTCACGTGAAAGTTATTTCATTATGACAGATGATAACACAGAATCCACAGAGCTGAAGAGTGATCTTTGTCAGGATTTAGATCCTTTGTAGAAATAGAAAATGGCTCCATTCAAAGTAAAACATAATAAGTTATGAAGCAGCATAATGGCCCCTGTCAGATTTGTATTGTTATATACAGTAAGTTATTAAGTTTAATTATTACCAATCTATTTACGATTGTAACGTGTGAACATCCTTTCACACTGAGAGGTATTATTATTAATAATAATAATAATAATAATAATGAATTCAACTAATTACACTTAACCCACATGATAAGCTCTCGGTGCATTTGTTGGATGACGGTGGTTATGGTTCATTCAGATAGAGCAGTTTCTCATCGATCAAATGCCATTGCTGGTCAGAATAGATATTTTATGGGAAGTTCTTTAGGATGGAAAACATTACATTTCATGTGAAATGTCATGCAAATAACAGCAGACAGAGGTGGAGTGTGGCGTGTGTTTGTGCTGAGCAGCAGTAACAGGGTATGGCAGCTCACTGAGGACTGGGCTGTGACTGATAAACTTATCACTGAGGCTGCAGACACCAAAGCATCCACCTGCTGCTGGCACCAGCAGCCACACACTCCCTGTCAGTTAGTGACAGTGAGGCACCGTACACTGCACACCAGCTATTTACACATGAAACGCACAAGAGCCACCAGAGTCAAATACATAATAAATGAAATAAGAACAAGTCAAGTCTGCACATAAATCACATTCTGCTTGCACCAAAGTTTCATCATTAGTGTTCTCGCAGTCTGTTTGTGCGTCTTCCAGTTATTACTCCAACAATCCAGCTATGTTGTGGGGACATAAATCTGTTTAAGAGTCACATTATGGGGACTTGTCCTGTCCTGATAATTACATTTTAAGGTGAAGACATGTTGAATGGTTGGGGTGAGGGTGAGGTTAAGGTTATGGTTAAGTAAGTAGTAGTAGTTATTATTATTATTAAGGTGAGATACATGAAAATAATGTAAGTCAATGTCATTTCCTCTGAAGAAAACCAGACTGTGTTAGGGTTTGTTTTCATGACATTGATTTACATTTATTTCCGGCAGACTTGCGCTTACTTAACCATAAGTAACCTTAACTGTAACCTCATCCTAACCATAACATTTTTTTTTAATTCAAATTACATTTTTAGGGTTCCTATCACAATCGGTTTCACATCCACAGTTTGCCCCGAAATTCCACTGAATCAGGGAAAACTCGCCAAGCAACTGGTGTTATTTATTATTATTATTATTATTATTATTATTATTTATTTTTATTCTAAGCATTGTATGACAAGTGTGTCCATAATTTATCCTCTTCCTTAACTGTCACTATCTGCTATTTATCTGCTGCAGCTGTCAGCTCTGCTCTGGGGAAATGGCAACAAATGACAAGGACAGATTAGCAACCACAGGCCTGCTCCAGCTCTGTCACACAGCTGTCCGTTAGTGCTCCAGCACTTTCCTCACCTCACTCTAAAGGGATTTCACTGGAAACATGTTTCTAAAGGAGTTTTGTTTGATTTTGATCTGTGACATTTCAAGTTAGACTAAAGTGACTAAAACAAAGTCACGTTGAACAAGATTACTCCTGACGCTGTTGATGGACAAAACATACATGTAGTGGTTAGTAGATCAACGCTACACTGTGACAGGACCAGCAAGGAACTACCATAATTTCACCTACACTGTCACATAGAAATATCTAGTTCACAAGCGCCCCCAAAAGGTCAAACTACAGCACTACAGCTCCAGTGTTCTATACACAGGACATCCAACCCTGCCCTGCAGCTCAGAGATAATGTGTGTGTGTGTGTTATAGAAACAGAAGAAATGTCATCTTCACTCTTCACACTGTGACATATATTCTTTGTGTATAATCATGTTAGTGTGTATGAGCAAAATGAATATGATGAGTTTACTTCTTAAATACACTATTACTGTATTTTATTGTGTGCAACGGTCTATTTGATGGCTTCATATTAATTATGTTTGTTTAAATCGGTGTGTAAATACATATACATTTTTTTATTTTATCTATATATCTTTTTTTTTTATTGTTCACATTCATATAATTACGTATGTATGTAAATCAACCATATTCAAATATAGAGTGCCATTTAGCAGATTCTTGATCAGTCCTTTGGTTTTCTGTGGAGTTTATGCTTAGCGTCACACTTTTAAAACCATAATATGTTATGTATGAAATGATGGTGACTCTCCAATTAGGGGTTGACATCAATTCAGTATATAATGTCTACTGCAGGGCCACATAATCTAATCTGTGATGATTTACTTGGTTTTATCACATACAGTACGGTCTCCTATATTCTGAACAGTATTCAGACAGCAAGGATTTAGTTGGATCTATTGTGTTTAATCTGTGTGTGCGAATAGATAATGAATGGATGAAGATTGTTCCTCTTCATGAATACAGTAGACAGTTGGACACTGCTTTACCTGGCATTTCTTCATTTTATAAATAAGAAGCAGTGATATGTATATACTGTGTGTGTGTGTGTGTGTATACTGTGTGTATATATATATATATAAACATATACATACATACACACACACGTATGAATGTCCTCACTATATGTACTGTACATATATATACACACACACATACATATATATACACACAGTATATATATATATATATATATATCAGAGATATAATGAAAACGTTCAGTTATATTGTTGTTATTGATGTGTATATTTTATATGGCCTTTTTGACAACAACCGATAATAAAAACAAAAGAAAGACACAAGAAAAATATGTGTATATATATATATATATATATATATATGTTATTTTAGTTGTTGTTTTGAAGCATGCCTTAAAAGCTAGTACAGTGTGAGTTACACAGTTCTTACATATGTCAGCTGTCAAATGATTAAAAATTGGTCCTTGGATATCACACAAATTAAAAAACAAAGTAAATGAGAACTTTCCTCAAACCATGTCATGGTGGTCAATGGTTTGTTTTTAGCTTATGTGGTTCATTTAAAGCACTTCTTGTGTGGAGGGTTAACAAATCAACAAAATAAGAGACACAGGACAAAAGTGGGTGAGAAGCAAATGAGCTCACCAGGCTACATCATTCTGGATATTCTGTCAGTGCACAAACAGATCAGACTTGCTGTAAACAGTTACTGTAGAGCTGGATTAAACCAGGCGTGTGAACCATGGTGAACTTGATGCAGAACCTTCACTGCTTCTTAGAGATGAGAATGCCGATCACTATGGCTGAGAGCAGCCCTGCTCCAACCAGCAGCCATCTCCTCAAAGTCTCCCGACATCTCCTCGCTTCTGCAACGCTGTCTTGCCCGAATATCTCAGCAAAGCCGTCCTGGAAGAGCAAATAACGTTCAGGTTTGTTAGGTTTCCTTCTGTCCACATTAAAGCAATTCTTACAATGAGCATTCTCTTATTTTTAAAATATACACCTTTCTTTGTGAATGAGGGAAAAATCACACTTTTAAAGCGAACCTAGACCGGAAGTTCCAATTAACGCTGTTTTTTTAGTGTGTATCTGCGTCATTACCTTGTTTATGAAGCCCTGAAGGTTCTAAACAAACAGTTCAGCCACTGCTGAGAACGCTGTGTTTTATTGTAATCTCAGGCTCAGCGAGATCTCTGAAAAAACCCGGTCCGGTTACGTAAACAGCGGTTCTCCTGAACAGCTGATCCTCCTGCTCCGGGCACTCGTCCGGGCACATCTGGTTGCGTACATTGAACCGCAGAAGAAGAATAACGTCCGTTGTGGAGGTGTTTCACGAGCGACAGTGTCTTCCGACTCTGGGTCAAAGTCATAAAAGGGACTGCGGCGGGGAGTCGTGAAGAAGCTATTTTTAAACATTGTTAAAACAATGTTTTGATAATGAGTAGCAGTGTATCCACCGTTCCAGAGGGGGGAGCTGTGCTTCTGAGAGCTGGTGTGCTGAATAGTATTGGCCAATCACAAGACTCTGTCTCGGCTCGTTTACAGCAACTAGGAGGTTTTTGACCATAAAAACAAGTTAATGTATGTAAGTAGACCTCCATAACTAACATATATGTGCAACAGGACCACTCTATGGGAGCTTTAATACATATCATTCACAACAAGAATGTCCCAGAAGAAAGTTGAAGTTGAACTTTGACATTTTTTGGGTTTGTTTGTTTGTTTGCATAGGGGTTATTTTGTTATATAGACTATGTAATATATGCAGGAAAGAAACAAAATAGATGAAGAAAAAAACATTACATTGATTTGTTTTGCATCTTAAATACATGGTGTTTGTTACTATTGTACTGTAACGACATTAATGAACTGTATTTATAAGAGTGCGGAGCATATGACTCCGCCCATGTCACAGTAATGGATGCAACTTATTTTACTGCTGAGGCTTAGACGAAGAAGCAAGTTCAAAAAATCCAACATTTGTTATCAGCTGTCTAGCTTGACTTAACCTCACATGTGTTGTCTCGTTAGGGTTAGCGGCTCAGGAAGGTGTTATATCCGAGTGTCCTCACTACAAATGCTGTGCAAATGTGTGTGTGTTCCAGGTAATTGTAATGTTGTGAGGACCTAAATCTGTTTACACTGTCACATTGTGGGGACTTGTCTTCCTTATAGGGACAAAAATGATTGCGTGGAGACTCACCCAGCCTCCTTGGATCTGGATCCATGGACTGATGTGTTCGTCGAGGTACATGGTCATCCAGTCTACGATGCTGGAAACCAGCTCACTCATGTCCTTCTCCACACATTCCACACTGAGAATCCCCCCAAAAACAAACAGGCCCACGATTCGTCCCCAATTGACTCCGTCCTTGAACACCTCATCCATCACACACTTAAAGCTGTGGTACGCTGTGTCAGGAGTGATGTCCAGCTTCAAGGAAAGGTCACTAAATGCTTGTTTGAAGAGCAGTTCAAACTCCTCAGCAGAGTCCCTGAGAGCTGCCTTTATGGCCTCTATGCCCCCGTGTGGTGGTGACGGCATCTCTGGCTGACCACGCCTGCTCCTGCGGTTGTCCAGCAGGCCATTACTGGCTGCTGAGTCAGCCTCGTCTTCCTCGGTCCTTTTACCTGGACCTTCTGGCCTTAGCAGAGAGATTGGGTAGTTCCTCTGACACAGCTTATAGCCTACAAAGAACTCAACCAGCTCTCTGTTACTGTACCACACGATCTCCATACTGTGAAAGTCCAGCACACAGTCAAGCCTAATCACACCCCATGGTTTCTCCTGGCACTCCTGTCCATGAGCCAGCTGTCACATTAGAGCCTCCTCACCTTCAACTGCAGAGTTTCTGGAAGTCAGGGGTGAGACAAAGTGACATTAGTACATATATACCACTATATACAACTGTGTTATCCATTCAGTCTGTGTTATTATCACTGCTGCCATTCATTCAGGCATAAAGACATGAAGACACAGTCAAGACTAACCAGTGACGTTCAAACTGAGCTTCACAACGAGGAGGAAATGTGACTTTGAGCATGGCCACTGATCAATATTATACAGTATCTGTATCATGACAAGATCCGCCCTTAGGTTTCGGATATGGTTAGATCATGATCAGGTATCTGTGACGGCTTCCCTGCTTTTAAAGGCTGTTGCATTGCTAATAATCATATTTATTATATTGAAGAAATTAGTGAAATACAATAAATATTATAAAATGATCATATTACAAATATTGAAAGGATATTGAAAAATATATATTGAAAAAAGTAACTTATTAATATTTATAACTTTAAGCTTAATTGTTTGTTTCAGCAGCATTTGACCATAATTTTAGGTATTTCATTGTATCTGGAACATGAATAATTAATATGTTGAACGGAAAAAAGACAAAGAAATAAACCAGGTTTTATCTGAAATCAAAGGTAATTACTGAATTATTTTTGATATACGTTATTTCAGGTATTATCATTATATATGTGTTGTGTTGTTATTTCATATCCATACATTTTTAACAAAAACATACATTTAACAGCCACATAAACATTTACACAAACACTTTAACAAAAAAGGAAAGATATTAGATTTATTTTTAACATTTTTAACAAACAAGTTAATTTTAGCAACAGCTTATTATTACTTTTTAACAAAAAAAGAGAGAAAACATCAAACCATGAAAAAAGGTGTAGAGATGTATCTTATGAGAGTCTGTTTCCATCCATCACCACTATGATAGTATATATATATAAATATAATAGTAGATCTTATACATACAGTATTAAAATTGTTGTTATTTTCTAAGCTTTAGGAAGTTACTAAGTTATTCTTTCCACTTTTTTAATCTCACTAACTCATCAATGTGTTAATGGATGGTGGGTTGACTTTGTTTTATATCAGTAAATAAAGATAGGTAATGTTTTTCTCTTTAGAGCCAAAAGCATATTGATTGGCTCTATTGGCATTTTTAAGTTAAACATTTTTGTTACTTTATCCTGAACTTTATTAAGTGTTTTTCAGCACTGGCTATAAAAAGAGTATATTATTATATTATTATGTGCATGATTTGTATCCTGGTGTGTGTCCTCTTGAAAAAGTTTTTTCTTTAGTGTTGTCCACATATTGTTTTGTTTCCTGTAGAACATGATAGAGTTTTGAGATGCTGTTTCATAAGTTAGTGGACCACTAAAAACACTTTTGAGGCAATACCAACTAAATTCAATCATTTCTTTCAAACATCTACAAATTCAAGGCGTAATTACTGTATTTTAAGCATGTAATACAGACCATAAACAGTAATTATAGAGTGTATTCACAGGGATTTCTCACTCTCCTGTTCAGAGAAATCACAACATATCTTGTACATATTGGAATATTATTTATAAGCCTCATCACTCAGCCTGGGCCATACGGTCGGTGTAGTGGTTAGCACTCTTGCTTTTGCATCAAGACCCGGGTTCGAGCCCTGGGTGAAATATGGGCCTTTGTGCATGGAGGTCACATGTTCTCCCTGTGTGTGCGTGGGTTTTCTCCGGGTTCTCCCGCTTCCTCCCACAGTCCAAAAACATGCATATGGGGATTAGTTGAAATGGTCCCTCTAAATTGACCGTAGGTGTGAATGTGAGTGGTTGTTTTTTCTCTATATGTGTCCCTGTGATGGACTGGTGAGGGTGTGACCCCACCTATCAGGGTGAACCCTGCCTATCGCCCTATGTCAGCTGAGATTGGCACTGCACCCGCTGTGACCCTCCTGTGGAGGATAAAGCAGTGGATAATGGATGGATGGTCTGAAAATGATCAAATATTTAGTCAGCAGCAGTTCCTCTCTGCCTGACGTCAGAGGAGAACGACCAGACTAATAAACGAATTACTTAGATAGCTAAATCAATACATCTTTATTTATATAGCACTTTCCATATATAAATGTGCTTAACGCAAAAACACCCGTTCAAAAATAAATGAATAAATACATGACTATGTGAAATGTGTGATATTTTTGTGACCACTGTAAAAAAAATAATTGTGTAATTGTTTTGGAAATTCGCCACAATCGTGTTGTTGTTGTTGTTGTTGTTATTGTTATTGTGGGCGTGATAAATGATAATATCCTGTATTTATATTATTGTCTCATGTCAGGTCAGCGCTCAGCTCGTGCACAGTGAGGTGTACAAACACAGCTCGTGCACACACTTCATGAAAAGAATCGAAACTATGAGAGAACTCGCATCATCTGCAAATTAAATAAATAAGCTAACGAGCTAATGCTGGAACATTGTGCACTGTGACATGAAGTAACATTAACTCTTAGAAACATTGTAGCCCCTGCTGACAGCTCCAAGTTACGTACACACTTACAGCTTTAGCTTCAGGTGCTAACTAGCTGTTTCTAAACAGTCCACAGGAAACGCTGCGAGATGAACAAACTACAAACTCCATCATAATCCGATCTTTAATCCCAGTCATTGGTGCTTCGCAGGTTTACTCACAGCTGCTTTAATCCCGTTTCCCTCTGGACGCGCAGTGATGAAGATAAACTAGAGTGAATGTTGGAGCAGAGTCTTCATGGACATGGACATCACTGCAGCTGCACAAGCTGTGGCCTCAAGGTCCCGCCCCCTGCTGCTCCTGCACCAATCATCGGCCGAGACGCGCCGGAAATCTGGGGGCCCAGACTGACGTCACAATCATTCGAAAAGAATGCGGATTTCTTTTGTAAAACAAAGTTAATATGCGTTGCTGTTTAAATCTGTATATTATATGTATGTTATATATTTTTTAGTTAGTTAATTAATTAATCCATCCATCAATGTATTCATAACTTAATGGTTTGACGTGCTTTGTTGGACGAGCTGGTTGAAGTCAACTTCACAGGTTTCCTCTAGTGTCTAATCCGCGTTTATCAATGTTGTTCCTAACACTTTGTCTTTTGTCGTAAAAACATACATATTTGACTGTGGACCTGTTGGCAATATCACGTCGCCACAAGATTGCAGTCACTTTTTAGCAGGGTTTTTTTAACTACATTTTTATATTTCATCTTTAGTTGCTGTCAAGAACTTTTGGTGTTTGAATAAGTGGCATAATCAAGAAAAAAAACTATTTTTTTTCTCCAATCAGCAAAGCAGCAAGAACCCCTGCTCTTTTGCTGCTATTTTTTTGGGTATTTGCTCACTCTCTGCATATGCATGCATAAATATCTCCAACTCCACTGGGGAGAAGTCGGAGGATCGATGAGGGCTTTTTAAAACCTCATGCACAGGCTTCACTCAGAGTTAGGCCCACTTTACATTACGCTTTTCATGACAGCGGGAACCCCGTGTAAAGGGAATTTCAGCTGTTGTAGTCCTGCTGCTCAACCTGCTTTCTGAAACAGGCCCCTGACAAATGACCAAAACAACAAATCAATAAAAGTACAAAAACATACAAATCAAATCAATAAATAAATGAAGATGATATAATGGTAAACTTGTGTGGCTGCAGTTGTATGTGTCTGTATAACCTCCTCAATAAATACAATTTTAATAGTAATAACCACATCAACAATAACAGAAATGAATAAAGGATAGAGAGCTTTGATTGATTTATCCAGATAACTAAATAAATATTGATGTTGTGTGCTCAACTGCTCAAAGAAATACAGGGAGCACTTTCAGCACACATCCCAGATCTTGGTTAAATGTTCCAGTTGAAAACCTGTAATGATTACACGGAGTCATTGTTGAGAACAAGATCATGGAAGAACCAACACCATCAACCCACTGAGGATAAGATTCAGAGTCATACTGGCTGTGGGTGTATGTGTGTGTGTGCGCGCGTGTGTGTGTGTAGGATCTCCTCCCAAACCTAGGTGAGGACATCAGTCAGCTCCCGAGAGCATTCTCCACATTAATAGTTCAACTTCAAATGTTCCTCTTGAAATAAAGCTTCTAGTTCGGCGGCATGGTTCAAGTGAACTCTGAACCACGGCTCAGTTGCGTCGCCGCAGGAGTAGACTGCTGGACGAACAGGAACAGACATTATGCAGCGAGCCGAGCACTCCGTCTCCTCCCCCTCACACTTTATCATGATAATAACTTTGTTTTCTTTCTAGTTTATGCTTGTCCTCCTTTTATTCTTATTTTAAAGATATTTCCCCAATTAGAGCCTCAAATACAACTAGTATTATTAAATATCATGTAGCTGTTCAACAGCTTGTCTTTTTTCTGATGGTCACACACAAGCAGCTGGAAGTGGCATGATGTCGCACCCTGAACTAGATGATGTAGACAATAGTGATTTGTCATTAATGTTCATTTTTTAAATGTTCCTGGTCTCGATCTTCAAATGAGTTCTAGCTGTGTTTGTCAAGATATATGTATGTATGTATATATATATATATATAACATATTGTCATTCATAGACATAGATGATCACCAACTACATTGTCATCTTTCAACATACAGACATTAAAAGGCACATTTCTAAAACTCTCCAACTATATAAAAACTCTACTTTAAGTAAAACTATTACTGAGCTGATATTAAGCTTTGAACCTCCTTACTGAAATGTTTGTTTTCACACAGTGAACAGTGTAGAAATATTTTGTAACAAACATATTTATTAAAACGTGTACATAAGCATTTAGCATGTACTACACTTTCTAAATGTGAAATGACAACATGTTCTACAACAGTTCTTTGTCACATTAAGGAAAAAAAACATATGGAAGAATTTCATATAATCCTAAATAATGTGACCAATAACCAGTGAATAACAGATTTCATGAAGATACTAAAAGAATAATAGTTCAAATACATAGTCACTTAAATATGCACTAACTTGTAATTTCTTCCCATCTATTCCAGCACTGGTAATGAGTTAAATGTGTGGAAATATTTTAGTAACCCATCTCATTTGTGTGTCTGGCCTCATCTTTGTTTATACATACGTTAAGTGATGAACTGAAGCGACACACCACTGTACGTAGAAGCACTAACAGAGAGTCACCTCCTGGTTTGCTTCCACATCTTGCAAAGAACTCTCCTCTCTCAAAGTGTCATCTGTGTTGGCACTCTCTGTGGGCTCCGTCAGGTTTGGTGGATCCTGGGACTCTACAACCTCCTGTTGGTTCACATCAACATTTCCATTCTCAGTAGGTCCCCCTTCTGTTTCTGGCTCACTGTCTGAGTCAATAGAAATAGTCTCCATGTTTGTACTGAAATTTAAAGTACAGTTTGTGTTGCGCTGTCTGTATTGGTCCGTGCTTGGAATACCAGACTTGAGGCCTACAGATCTGCCGACTGAAGAGATCTCGGTCTTGCTCTCATCAAACATCAAGTCATGCTTAACTTTCTTGAGCGCATGCATGTCGAAGCCAAGCAAAACAGACAACTTCTTGGTCTCGCACTGTTTTGCACAAATCTTCTGTTTGTTCGCAAAGTGACTAGCAATGTCAGACTTCCACAACCACAGACTTGCAGACAGCTTTTCCTCTTCTTGAGGAGAGAGGTACGGTCGCCGGTTGAAGTAGGCAGTCAGGAAATCTTTCCTGGCCTCGTAGGTCTTGTGCTCATAGCTTCTTGGATCCAAAGCAAGACCATCAGAATCAGCTTGATTTCCAATAGTGCTGGAAGAAAACTTTGACTCCTTGCTGATCTTCATTCTCTTTGGATTCAACATGGCCAGTGTTGCTGGCTGCCTCTTCAAGAAGCCAGCCCCTGATGAGTTGAGAGTCAGGGCAGACTTGAAGCCTTGGCTTGCCTGGTTCCTTCCAACAGCTCTGCACTGCACAAGATGCAGTGTTATCGTGGAGGCCACCATGTTACTAGTGTAGACTCCTAAGCAATGAATGCATTTGTACGTCATCTTTTTCTCAACGGGGTGCATCGTTTGGAGCACCTGGTGTCGTTCCCTTAAATGCATGGCCAAAGCCTCAGAGATGGGACCTTTGAGGATGGTGAAACACAGCGGACACAGCGTCTTCCCTACCTCGCTCTTGTGAGTTGGGAAACTTCTACTGAGTTCACTTTTTCTGTCAGTCATTCGAGGAGCACTCAGTTTCACCACAGGTGGGGCACTGTTTTGAGCAGATGCAGACTGATCTTGACCATTGGCAGATTCCTTCATGTTAAACGTTAGAACAACAAGCTGGACATTGCTGGACTTCTCTTGTTTAATGGTGAGATCAAATGTTAGTGGTGTTGCACCAGGGGGTCCGACAAAATCCTCAGGGTGTGTTTGTGCCACGTGCTCCATGATTTTTTCAACACTGTGGAAAGTAGAGTGGCACTGTGGACAGGTGAGCCCATGAATCAGCATGTGGTTGAGTAGTGTGTCACTGGGCAGGTAGCGGTTGCAAAGCAAGCACTTGCTTGTGAAGTTGTGGATTTTCATGATGTACTTGGCCAGTGCCCATACTCTCTTAGCCTTGTGTGCACTCTCAAAATGGGCACTGTAGAGGTTTTCAGGGAAAAGCTCATTGCAAACTGTACAGATTTTCCACTTCTGTGTTTGAGCTGTACATACACCTGTAGCATTAGCCTCAGCCGCAGTGCTGTTGCCAGGAACTGAAACACGCACCTGTTTGGCTACAACTGGGGACTGATTTTTAACAGAGGGCGCTGGCTTCAAATAACCAATTACTGGTTGTGCTGTTGGGTCAACTTTAAGTGTGTGGCCCCTGTTAACCAACATAGAAGAAACTGGTAGGGTTTGAGCCCTGGAGACAAGAAGATTAGCATGTCCAATCATGGTGGTTACTTGAGCACCAATGCGCTCATGGTACTCTATAACGTGCTGCACTAAAGCCTCGTAGCTACGT
This sequence comes from Microchirus variegatus, assembly GCF_963457635.1. Taxonomy (NCBI): domain Eukaryota; kingdom Metazoa; phylum Chordata; class Actinopteri; order Pleuronectiformes; family Soleidae; genus Microchirus; species Microchirus variegatus. Next base: position 15,954,852 of record NC_139820.1, on the reverse strand, counting down.
GTGGAAAACTGGCAGCGTTTACAGAGGATGTTGTTACCACTGACAGAATTTGCACCATTTTTGACAGATGATTCAGACACCATTCCAAGATATGGAGCGACAGTATGCTTAAAATGTTCCCTATAGATGTGCCTTCTCACAATGTTGTAGAGACTGTCCCGGAATGTGCACTTTTTGCAAAAGTACATTGCTCTTTCCACACCTTCTCCATGCCTGATTTTATCATGTGGTTTGTCAATCTTCCGCAGCGCAGTTCTCGGCACGTTCCCATAGTTCTGCCGTGAAGAACTGGGTAAATGGAATATCTTAACATGCGTCTCTAAAGTTCTCTTGCTTGCAGTAAATGTGCAGTATGGACAGTTGAGCAGAATTTTACTGTCAAAGATTTTCCTGTGTACATTGCGGAAGTGATTCTTGTAGCCCGAGTAGTACTTGGAAGAAAACGGGCACTCTGTGCAGCAAAATGGTTTTGATCTGTAATCCTATCAGACATTACAGGGAAAAGAAACAATGGCATTAGGTGACGTTTGGCACTTTTTGTGAATCATTTGAAAACATTTGAGCACAGTTTGAAATGTACCTGTGTTTTAGAATATGATGGATCCCATGCACATATATCAAGGCAAAGACTGCTTTTTACAAACTGCTCATCAGGGCAAAACTCTTTGAACTCCTGTGGAGAAAAAATATAATGTCAATACACATTTGTTCTTCTCAGAAAGTATTCAGCTTTCATGATACAGAGTGTCATATTAACCACAATGTATTTTCACAAAGTTCACTGATCTGACACAGCTTGTATATCCCTCACATTTTAAAATAACATATTCTCCAACGACTTACTTTTAAAATTAAATCAAATGATGTTACATATTAATAACTTTATAATGCCTTAGAAGATGTTACACACATTTGAGATGTGTACTCACCTCAACAGCCTCTTTGCAGAACTCCAGACCAATGTCTCCAAGAGCATGTTTCACTTGTTTTCTTGCTCTTCTGATTCTTGTAAGGTTATTCACTGGAACTTGATACATCTCTCCTGAAAAACAATTATAGTACGAGGTTGTATTTTTGAACGTTAGCATTAACTTACAAACACATAAATAGTTCTCGTCATCCCACAAATCATTGTTAGCCAATGAAAAAAAAGTCGATGATGATGAAGATAAACGAGGGCCCAGTGCAGTGAGAAAGGACCTGCAGCACATAAGCCTTCTGTGTTTAGCCGTCAGTGCTGACTTACAGAACAGGTGAGAACACGCGTGTCCTCCGTCCTGCTCCACTGTGAGCACCAACGTCCAAATTGAACACGTTGTACTGTGCTTTGGGGGCTAGCGTTGTTATGCTAGCATCAGTTAGCACCACTGCGCGCTTTTGTCAGAAGCTTAGCACGCATGCTAACGCCGCACCGCAAGCTAGCGATAAATACATTTATTTTTACACAATTAATGCACATACGGTGTTTTACTCACCGTGTGAGTGAAGCTGACTCGGTTCACAGGGACTCGTACTACACGTGTAGTGTCAACAAAGACGTTTGTGGTCTGGTCTAGTCTGGTCTGGAGCAGAATGAGCTGATGTTCGATCTGAGACTCTTAGACTTCACGGCTAAGCTAAGCGCATCTGCTCTGCAGAGACAAAAGCTGGAGCTTTGTGCTAAACATCTCATGAAAGCGAGGGATTCCAAATGTGAAGACTCCCGACACAACAATGTCCCGGTGTCCAGTCTTTACTTCTCAAGCTTGCACCGGTGCTCAGCCCAGCCTGCTAGCTAACAGCATCACCGTCAGTGAGCCAACTCGATCCAAAATGGCGACGACAAATAGGCGGAAGTCGTCGCACAGAGCTGGGCAGATGATGAATGGTGAAAAGTTTCATATTTTTTTTTAATGAAATTTCAATGTTAGTTACACAATCTTATGATTATTGTTCTGGAGATCAAAATACAAAATGCAAAAATACACACACTCAGCTTATTTAACCATAACCGGGTTTGTCTTACTTGCTTTGATTCATTTCTCAGTATTTGTATGTTAACAATGATGAAAATGTACAATGATGAACTCTCCCTGTTTGATTAATAACAAGAGTCTGAACAGGAGCCACATTTACATTTCACCTTACATGATAGTGTTAGAAATGACATACTGCAGGATGAAACATTAGTTTATGTATACAGTATTACAGCTCAGTGCATATTGTTGAATTATATACCTACTCTACCTGAGGCTATAAGTTATTACAGATCTGTTCATCAGATTCATTTTCATCTATGAGCACCAAGAGAAATCAATTCAGATAATTAACAACTATTAAAATGGAAAACCAGTACAATACATGTTTGTACTGTCACCCTGATGCAAGCAGTTGATAATGTAGAAAAGGAAAGAATCATTCACATCAATGTGACAAAAGTGTTCAAAGCACAAAGAAGCTGAATTGTTTCTGATGTTATCAAGTGGCTAAATGATGAAATCTGATCTGAACAAATGAGAGAAAACCTTTGACGATCACACTGACTCTGATCACAACATGAATAATGACACTCCATCTTCCCAACGCTAAAGAAACCACCAGCAACAAGTAAAACACACCATTTTAATAACCAAGCACAAAAATGTCTGGTGACAGTCTGGCTGTGAGTGGATCAAGGAAGTCCACTGCAGCTGGGATTGATCAGGCCTTTCGTACTGGTACGTCCTGTGCAGGACCAATCAGCTCCCAGGATCCAACTGGTGCCAATATCAGCTGACATAGGGCAAAAGGCAATGTAGATCCTGGACAGGTTGCCAGTCCATCACAGGGACTATTAGAGACAAACAACCACCCACTCTCATGGTCAATTTAGGGTGTCCAAGTTGTTCCAATGGTATCGTGAACCTGGGTCTTTGTGTTGCAAAGGCAAGAGTGCTAACCCACATTGCCATTTGCAAAATTAAACTAGGACAAGACCTTTTATTTTTTAAGAAGCAAATATGTTGCACCCAATTTCCCCCTGAGATCAATAAAGTATTCTTTTGACTCTGATCATACTTAGTGTTTTTCATGTCGGTGTGTCCAAAAATAAAAAGCTGATTTGAAAACATGTTGTCATTCCAGTGGCTCCATCACTTCCAGTACAACAGTGCGAGGTCCAGTCATCACCAGCCTGGTGAGGGTTCTGTAGTCCAGGTAGAGAACACACTGTCCATTCAAATGGCACACAAACTGCCGTACCTAAGATTAAAGCAGGTACATGTTCATGTGGGTGGGGGGGGGGGATAATATAATCTAAAATAATTATATCATGTACATCGAACTCACCTTCACCCCAGCAGCTGCTGCAGGGCTTCCAGGGTCAACAGCTTGCACATAACAGGGAGAACTGCCTCTGACAACAAAACCCCAACCCAGAGCGTCTCCTAACACCTGTGGTTATCGTGAGATATACATAATAACACATCCAGTAGGATTTTTTGTTGTTGTTGATCTGCACTGATTCAGATGGAAAATGACTTTCCAAAATAGTCACTGCTTTGATTTGACAAGACAGTAGTCTGTCTAACAAGGTCATCAAAGAAAAAGGCTTGAATTATCCTGTGTTTTGTTGAAACGAGAATACATTTCTGGTGGAACTGCAGGAACTAATGCAAGCAGCTTGTAACAGCTGTTTCTGGATTTACAGACACACAGAACATATTTGTATATGATAATATCTACAGTAATTGTAATGATTTAATCGTATTTAGACGTGAAATGTAACACAACAGTGCCACCTAGTGTATAAATGCATTAACATTAAAAGTGTGAGATGAACCTCTTTTTTTCACTACTGACAGGTTCAACATGCAATCTCAAATGTTGCCCAACAGGAAAGGATGTCTATGGATATATAAATATGCCTGTTTTACCCAGTGGATACAAAGCAACTTAATAATGTGTGTACGGTAATAGTAATAGTAAGTTACAGTTTCGGTGAAATGGCCGCTGCCTACCCAGAATGCATTGCAGTCTTTTTTTAAACACTGCAAAGCAACACAATAATACATAATCTTCCGTAAATATATTAATTTGTACGCTTTTATAGATGTAATCATTGGAATATTACTCTCAAAAGTTTTCACTCATCAACTCAACACCACGACTGTGAAATGTAATATATATATAACACATGGTTCTATGTGTTCAAGACCTTGAGTGTCTTGAAAGGCGCCTTAAATATAATGCATTATTATTATTATTATACACCCATGGCATGATCCTGATGATGTGGCAAGGCAGAGCAGCACTTGTGTCAGTAAACCATTAGAGTAGGAGCAGTGACGAAGGTGTACAGTTGCCTAGGTGTGGTCATGTAAATAAGTCTGTGAAATATCCATACTTTTTTAATGATTTTTTTTTTTTCAGATCTTATGCTACCTCATATTGGAGTCCCGAGTTCATGTACAAAGTTTGGTTTCGATAGGTGAAAGCGTTCCTGATATATGTGCTGACTTCCTGTTTAGCGGCTGTGTCGCCGATTTCGTCTGGTAGTGACGGGCAAATGCTTCCGAAAATCAAAAAATCCTTCTGGGAACTTTTGTGAGGCTTGGTCCAAGGATCATGTACGTCAAGTTTCGTGAAGATCGGACAAAATGTGTCATCCACAAATAACGTTCAGCTCACAAAAATATCAGGTGAAGACATTACACCAACTCACCGTTAATACTTTCTTGATGAAGGGCGCACCAGGTGCCAATAACTTTTCACATGTAACAGTTCTTTGAAGCACTGTGAAATCATAAAAAGCTTAGTTTTTATGCTCCCATAACCGAACATTAAATACTGACGGCTTTTCCAAGCATTTGCCTAAAGAATGTGAACTTGCCTGATTTAGGATTGCATCTCATCACAGAGGTGGAGGACACAAGAGGTGGAAATGCACCAGAGTGAAGCTGAAGAGAATTCAGGCTGCCTCGACGCCCACTGGTCACTTGTTTCAGGTCTTTACTTGGCCCAACTATTTTGAAATGAGTACGGAAAATATTTTCAATAATTTGTTCTTGCAACATTTATGAAATGCAAAGGGTCAGGAAATATTATTTCATGAATTTACCAGAGTGGAAAGCACTGTTGGTAGTGAGGTGTTTGCACTCAACAGTCAGACTCTCAGAGTGGTTGTCTTCAAGAGCCACACCTCCATCAGTGTCCTGCTCACTTTCATTTAATAGTTCAGACAATCGGCGTCTGCGACGGAAATTGATGCAGAACTGATAAAGAAGTCCACTGTCGATGAAATCGTGCTTATTTTCCACTGACGAGAGAGAGAGAGAGAGAGAGAGAGAGAGAGAAAGAGAGAGAGAGAGAGAGAGAGAGAGAGAGAGAAAGTACAAAGCAGTAATGTTTTAAAGCTCAAAAAGAGTCTCGTGCTGGGCAACAGTATATTGATATATCAATATATCGATCAGGTATATGTGATGACTTTTCCAATTTTTAAAGGCTATTGCATTAATAATCATCATATTTATTATATTGTACACATTTGTGAAAAACAAAATATTATGTATGAAATATGATATTGATTTAAAAATACAGAATCAACAATTTATATTTATATTTCTTACACTCATTTGATTTTAGGCCTAATTATTTGTGTTGAGGTAAATTTGACCATATGCAATTTCCTTGTTTCCAACACATAAATATCCTTGGTTTAAAAGTAGATAGATGAATGATTTGATTAGATTGCAAAGATTGCTCACATCTAGTACCATACATAGAAGGTGAATGGCTTCTCCTCACCATGATGCATAATGCCATTCTCCAGCAGTGCACAGCAGAGCCCCAGCCCCTGACGCCGGCTCTCTGCCTCTCCGTTCTGAAGGAGCCAGTCAATCAACTGGCAGCCAGGAAAGGCACGCTGATAAGAGATACCATGCTCCTCTCTGAGCTGCATTATAGAGTTCTTATCCCCTATGAGACTGAAGAAAACAGGCACAAAAACTGCAACATGCAAATGATATGAGAAACATGAGAAACACAAGACAAGATTCAGAGCCGGACAGTAACAGTACATTTACTTGAGTGCAGTACTTAAGTAGAATTTTGAGGGATCTGTACTTTACTCGTGTATCATTTTTGGGGTGTACTCATGACTTTACTCAAGTACATTTGAGAGGCAAATATTGTACACTTTACTCCAATACATTTCTACCCATAACCGTGAGTACCCGTTACTTCTTCTAAAAAAATAACAACCCAACTCCATGGTCAGATTTAGTGGAGAGCCGAAACCATGAACGAAACAATGGATGAAGACGCAGTAGGTCTTCGCTTCAAGTGTTTGCTGTGTGTTTAACACAGTCAAGTTCAAATGTAGACACAAAAAATCCATGAAAACTCTAGCAGAGGTTTGTCAGAGCGTTGCCATTGTGTTATTGTCTTGTGGCCAAGTGAGAAATAATAATATTTACTTATAATAATAAATAAAGCAACATAAAAGGTAAAAAGATGAAAATGACCTGATTTTACTTTCAATTCCTTTTACATTCTTCAAGGCATTAACATGAACATTTTTCATAACTCCATGTTGGACGTTTCTATATGTAAATGTAGGCACTGTGGCAGTAGTAATGCAATATTTAGAAAATGTACTATTGTACTCTTGATACTCAAGTACTTTTTAAAACAATACTTCAGTACTTCTACTTAAGTAGAGATCTGACTGTAGTACTTTTACATGTACTTGAGTAAAATTTAGCAAGGGGTATCTGTACTTTTACTCAAGTAATGAAACTGTGTACTCTGTCCGCCTTTGACAAGATTACTGAGCTGCAGAAAACCCTGTATTTCTAGGTACGTAAGTTTAAACTCAATGCTCTCAGTCATGTTGTATGTGAAAATAAATATGATTGGCATTACACCTGTAGGGATTAGCTGATCCTGCTTACTGTTCATATAGCCGCTGTCCTCGCATGAAGACTTTCACCTCCATATTAAATGGAACTGTGCCATCATCCTTCCGGAAGCGGTACAGCAGTTTGGCATCTTTGAAAACTGATCTCTTGTCACAGACTAAGAAAGAGCAGCATACAGTTTCACCTCAGGTGTCTTTCTCATTTGTTCAAAAGAGTTATTGAGTTATCTCTCGTCTTGGGCTTGCCTTGGTGCCTCCTTACCGTGATGAACAATTTCATGGTCCATGAGGTGCTGCATGAGACACACAGCCGTTGCTCGATCTGGAGCTTCCTTGTGGCTCACGAGCCAGTCTATAAGCTCCTGTGCTACAAAGCAATTGGGGTATGTGCGCAGGTGGTAGCGTCGGTCCTTTATCAGCTTTGCATCATGAAGTCTCAACCTTGAAACAAAGTTCATATTCATCCTGACAACAACCACATGTCTGAGACTTGCATCTAAAAAAAGTCTTTCAAAGAGCTGTAGGTGCACTCTTACCTGAGTTGTTCCCCAGCAATCATGACTTCAGCCTTATGTTGTCTTACCACAGTTTTCCTCCTAATGCTACTTGTTCGCTCCATGTTTGTTATCTCTGAATGAGAAAGTGAAGTGTAAATCACTTGATGTTATGCACCTAAGTGTTGACAAAATAGCCCCAGAAACACACACTCGAAGACGTGTGGGAGAGATGTTGTGTATACACAGAGAAAGAGAGCCAAACTGTCAGCAAGGTTATTTTAGTTATTTAAAGACTGAAATTTAACTAACAGAAAGTAAATTGTGTTACCAAACTAACTCAGACTGTAATGAAAAGGTGCTCTTTTTTTTCTTTGTAAATGTACTTCATATGTAAGCCTTTTATGAAAATGTGTTTATTTTTTTCTCTGCCAGCAATTTTAAAAGATTGGCTTTGAGACAAAGTTTTCATTCATAATAAAATGTTCTCCATGTGTTTTTCTTTACAGTGTGTGACATAAGACTTTTAACTTTGCTCATGTTTTTCCTCAGACTGAGCTCCTGACATTCCTGGCTCATAAGCGATGTGATGTGTCTCATGAGGGTCCATTGGCATGTTATTTATTATTATTCATGTTGTTATGTTGATACACACTAACTGCATCCAACCTTAGCAGTTTTATGCACATTCTGCACTTCAGTCTACTTCATTTGTTTCAGGAATGTGTCCTAATGCATTTTTAAAATGGCAACTTTTATGGGTTTTTATGACACAATACTTATAGGACCTTTTTGAATCTTGCACTTAATATGCAAATACTCCATATTACAAAAAACTAAAACGAATACAAACCCAGCATTTACATAAAATAAAAGCTACCGAACCTGCTGTAAAAACTTTTATTTTTATTTTATTTATTTAATTTTAAAAACAAAAATAAAGAGCTAAATAAAAATGAAAACTAATGAAAAATAAATGAAATATGTAAAGATCAATCAATCAATCAATCAATTAATTAATTAATTAATTAATTAATTAATTAATTAATTAATCTTTATTTGTATGGCCCACAAAACATAGTTTGTCTCACGGGACTTCACGGGGTTGGTAACATCCTCTGTCCTTAGACCTTCGACCAGGGTAAGGAAAAACTACCAGGGAAAAAACCCTTATAACAGGGAAAAGGGTAGAAACCTTAGGGAGAACCACAGGTGAGGGATCCACTCCCTGGATGGACAGACGTGCAGTAGATGTTACCAAAAACATACAATACATAATGACAAAGAATAAAAAGTGAAAAGTCTTTCAATGCCAGGATCCATCTGGATCACTGGGTTTGTCACAGCCTGTAGTGAAGAATGTTGTGGTCAGAGACTTGAAAATGACGGAGTTCTCTTTCCTGTCCTGACCTCATGTCGTTCACTGGTGTCAGCAGAACTGTAAGAGATTAAAAATCAGTTGTGCTACATGTGGATTTATGTGCTACATCTCATGGGGGGACATCGGGTAAGTGGTGAGGGATGAAAAATCGAGGACGGGGTAGAGAAAGTGCGGCTCGTGCAAAGTCTGTGTGCTCATTCTAAGTGCATGATGGGAAATTCCCCCAGCAGTCTAAGCCTATGGCAGCATAAGATAGACTATTCTAATCAGGACATACCTGATCTAGCTTTGACTATAGTCTATGTTAAAAAGGTAGGTTTTCAGTCTACCCTTAAAGGCAGAGACCGAGTCAGACTGTCTGAAAGCGGAAGTTGGTTCCACAGGAGAGGAGCCTGGTAGCTAAATGTTCTACCACCGATTCTACTTCTAGTTATTTTAGGAATAACCAGTAGACCTGAGTTCAGGGAGCGCAGTGGTCTATTCGGTTGATATAAAGTGATTAAGTCACAAATGTAAGAAGGTGCCTGATTATTCAGGGCCTTGTATGTAAGTAGAAGTATTTTAAAATCGATTCTACTTTTCACTGGGAGCCAGTGAAGAGAAGCCAAGACAGGAGTTATATGATCACGTCGTCTGGTTCCAGTCAGTATCTGTGCTGCTGCGTTCTGGACCAGTTGAAGGCTTCTCAAAGACATACTAGGACATCCAGACAGTAAGGAGTTACAGTAATTCAACCTAGAGGTTATAAAGGCGTGGATAAGTTTCTCAGAGTCTTGTCGTGATATAATATTTCTAATTGTCTTAATGTTGCGAAGGTGGAAGAAGGCTGTTCTACATAGATGCTTAATGTGTTCATCCAGTGATAAATCCTGGTCAAACAGGACTCCTAGGTTCCTTACTGTAGTGCAAGGGACTGAAGTGTTACTGCCTAGGTTTAGAGCTCCACTTGAAAATGGTGCTCTTATGTATTATGACCTCAGTTTTTTCTGTGTTAAGCATCAGAAAGTTCTGAGTCATCCACGTCTGTATGTCTATGAGACAATCCTGGAGTTTAATAGATGGGTTTGGGTCGTCCGGTCGTACAGATATAGCTGGGTGTCGTCTGCACTCTATCAACACTCTATCTACACTCTATCAACACTCTATGAACAATCTATCTACACTCTATCAACACTCTATCTACACTCTATCAACACTCTATCAACACTCTATCTACACTCTATCTACACACTATCAACACTCTAGCTACACTCTATCTATACTCTATCGACACTCTATTGCACATATGTTAAACTCAAAGCCCGGGGGCCAGATGTGGCCCGCCACGTCGTTTTATGTGGCCTGTGAGTGATTAATTGGTCTTAAAAATCTGTGTTAAAATAGGTCTATGCTTCTTTAAGGCCATAGACCACATACATTTCCCACAATGCATGGCGATTGCGTTACACTCTTAGAAATACAAGTGCTAAGTAGAACCATATAAGGTTCTTTGGCTTGTCCTCATAGGACATAGTAGTTGCCAATGGTAGACAGCTACTTACTACAGGAGCAGTTTTGTTGATATGTGCCAATATTGTGAAACAGTATGAAATGATTTATTATAAATATTCTTCTTCTAAAATACTCTGTAATAAAAAAAAATACTTTTGGTGTGTTTTTCAGAATTATTCCCACCCTGTTTCACCGAAAGTCACCTTAAGTAGCAGCCTACCATTGGCAACAAGCCGGCTACTGCAAACAGGTGATGGAAATGTAATTTCGTTGAATAGCTGTCTACCATTGGCAACTACTACAGCAATCAGAATGGGAAAATGTCTATTTATTGATTGAGAAAATGTCTTTCGAAAATTAATATCCAGCGAATGTCAATCCTCCTACTAACTTATGCACGCTTCAACATTATGCATGATCAACACAGCTATTTAAGCATCTGAACACAACTATTGGGCTTAGCAGCAGAGTAAAGGACACAACGATATTGCTGCCAACCTGTGCGCACTGCGTAGCTCTCAATTTAAAAGACAAGACGACGCGGCCTTGAACGCATTTATTATTTCATCAGAGTCCAGTTTCTCCACAAGCTCTTTTTCAAACGTGAGCAGCGAGATGCTATTCAGTCTCTCTGTGAGCATTGTAGCTCTGCTGGTGGATTTAATCCTGTTTACAACTAAAAAAAAGACGCTCCACAGAGCAACTTGTAGGTTGCCAGGTGCATGTGTCGCAACGCATCTTCAGACGCCACAAATCGAAACCGTACCATTGCCGTGGTCCAAAAATCGTGATGCATACTGAACCGTGGGAAAACTGTATTGCATCCCTAATACACCCTCTATCGACACTTTATCGACACTACTCCTGTGATTACTACGTGCTTACCCTCAGTGAAAGCATGCTTGCCAGCAGAGACATGTGTAGGATATGTTTCGTGTCACTTGACACTAGACTAATAAATGATGAGAAACGCGTCATTTGACTCACGGGCAAATTTGGAAAAGGGGAAACAAATTTTCTTTACAACTCTGAAAAACTGAGGGAGGGAAGCACATTAAAAAAAATACTGTCATTCTCGCAAAACAAAACCACATGTAAGTCGGTGAAGTATCCCTTTAGTATACACATAGAGCAGCTGAATGTCCATGGTAGAGTCAAGGTTAGAGTTTGAAAATATTCTTAAGATATCATAGGTGCACATGATGCACATGTTAGTACCTCATACAAGAACACTTCACAGAACCTGAACTGATGCAGTCACTATTTCTTGTCGGCTGTTGTGACAGCAGATATTTTAATATCTTTGTCTTTTTTCCCATCATTCACAAATCGTATTATTTTCAAATAAAATTATTTATCCTGATTCTTTTAAACCACATGCTGCTAAGCCTTTGCTAATTGCATTTATGGTGATATTAGCTGTCTACCAAAAGTCTTCTGACTCGAACCCTTTTTTATTTAAATATATAATTAAGCACACAAAGTAGCACTTTAAAATAGAAATCATCTGATTGTCTGGAGTGTGGATCTTATTTTTTTTATTATTATTTTTTAATCTTTTTCTTCAGACAACGGAGAAAACAAACAAACAAATATATATATATATATATATATATATATATATATATATATATATGTAAATAATAATAATAATTCAAATAATAACATAAGGTTTCAGTCAGAGGATAAATTTTCAGAAATATATGCACTAGGTACCATAACAGCAAACACATATATATATATAATATCTATGAGAAACATACTTTACAAATCATTACAGATATTACTTGCTATATATCTTACCCATTTTTCCCATCTTCTTTCAAAAATATAAACTTGATTTCTAATTCTCATTGTTATTTTTTTTCCAGTACGTAAGATCCTTCCATTTGGGATTACTTAAATGTTCATCTTTTAACCAATTTCTTGTAATGTGTTTAATTAATGCTACTCTTATTATTAAAAACAAATATACATCATTCTTCCTAATGTTTTCTGGAAGTTTGGGGTGTCCTAAAATACCAATTTATTATCTTCCATGTAAATTCTTTCCAGTAGTTTGAGTTAGTTGTTTCATGTATGTTTTAACACATTTGTTCCCAATCTACTGGTGAGATATTACAAGGAATTTCATTTTCCCATTTGTTTTTTTTTTACATTGAGATCATTTTGTTTACCTTGATGATTAGCTCGTATTAATTTAACTAATTTAGTTAAGAGTTTTGTTTCAGTACCACAGTCATATATCTTAAGCATGCATTTTAGGAAAGGGTTTATTTCTTGAGTAGATTTCTTTTTTACAACTTCAAAAAGATAACTTCTCACTTGGAAGAATCGAAATAAATGAGACTTGGGTAAGCCATATTGCAACGATAGCTGTTCAAATGATTTCATTTCTTTATCCCCAAATATTTGTCCAAATTTACATAAACCTTTGGATGCCCATATGTTAAAAGTTTGGTCCGTTCTATTAGGAGAGAAGTCTGGATCACTCCCCATTTCTTTCAGAAAAATGACATCTTCATTTAATTTTAAATTGTGGCAGACTTCCCTCCATACCTTAAGTGTAGCAACTACCCATCTATTGTCTACATTCTCAATGTGTGATTTTTTTGTATTTAGAATAAGGGAGAACAGTTAATGGTAAATCTCCACAATTTATTTCCATTTCTCTCCATTTTGTTTGTGAACATTCTCCCATCCAAATTTTAACATTTCTTACTTGTGCTGCTTGATAAGCTGCTTGCAGGTTTGGAAGGTCTAGGCCACCCATTTATTTTGGCAATTTAAGAGAATTCATTTTAATTCTTGGTTTCCTTGCCATTCCATATAAACTTGAGCTTGAAGATACAGTGTTATGCATCATCTGAATAAAAATCTCATGAAGTATTAGCCTAAAGTGAAAAAAAGAAAAGTATAAAGTCGTGTCAGTGAGTGGCAGCAGATGTTGTTTGGTGTTGATGTTGCAATGTTGTGACCTGTTACAGCACAGGTTGTGTGGGTGTGCCTCATGAATATAAAAGTGGACTGCTGTCCCAAGGTCAAACTCCCTGGCATTTCCTGTGCTCAAATTCTTTTTAAGACTCATTGAGCTGTTAAAGTTCTGATGATGCATGGACACCCGTTATGCTATTGGTTATAATAATTAAAGCGGACCTAGACCGGAAGTTCCAATTAACGCTGTTTTTTTTAGTGTGTATCTGCGTCATTACCTTGTTTAAGAAGCCCTGAAGGTTCTAAACAAACAGTTCAGCCACTGCTGAGAACGCTATGTTTTATTGTAATCCGGGAACATCCGGTTGCGTACATTGAACGGCAGAAGAAGAATAACGTCCGTTGTGGAGGTGTTTCACGAGCGACAGTGTCTTCTGACTCTGGGTCTGACTCTGGGTCAAATTCATAAAAGGGACAGCGACGGGGAGTCGTGAAGAAGCTATTTTTAAACATTGTTAAAACAATGTTTTGATAATGAGTAGCAGTGCATCCACCGTTCCAGAGGGGGGAGCTGTGCTTCTGAGAGCGGGTGTGCTGGATATACTGGCCAATCACAAGACTCTGTCTTCTGGGTGAGAGAGTTGAGTCTCAAATCTCGCGGCTGGGAAACAGCGTCAGAAAAGAGGATTTCTATCGGCTCGTTTAGAGCAACTAGGAGGTTTTTGAGCATAAAAACAAGTTAATGTATGTAAGTAGACCTCCATTACTAACATATATGTGCAACAGGACCACTCCATGTGAGCATTAAATCAAGATGGGGCGCAAGAAGAAGTGGAACACCAGGTATGCATTTTAGTAATAGTAGTAATATAATAAGTAAGGCCATGATTTGCTTCTCTGCAGACCACATACTTTTACTCAAGTTTAATATATAACCTGAGAATGATCCAAAGGTTTGGAGAATATCATCTACACAACTCCCCGGGTCCATGACATACAGAATAGTAACAGGACATCAGCATAAAGAGACACGCTATGTTCCAGTCCAGCTTTCAGAGCAGTAGAAAGAGGCTCTATTGCTATGGTGAAAAGCAAAAGAGACATTGAGAAACCTTGGGAAATATTTAGTTCTTAGTTAGTTAGTTGTTACACAAGCAGCAACTCGATGCGTTTACATGCACACTGAAAAACGAATTATTGTCGGGTTTTTGTAGTTATCTGGTTATTCAAGTGCTCATGTAAACGGAATAAACTGATTTCATTATCAGTTTATTGCCGTTATCTGTTTTTGAAAAACCCTGTTTAACACACCTAGGTGTCTGTCAATAATCTGGTTTCATGTACATTACATGTATACACCTTAAACGGTTTTATTCCAGTTACCCTGTCATTGCCAGTAATCAGTTTTTTAGTGTGCATGTAAACGCTCACTGTGTTTGTCTGAGAGGGTCAGCTCCATCCATGGTCAGCTCGCATTGGCTTCAGGGACTCTTGTAGTGTGGACTGTTGGCCACAAGCTGTCAGTATTGATCTGTGCACTAACCACCACATAGTCAAGAGAAACGTCTTCTTCCAGCCTCGCTTTTGTTGATTACTCGTGTGTTGTTGTGACATTTTATTCCAAAACAGATTCAGAAATAAATCCAAAATAATATTAAAAACGATAAATTAAGCTGTGATCAATTTAACAAAACAGAGACCTTACAATTATTGTTGTAAACAAAATGGGTCTCATGTACTATTGAATGATAATACTATTGAATACTAATACAAGACCGTAGTTGTAAATGCTGTAAATGTAATAAACAGTGTTGCTGTGCACATGTGAAATGGGAGAGGACATGCGACAGGGCTGCTGCGCATTTATAGGTTTTGGTCAAATGATCCTCACGAAGAGCTCGTGGACAGAAACTCACAGCAGCTTTTATGCAAATGAGCCTGTGCACTGGGTTTTCATTGGAGAGCAGAGTGGAGGTGTAGTCGAGGAGGCGTGACATCACGCAAATGCAGCTTTATGAAGTAAGTGCGCTCATCCCGGAGCCAGAGCCTCAGCGGACTTTTACTTTGTGGTCACTGGTTCAAAACTCGGACTGACTGCCCTGTGCGCGCGCACGTGCTGAATTCAGAATCTGGAATTATTGCATTTTTATTGGCAGTTAGTGAGTGCGCGTTCACTAACTGCATGTGGACTTTTGGAACATTTTAAAGTGAGCCTCGTTTTTCCTTTTAAATATGACAGATTCACATCTGGGTCTGCAGAAAGCCAACATGGACTTTGTCAGCGACTACGACTTATTGAAGTTCGGTGTGAAGAAGGAGGTGATGCAGGGAGTCGACCGCTCCTTCGTCGGGCCGTGCAGCCAGCTCCAAAGACCGGGCTCTGTCTCATCCACTCCCGGCAGCACTCCCTGCAACTCGGTACCGTCATCGCCAAACCTCAATCCAAACGAGCAGAGAAATAATCCCGGGGGCGGCGAGCACTTCTGGACTCCCACCAGCGGGGGTTTCCCTCAGCAAATGTATCCACAAGCTCTCGGCTTCACACCCGAGGACGCAGTCGAGGCCCTCATTGGCGCCACGGCGCAGCAGGGACATCCATCTGCGCCCCACAGCCATCATCCGCCGTCTTTCCAAGTCGAATACGACGGCTACGATCACCTGAGCGAGCCAGTCCAACAGTATCCGGGTATGCCGGGTCACCTCGACCTGCAGGGCTTATCCAGCGGTCACTGCCAGGACCCTTATCTCAAAGATGACCTGGACAGCGCGTCCCCCGAGTCGCCTGAGGACTCGCAGGTGTTCGGTGCGCACCATCATCTCCAGCAGCAGCACGGCCGCCACGACAGGCGATCCAGCGCCGACGAGCACTTCTCAGATGACCAGCTGGTGTCCATGTCGGTCAGGGAGCTGAACCGGCTCCTCAGAGGCCTCGGCAAGGACGAGGTGATGCGTCTGAAGCAGAAGCGCCGAACCCTGAAAAACAGAGGTTACGCACAGTCGTGTCGCTACAAGCGCGTGCAGCAGAAACACGTCCTGGAGCACGAGAAGACGAGCCTGGTGTCACAGGTGGAGCAGCTCAAACACGAACTCAACAGACTGGTCCGGGAAAGGGACGCATACAAACTCAAATGTGAGAAACTGGCCGGTGCCAACTGCTACCACGAAACCGGCTCCACCAGTGACAACCCGTCCTCACCCGAGTATTTAATGTGAGTCTTTTCTGTGGACATGAAACAGAACCGTGGACTGTCACGAGGAGGTCGCTGAAATACGTGTAATAGATGCAACAAGTTATGACATGAAGTTTACATGCATGCAGGACATGTGTGAGAATGTTTTTTTAATTATTATTTCATCTACAGTTCCTCTGAGCGTATAGACACTTGAAATCAACTATTCCCCTTTATCAATATACCCTTTTAATCGTGTATCAGTTACTGCTGAATTTTGCTTTGGTGATTTTGCTTTGTTCTCTTCTAACGCCTCAACAAGTTGAAATTATGTTATTTTTTTTGGGTTCATCTCTAAAATTCAAATGATACCCAAACGATTGTCATGTCATTCTGAAAGTGATTCTGCTGGACAGATGTGTTCTCTTTAAATATAATATACAATTATGCAAAATCGTTTTTCATTTACTATGGATCAATAAACGTATTGTGACTTTTTAAAAACTGTCTCATCTGCTCATAAATTCTTGTCCTTACCAATAGAATATTTACCTCACATGAACGTTTCTCTTTGTTAATTAGTTAAACTTCGTCATTTTAACATTTTCACATTTCCATCTATAAATGTGGTTACACCCAACAGACAAAGGGTTTTTACGCATCACTTAAATCACTAATGCAGATTTCAAATACATAAATCAGGTTGACTTATTTGTGCAGACTGCAAGACCACAAGAACAGAAATCTACACACAATAAATGTCTTTTCAAAAACGATACCATGACCTCTTTAAATGTGAAAATAAGTGTGGTGGTGACTGAAAGGACGAGGAGCGCTCTCTCCTCCTCTGACCTTTGTCCTTGGTAGAGTGCTGCTTCCTGTGGGACCCTGGCACGTGAAAGCACAGGGGGATGAGTGGCAGAGGCTGTGGGCTGCAGATAAAATGGAGTGGAAATCAGGCTTCCCCTCTGCTCTCTTCCTCAGACAAACACATCACCTCTGCATTTATGAACAAAGGAGGAGAGAAACAACAACGTCGGCAGCACACTGCTGTCATTTCCCTGCACGGCTTATATCACTTGATGTGTTTTTCTGAGCGTGGCTTTTCTTCCCACAGTCCAAAAACATGTAACATGGTGATTACGTCAATTGGACACTGTAAATTGACCGTAGGTGTGAGAGTGAATGGTTGTTTGTCTCTGTATGTGTCCCTGTGATGGACTGGTGATCTGTCCAGGGTGTGACCCCGCCTGTCACCCTCTGTCAGCTGAGATTGGCACAGCACCCCTGCGACCCTCGTGTGGAGGATAACACGGTAGAAGATGGACGGATGGGTGTTTTTTTTTGTTTGGTTGGTAGTAATAGTTCCAAGGCCCCTATGATAATGTGTGATCATCGTAAAATGACTTTAAGATATCTGTATGGGTATGTGTGTACACATCCCTCCAGTTTCACTCTGTTGCCTTCAGCCAGGCAGGTGGCTCTGTTAATGGCAGCAGCCTTTAGCCTGGACACCATATTCTCTTTGTAACTCTGACCCCATCACCCTCTGTGGAGGGAGAGCAGCTCTAAAATCACACCACAGGTGCAAAAGCACTTTCTCTCTGAAAACAGGCCTCATTCCTGAAGGTCGGCCGCCTGCTCTGGGAGCGCTTGACGCAGATGACTGCATTTGTGTGCATCACGGATGTAGCAGAAAATAGCCAGATGGTTATAGCAGTGAAAAATTATTCTAATGTTACTGGGAAGTGGTCATTAATCAGCAGCTCTTTATGGCACAAGACTGCATTTACAAGCACAAGTGAGGTTTCCCTCTGTGTGAAACGTGATATATATATATATATATAATTAATATACCTACTCTTGTGATTATTTACCCCCAGTTTTTATGGAAAATATTTACTAGTACCACTTCATTTGTAAAGAGGTATTGTTTTTTAGACTGAATTAATATATTTGCAGGTCATGTACAGAACAATGTACACTTGCATGTGTTTTAAATCGCACGTAATGATGCATTTGAGTTCTCATTTCCATGCTCACTTGTGTACGTTGCAGGCTTCATATTTGGAGTTCCAGGCAATAGCAGAATAATACAGCACAAGTGTTGGCAAGGAGAGTGGTTTGTGGTGCTGTGTGACAGTGTGCAGAGTGCTATTGTAGAAACGATTAGCCAGCTCTTTTCTCTTGCATGTGATAGGCTGGTGGGCCTGATGTGGGAGCCTTACAACCCCCCCTCTTCCTTTTCCCTCCTCCTCTTCGTCCTCCCCTCCACCAACACCCCAAGCCCACAGCGCCTGAGGCTGGCTACTGAGTCAGCAGGAGGGAAAGGTGTCTGCATGGCTGTGGCATCAGAACAAGAGGGAAGCAAAAGAGCTGGAGAGGGATAAAGGCCGACAAAAAAGAAGTGTTTGCATTTTTGATTTCAAACGCAGATGATCTCCAAAAAAGGTCATGACAAAATGATTAAATTCAGGTTAAAGAGGAGGCAGCAATTTTTTTGAAATCTTTTTTTTAACAGACATTTAACTAAAAGACACAATAAGTAAATAACCAGTGAAACGCTGAAGCGTGTGTGAATGTGAATCAATGGAACGTTTGCTGAGCTCCAGAGTTTTTCCACAGCCTGGTTGCGTCTCAGACAGTGGACACAGGCAGAGGAATGCTGCAGATACTCACCATTGTGTGGGGACAGGCAGAAGAATGCAGGCTGCCAGGCTACGTACAATAACACCAATGAACACAGACGGAGGCCTCAAGCCGCAGTCAAACACTGGCCACTTCCATCTGTGCTATCAAACCCATCTCCACTGGACTGTATTGGTTTGGTCCAGCTGGATTGTGTATCTTGTTGAAAAGCTCCAGACCAACTGTCACAAAGACTGTTTGAGATTAGATACAGAACAGAGCTGCCAAATGGGAATCAGCTGATCAGCTAAGTAAATATTGATCTGTTTCAAACCAACCCTGTTGCTCAATCGCTGAATTCACAGTCACACTAATGATGGTCAGCCATCATCTGTGGCTAAGTGTCTAGTGACCAGACATCTGACCTTCTACATGGAGCCCACTCCAGCCTCAACCAGTTCTTTCACTGGTGTTTTGCAACAGTGTGGTGGTCTATGAGAGAGGCTTCACGTGAATTGTGGTGCAGAGATTGGGATGGTGGACAGGATGGATGAGGGCCTTCCTCTTTCACTTCCTATAATATGAGGGTCCAGTCAAGTGACTCTTTGTGAGAGTGTTAGGTTGTGTGTCACAGGAAAAGCAGCTTTGACGGCTGTGGTTTCCGCTCAGGATGTCCACTTTTTTCTTGTGTGCGCTGTTGTGACACCGTGAATCAAGCAGCAATCACGCATGTCCACAGGCGTTTCCATGGACATGGCACACATACGCACATGCTCACATTTGAAAATGCAGATGTGTGCGTACACACAAGCAGAAAGTGCATTTTTATAAACTTGTGACAAAAGTCTTTTTTTTTTTCTCTTTACCTCCTGCATTTACTGGGGTGGTCATATTCTGAAGAACGCCACAATAATTCAGATTGTACTTGTGGTGACGACTATCACATGATGGTCAACAGGGTAGATTAATGTGTAGCCTCTTAACGACAATAAAGTCTGTCCTACTGTATCTTATTGGCTGTAATAAGGAATCTGGCTTCCTGGGGACGTTGTGTTCAGCTTGTTTGTGCACGAACTCCCGAGGCTCTGATTGGAAGGTACTATGATAAAGTGCTTGTCACGTTTCAGTTGTCACCACCGACAGAAGTGTGACAAAGTCCTGTTACAATACAGACCATGGACTTTGGTTAAGGAGCAAAGGCTGAACCACTGTATGTAATTATTATACAGGGCCTTACCAGCGTGACACAAACATAAAAGTAGCCTGAGCCTGTTGACAGCTATTACTGGTCTGAACAGCAAGGTAAATGGACTGTTCCGCTGTTGTGAGTGACAGCGTCTCATCAGTTCATGTACATTTCTGTCATCAAGCCCTCAACACCCTGAATTGTCTTCCTAAAAAACAACAGGAGAAGAGAAGAACTTACTCTCTCCTCTTTCCTTTTAATTCCCTGCTAGGATTTCCTGTCTTGTTTTATGGGGGTCATGCAGCTGGCAGGCGCCCTTATGTGTCTGTCCATAATGACAGGCGTCTATTAGTGCACAGTAGAAACATGAGGCTCAGAGGTTAGCTCAGGCTCTTCCCCTCTTCACAGCCTTTTCCCTTTCCACAGTCCCTGAACCCCAGTACACAACCTATCTATAGGGCAGATAATTGTGACTCTATATGTTGATTAAGAGTCACTTTGTCCTCAGATGACAGCATGTGCACCCTGACATGTTTACAAAACTTGGAAAGCCGTTCTAGCCTTCAGGCTCTATACTGTGTCTCTGCTGTTTGTACTCTCGTCTTACTGTCATCTGGTAAAAACATCAGTGGGAGCATTGCAGATTAGAACGTGAACAGCTTTTAAATAAAGTTGTTCAACTGAATTGAAGTGAGATTTTTATTAATGAATTAATCATTTATTACATGTTGGCTAGTGTAAGAAGTTAGAAATAATAATTTTAAATCAAATCAAATGTTATTTGCATAGGACCAATTCACTTTATATAGTAAAGCAGAGACCATACACTTTTTTAGAGAGAAGAAAAAGCCAACGGTTCACAAACTGAGCGAGAACTAGGCATCAGAAGGAAATCTCAGCTTTATATAGAGTAGAAATGAAGGGACTCATTCATCTGGGAGAGATCAAGTTGAAGAATCTTGAACAAAATCAAGTTTTAAAGTGACTTTTCTTGACATTGTAGGAAACTGACTGCTTAAATAATAAAGAAAGCAGAGAGGACAGTTGGTGGGTTTTGAAATGGAAACTCCAGTTGTCACTGAACATGTACCATTCAACACCCTCCTCCATAAGTGTCAGTGGGTGTCAGTGATGTGAGAATATGGCTGCAGTGTCAAACACTCTGGTCAAGTCCAACAGGCCCCTTTGGAATTGGGTGTGTCACTCTCCCACTAATGTGTCATGTTAACGTCTGGCTTGTGTCATAACTCTTCCTGCATGTTTCTCAGAGGAACTGTGCTAAATGTAAAGCCATATTATTTTTCCTTTCAGCTGATTTTAGTGCAGCTGCAACCATCTCTGCCCTTGATGCAGTTTGAGGATTTGGCAGCGGAGCGTTCACACACCCATTCTTTGATTCTCGGGCCATCTTTGTCATCATGCTGATGTTAAATCTTCACTGAAACAACAGAGGAACAACCAAATGTGTGCTGTGGTTGCACTGTGAGGGAGGGAGCTTGTCATTGGCCGACACAGAGCTTATAAGGATCTATTTAAAGGAATGCAAGCTTTTATACTGCAGTGAACCCATGTACTTGTTTGCTCTTTTTGTGGTTAAGATACAGGAAGTACTTTGTTCTGGGATCTAACGACATAAAAAAAAGAAAGCCTAAAAAAAATGTTACATGGAAACAACTTTAAGAAGTTAAGTTACATTTCATTTGTAATACTATTCAGCTACATCAATGCAAACAATATCAATAATCTCAATATAAATGATGAAGCCTTCTGTCGCTCTTGATGGGAGTGGAAACAAATCTATAAATCTAACATTTGTTTTGGATCCAAACTATGTACGACAGAAAAAATATATTTGTTATTTCTGTTTCACGTAATATAAGATAGTGCCTTGTCTACACTACTGCAGATACCCCGACACCCCCCCCCCCCATTTTTGGTCTGTACATTTGACAAACTATCAAGATGACACAAAAATGACTAGAAACAACGAGCCAGAGGTGAGGATTCAGTCCACATCAGTGATCTTTAGGATGAGTACGAGCAGTTCCGCACACATGACCAAAGGTGCAAGAAATGTGTAACAAAAATGTGATTTGTTTTTGTAGACAGACAATAATGTGGAGCTGCTGCTTAGCATAGGTAGCATGGTGTTATAGCACAAGCGGACGGAAACCCAGGAACACATGTACAGGGAGTTGATATTGAAGCCAGGACGCTGTGCGCCTGACAGATGCCTGTGAGTGTCAGTAATGTGGTGCAGCTAAATTTAACTGCAAAGTTGTAATTAGACCTAGCAGTGCTTACCAAACATACAGAAAACTGCCATTGTTTTTTATGTTGGTTTGTTTTTTAGCACATGAACATTATGCATTGAAGCGACAAAATATTGGATTTCAACCTACAAATAATGTCTCAAGATTATCACTTTACAACAGGCTGGATGTCCTCTGTCAAAGCCTGAGCAGCTCAATATGGAACTTGTGATTCCAGGTCCAACTACAAAAAGAACTAAAACATTGTACTTTACGGTATATGTCACAGTATACACTGAGCAATTGGTTATATATTATATATTATTGAAAAGTTACTCCAACTAAAGCACTATCATTCTTTTTTCATTTATTGTTGGAGTTGGTTTTAGTTTTTTCCTAATATCTTGAAAAATAAAACAGTGTAATGATATTGATGTTATATGATATTTGTATATAAATGCAATAACAAAGGCTACTGTGCCTGCTCTGAACATGTGCTTGTTTATACATTAGAGGTTCACCAACAAATCCACATACACGTTACCAAAACAATTACGTTTTAAAACAACACAGTTTACCACATGTAGGGGGAGCCTGAAGTAAGTTGTCATGTCATTTCCCAAATGTGTCATTTTATAGTTTATAGATACACGGATTCTTTAAATGTGCACCATAGAAAGGTAAACATCTCTGTTTTGGTGAATACATCACCATTTAGTTAATTTTGTAAAATAGTCTGTCCAAATGAAAGCAGTAGCATATAGCTCACTTCTTAAAGTGTAACTAAAACCTTTAAAGTAGTTTTTTCAGGTGTAAATCCGTGTGGATATCTAATTAATATTATTTGTTGATCCAGGTGCAAATCTTCACAGTCCACTCTAGCGGAGGCGGGAATCAAACACAGTCGTCTGTACCACTGATAGAGTCAGAGACATAATATTGTGAATAGCAATTATTCTGAAGAGGATAATGGTGACAGTGAATTTTCATAGAGCCACTTGTAACCCAGCAGTGACTCAGCCTGCACAGTAGGTGTTGATGGAGGAATCTCCTGTCAGACAGGAAGCAGCAGGTGAAGCTCGGGGGACCATCGGCACTGGATCTCCTCAGGGCTAAGTTCTTTCTCATCTACTCTTCTCCCTCTACACCAGCAGCTGTACCTCCAGTATGAGGTTGCAGACATCACTCTCATCTGACTTATCTCTGGAGATTGATCACTTGGTGTCCTGGAACCAACCTATCCTCCAACACAAATATGACCTATAAGAACTTCCTAGTGCTTCCCAGTGGTATTTTTCAACTCAATTAGGCAAACGTGTCAGTGAGCTTATGGTAGGGTTAGAAAAGACTTGGCTATGCAGTAAGTTACAGACAATGAGAATAACATAAATGCACTTATCATGGCGATAGCGTTTGATCAAATGATATCAACACCTGGTCCCAGCTATTTGATGATGACACACCCATGATAGGGGCGTCTATTATAAAAACGTGAATATAAGTAGTAATCCACTGCCACCACTAGGGCCATCTAAACCATCTGCACCATCTACACCATCTGCACAATCTACACCATCTGCACAATCTACATCATCTACATCATCTACACCATTGCACCATCTGCACCATGTATACCATCTGCACCATCTGCACCATGTATACCATCTACTCCATCTGCACCATCTTCACAATCTGCAACATCTACATCATCTACACCATCTGCATCATCTGCATCATCTGCAACATCTACACTATCTATACCATCTGCACCATCTCCACCATCTGCACCAAACGGCCCGGTGGTTGGGGACCGCTGATCTACACCATCTACACCATCTGCACCATCTACACCATTTGCACCATCTACACCATCTACACCATCTACACCCTCTGCACCATCTACACCATCTGCACCATCTACACCATTTGCACCATGTACACCATCTACACCATCTGCACCATCTACACCATCTGCACCATCTACACCATCTGCACCATCTGCACCATCTACACCATCTGCACCATCTACACTATCTGCACCATCTACACCATCTACACCATCTACACCATCTGCACCATCTACACCATCTGCACCATCTGCACCATCTACACCATCTGCACCATCTACACTATCTGCACCATCTACACTATCTGCACTATCTACACCATCTGCACCATCTACACCATCTACACCATCTGCACCATCTACGACACCGACACCATCTACACCATCTTCACAATCTACACAATTTACACCATCTCTACAGCATATGCAGCATCTACACCATCTGCATCATCTACACCACATGTGTCAAACTCAAGGCCCGGGGGCCAGATGTGGCCCGCCACGTCATTTTATGTGGCCCGCGAGTGATTAATTGGTCTTAATAATCTGCGTTAAAATAGGTCTATGCTGCTTTAAGGTGTGCGTTGACCATAAACTACATTTCCCACAATGCATGGTGATTGTGTTACCCGCAAAGTGACGGAACCGCCACTAGATTGCAGTGTATTATTGTATATGCATCATGCGACAAGTCAAATTCAATAAGTAATAAATACAGAAAGTCATTTAGCAATATGTTATTTAATAGTTACCATTATTTTACATTATATTTGGTTACATTGATTCTGTATGACAGTTACATCTGGCCCTTTGAGGGTAACCATTATGCTTGATGTGGCCCTCGGTGAAAATGAGTTTGACACCCCTGATCTACACCATCTACACCATCTGCACCATCTGCACGATCTACACCATCGACACCATCTGCACCATCTACACTATCTGCACCATCTACACTATCTGCACCATCGACACCATCCTCCATCACCACCTGGTCCACACAGCATATCATCTGTTCAGTGTAGATGGTAGTAGGCTAAAATCTGCCATTCCACCAACAACTGTACACCTCCAGGACCCTGAAGAGTAGTTAAGATCGGGGCAATGCCATCCCACACTGGACACTGACTTTTTGACTCCCTCCCCTCTGGCAGGAGGCTGAGAGCCATCAGGACCAAAACCTCTTGCAATAAAAACTGTTTCTTCCCCTCAGTTCCTCAATCAGACCAGGATTCTCCTCCGACTGTCACCTCAGTGACTCACTTTTGCACTCCCCATTAGCACATTGCACAATTTCTACAGTTTTCTAGATTCTGTTTTGACACATTGCATAATTTTTTTTGACATATTGCACAATTTGCATCTTTACAGATTTGTGTATTCACATTCATCCTTTGTAAATAGTCTTAATTTTAACTTTTACTTTATGTTATAAAAAAAGTTTTAAGGAAGCACATCAGCAAAATAAAAACAGATCAGTATCATGTTTTAACGTGATAGTTTATTGTTACAACAATAAATGTATACATATATAGAGTGCATTTTCGCTGCCATCTGCTCCACATGAAATAAATCGGTGTCATTGCATCGCAGACAAAGAAAAAACAGTGGTAAATGTGAGTGAGTGTGTGTGTGAGCTTCATGTCTCCTGTACGGCGAGGTCAGAAGGTTACTATAAGTCTGTTAGCTGTAATGGTGAGTGGAGCTTTATTTCAATCCCTGAGGAAAGGAGCAGCCTTGACTTGTGTGGACCGCATGCATTCTTTTCCCACACAGAAACGTTGCAACTGCTCGTCTTGTCATGTTGTCCTAAATAAAACTGCCAGCTTCAGTGTGACTTAATGGTATTTGTTGTTTTAAGACTGATTGTGTCATCTTCTACTCTGCTGAACCAGCAAACACAGTCAAAACAGCAGCTTTTGGAATAAAGGGCAGTGCAAGGGAACCAACTACATGTTTAAAAAAAAAAAAAAGCGTTCCTGTGCCTTGATAAGTAGCAAAGTAGGTTACATATTATTGGCTAGTAAAAATAGATTGATTGATCCATGTGATAAAGTGAAGTTTAGATGCTTTGTTGTGTGCATTGATCTGGAGACTCGCTGTGTGGGTTTATTATTGGCAGCTCAGGTGTTTGTTGAAGGTTGCTCTGGTTGATTAGCAGAAGGAGAGGAAAGCAGGAGCATCGGTGTTTCCCACAGAACCAGTTGGAGAAGACTTTGAAATGGGAGCAGTCTCTTTAAGCTTTGTCAGACCTCAGCTACTGATAAATCTGTAGGACTCTGTTGTGTACACAATGTCCTGGTTAAACACATCTTTGAAGGTCTAATCCTTTAATCCTAACTTATTGTTTCATCAGCCAAAGAACACTTACACTTGGTATCCTGAGCTTTTAAAGTCAGTTTTAGGTCACATTAAATTTGGAAAATGAATGTGGAAAAAAAAGGTGGCTTATTCAGCAAACTCTTCTCAGACTAGCTCGCCCACTGGGCGTCTTGGAAAAGTACATGCATGTGGCTGTCTGTGCTGCTAACTCTTTACAGTGTGCTGTATCTGTGTCAGCAGCGGGCTGAGGCAGGAGCATGAGAAATGGAGGCAAGCTCGGTCTCTCGTCCCACAGATACGGGCTGCACACTCAGCTGTAAACAGTGTGTGTGTGTGTGTGTGTGTGTGTGTGTGTGTGTGTGCCTGTGTGCGTGTGTGCGTGCTTGTGTGCGGTTGAAGACTCTTTATTTTATCTGTTTTCATCACCTTTGTAAAAGTGGCATGACGAGTCTTCCCACAGGAGCAGTGAGGGTGTTGCTGTCCCACACCTTCCTCCTCTCACCTTACCTGATGATATGGGCTTATTACTGCTTCTGCTCGGCCACATAGTCTTTTCCTTTTCTTTGAGGATTAAGAGATGCTGCTGCTGCTGCACCTGCGTGAGCCACAGAGCACTAAATTAGAAGCTGTCCAACACGGGCAGCTCGCACATCTATTCCTCTGTGAAAGGGCCATATTTAGGTCCACATGGAAGCAGAACCAAATGTAAACAATCATTTTCTTTGTCATTTTGAAAAGGTTTTTGTTAAACACGCCATCATTTCTGGAAATGTCTTCATCCACACGAAACCCACCAAAACCACTCTAAATGCTGTTGTGCATATGCCGGGCCTGTACATGGAGCTGTAGCACTGCTTCACCAAAAGACGCTGAGCTTGTTGTTATACACGAAAACGCAAAGTTAAGATTTTCCTCCTCTGGGACCTTGAAAAAATGGTGTTTCAGGGCTCCTAAAATGCAGTTTCTGTGTGGAAAAAAACACAGACACAATTAAAAAAAAACTTCAGTGGTTTCACCTAGACTCATCTTTGTGAGGACAGCACCTGCATCATCATTATTGTGATTAGCCTGGAGCTGTGGGAGGAAAGAAGTGGCATGTTTAAATCATATCACATGTATGGATACTGTAATAAAACACATGGACACATACATGCTGAAAATAAAGTGATACACATGTTAGAATGTAAAACATTGAATTGACTTTTACTTTAAGGAGACTCACAAAAGCAATGGCAGCATCAAAGAGGTGATGCATTCACTTCACTGTGAGTCACATTACAAAGAGAGGTTGACCTTGCCTTTGGCCTCTTGGCTGTCTGACAAAGCAATCCCCATGCTCTGGTGCGGTACACGGCTGCCCTCTAAATGAAAGCAGCTGAGAGGTGAAGGGCAGAGAGGTCTATGGAATATCAATGTGCGATGCTCTCAATTAAGATTAAAGCTTAGAATTGAAGCCTCTGGAGCTGCTTCCCCAAGAAATGCTTGACATTTTACCCTTGCTGACTCTGGATTAAAAAATTGTCCTGCGACACCAGAACCACCACCATCACCACCACGGACACTTACTAGCTGCCCCTCCCCTACAAGGCCTCACGTCCTGAATTCATTTGTACATGTTGGCTATAATCCGACTTCTAAGAACCAAGTGAAATGGATAATTTTACTGCTGGTTAATGATATGGATACAGAAATATGGACAAAAAATATATTTTTTTGTGGGGGGGATTCTTTTTTTCAAATCAAAAATATGATCTAATCTCATTCAGACCGATCATGAATGAACATCACACCATTTACACTTGATTCCCTTCAATTAAAACCATGTGGAGGTGGATTTTTTTCTGGATTTGTCAGATGTTTCTAAGTCCACACTTTGACTGGAAAAAAACAAGTCAATATTTTCTTGGTGATTTACAGAACATGATGTCAAGGCTTTGCATTGGATCTCAAAGCTGTGTCTGCTCTCATCACACGCAGGCAGCTTTTGTCTGCACATAAACATATGATGTGAGTGTTTAAATCAAGACACTAAATTAGTAAGAAACACATAACAGCTAATTTTATGTAAAATAATATGGAACTGCAGGAGGAGCTAAGCTTAGTGTATTGGGCTGATCCAACAGTCTAGAGCAGGGACTGATTAGGAATAAGACGTAGAAAATAAGATGAAAATGGAGACTATGGTGTAAACTCCACCCTCAATAAACAGAATTCCACATCACGCTCCAACTCTGCAGTTAACTGAATCAATGCAATTCCACTTGTGCTGATGTTGCAGACTGAGGCCCTTCCCCCATCCTCCCCCATCCTCCCCCATCCTCCCTCTCCCTCTCCCCCTCTGTCTTTCTCTGTCTTGCACACACTCTTCTCCCTCCCCATGCTGCTCTACCCATCGTAACACATTAGCAGCAGAAGCCATCACACAATCAAGACAAGGCAGTGTATGAGGTGTCAAGCCAATTTGTTTCCTTGGTAGAGCTACATCACATTAGCAGGGTGCCTATACCCTTGAGCTAAATCCAAGTTCACACAGAGGAACGGGTTGTCAGACAGGAGGGCAGCGGTGTCAGCACTTTTCAGATGGCTGCTGACATGAATCCAGCTGACTGACACGTATGAAAAAAGCTGGATATTCTGAAATATGTTCTTTTTTTGGTTGGCGTTGATGGACTTTGCTGGTAGAGACAGAGGGCACAGTCAGAGAATTAAACAAAGCAGTTCTTCGGTCAAAGGTCAGGACATCAAGTGAATCTGCCAAGTGAGTAAAAAGACTGTGCTTTTAGATCCACTCTCATCAGGATCTCGTGCTATGATTTCAGCCTGAGCCTGAATCAGAGGACTAAAGACACAGAGAAACCAGTCAATAGTTTCATTATCTGACGTCTGTCTTGCTCAATTAAACATATAATTGACCATCCCTGCGCTAATGATAGCCATCCCATTACCCATGAATCTGATGGAATTGGCGTAACCACCACTTGACCTGGCTGTGGATTTCCTGGCCTTGGCTACAGGGTCAGAGTGAGTCCACTGTTCACCACTGTGACACTGTGAGGATCTCAGGATGTGACGCTCAGCTCTGCCAAAAACAGTCCAAGGAAAAAATGCAATTACTGCAAGATTATCATACTGCCTCTGTTTGACTTTTTTTTCACTGAATTCATGAATATACAGTGTATGAATCCTTCTTGCATCTCAATCTGATGCAGCGCACATCTCTGTTTGACTGCTGGCCTTTTTTATTTGTTTGTCTTTACAGGGAGATCATGAAGTGTCACCTTCATAAAAAAAGAAACATCAAAAATACCAATAAATGTCTGTCTCTGTGGCAAAAGAAAACAACAACATGTAAAATGAACTTTCACAGCTTTAAAGAAGTGCAGGATGAAGGATGTGTTTTTCCTAAATTTAGCTGGTGTCAGGTGAAAACCTCCGACATGTCAGATAAAGCACAAGCTGGGGGTTTTTCAGCTTGATGACTGAGCATTTTTAAGTTTATCCAATTAATATCTTCAGGCCACAGAGGATGATGATTATTATTAGTCAAACAGTTACATGAGAAGATTGAAACCGTTCTCTGTGTTTGGTGTGTAACATCCTGTTATTATCATACATTTGTTTGTGTTCAGATGAAAATGGCACTTTATTATCTCGCTGTTTTCTTATTCTGATAAGCAAAAAAACAGTGCCAGTATTCTGACTTTTGTTTCTGTTGCTAATATGAGATTATGAGCCATCATGGTAAGCAGGTAAGCTTACCTGTAGTGCAGAATGGGAGGCAGAGCCTTCAGTCAGCAGGCTCCTCTCTTGTGGAATCAGTTCCCACTGTCGGTTCAGGAGAATCAAAACCATCCTTTTTGATAAAGCTTATAGCTTAGGCTCAGGGAACGCTTCTCAACAATAAACTAGCCCTTAGTTCTGCTGCCATATGCCTAAACAGCATTCACTTGCAGGTTTCTGTGACTCCCGGAGTGCAGGATCCTGATTCTGATGCTATTATTATTATTATTATTAAGATCTTTGACTTTGGTTCTGTCAGAGGTTTCTTCCTGGTTTTTTCTTTTCTCATAGTAAAGTATTCTGCTTTACTATGTTAAGTACGTTAAGATAATGTTGTGAAATGTTGTGATTTGGCCTTAAAATTTAAGAACATAGGACAAAGTGTTGGTAAACCCTATATGCCTTTGAACGCCCTCTGCACAAGATCAATGTTAGGCCAGACCACCAGATGATACTAGGAATACATCATCAGTTGTGTTTTTGCCTTTTGAACACAGTACACTCTCTCTACAACACAGGCTGATCAGACCTGGGTCTTTCCTCCTCATTCAAACCCACCGACTGCAGCACTCAGCACCTCCACTGGGCAGACTGACGCTCTACAGCCTCATACCACAGCCTCCTCCTCTCAGTGGCCTTATCAGTGGTATCCTGCCATGGAACGGTTAACTGTGCTCCACGTCTGACATGTGAAGGAGATTTTTGATGTCCTTGTTCCACTGCACCAAATGTTATTGGGGGAGCGACAGTGTTGGCTGTTCTTTACGCTTCAATATCCAGGATAAATCAATTAAATTGTTTTGAAGTTTTTAAATCTGTCTGAAAAAAATGACAAATAACTTTATTACATATAACTTCAACATTAATAGTTAGTTAGTTTTTATACTCCATTTGTTTTCATATGTTTTCATACTTTTTTTTTCATACTAAATGTGAGTCGTGGACACCAGCATTTTGTAAATGTTCCGTTTGTTTTGGGTTGAAATAAACTGTGAGAATTAATGTTAAAAACATGAGTTTGAATTTGGTAAAAGTTAGGTTGGAGAGCCCTGCCACATTTTAGTCTATTTTCCTGTGTGATCAGTTCACTCTGCACTCATCACTACAACACTGTAGTGATGAGTGCAGAGTGAACTGATCACCCCCCCCCCCACACACACACACACACACACACACACACACATGCACACCCCTCTCTCTCTCGCTCTCTCTCCCAGAATGTATCACCAACCTTTAGACTTCTCCATGACTCCCCTTAATAGTTTGCAGAGAAGGATCATTTAAAAGCAGACAGATGGATAATAGATTGCCTAGCATCAATGCAGGGATCAATGGAAGAAATGCATCAATATATGGACAGAGAGCTGGTGAAAAGACACCAGAGGCACATGGAGCAGTGTAGAAGATCATTCTTTGGAGCTCACAGTAGAGGAGGCTTATAAGAGGAGGCCCCTGTTGATAAGGTGTTCCTTAGAATAATGACAAGCGAAGCTGCTGTATTAATATAGCAGCTTAGCTTACTATATTAATTTACTACTATATTATAATTTATACAGACTTACCAAAACCTTATCCTTAACATAACTGGAGGACTGGACCAAACAAAAAGGTCTGTTTGTACCAGAGAAGAAGAGGAAACGAAAGTGTGTGTGAGAGAGAGAGAGTGTGTGTGCGTGCGTGTGTGTGTGCATTTCCACAGCTATAATCACATGACAGTCATAGTCATAGGCTGTGATGAAGCGAACTATGACCTCAATATAAAGTGAAGAGTGAGGCAGAAAACCTGTGTTGTTGTCCCGTCCTCTTTCTTTCATTCGGAACAGGAAGTATTGTTTTTTTTTGCTGATAAACAATCTGTGGTGACTGGAACACGCATCTCACCAAAAGTCTTCAGCTTCTGTTGGACTCAGATGGCAGTGGCTGTGGACTGACTCATCACTCCAAACATTATCCCACTCACTGATAACTACATTTATGATTGGCGTCAGCTGTTTAAAATGGGCATCAGAGTAAATCTAATGAATATAATTCTTAATAGACCTCTGCTTGTCCTCCTTGGACGAGCAAGTGGCAAACTACACTACACTACAGCTGTTTCTCATGGGCCTGTGCCATAAATCTCTGGTGAATGGCTGGTTTAAGGCTGGGTGCTAAGGAGCAGCTGTGCCCATCTAAAAATAGCGACAAGGTTGCTGCCAGACAGCGTGTTTTTAAAGCTCAACATGCAGCTTAGCACAAAGAGCGTATCAACAATACCTTCCACCTGCATTATCCCAACTGCAGCTCTGCATCAGCAGTACAGCTCAGGAAATGAGTGACTGTTGTGCAAACTAAACGTCCGTGCGTGTCATCAGTTTGTCTGACTCACTCACCCAAACAACGGTCAGTTTGTGACCACATAATTAAGACACACTTTATATTCCAATGAGGTGAGCATTCATTATCAGTGCGGAATGCTCCCTCCTCCATGGAGTGGCCGCCCTGATGGAAAACAAGGCTCAGATGGCACAGCAAACACAAAATCATTATGACAGGCACAGCTCAACAAAGTACAAATCAGCACACTAAGCACATTTTATCAGTGTTTTCCTCAAGTCAGGATCTTTTCTCCAAATGAAAGAACAGACTGAAATTCCTGCACTCACATAAAAGAATGTTTTTACCTGCCTGAGTCTAAGCAACTGTAGATAAATGATAAATGCAAAACACCGTGATCGGCAGTGTTGGAAGGAGCCAAACTGCACCTCTGGGAGTCACAATAGCTCACAATCTGACTAATGAAGGCCAAGTAGTCAAGCTTCAAACTCATCAACCATGTTTGAAGTAATTACAATGTTTATGCACAGCATCAGGAGAGCCATTTAACTGTCAGTTAGTGTTAGTGTTTCCACCACCAAAAATCAGCTGCTATAGCTGTTAGTTGGTTTTTTATATATGACGATGATGATAAACCCTCACAGCAGATGTGGCCATTTACACCCAGACAACATATACATGACAGTGATGCACTGTTTGTCTGCATCACCGTGATCCATTCTGTCCTGTGGGTCTCTGCAGAGCAGAGGGAGGGGCTGCCATCATGTCACACACTCTGGCCTTTGAATCTACATCTGTATCATGTACATACAAATATGCATATGTCATGAAGACATGAACCACGTATAGCTCTTCAGCCGTACAGTCTGTATGTGTGCTGACTGTCTGGATTCATATTTGGTTGAATATTATGTTACACGTTGCTGACATACACAAGGACCGGACAGGTTGAGGTGGAATTCTCTGGTTTTGTTTGTTTAAGCTGCAGCCACCTTCACTCAAACATGGAAATGTTACAGAGAAAGACAGTATGAGAGCCTACAGAATGAATCTAGAACAAACGGATGATTAAAGTGTGTTCTTTGAGGTGAAGTAGACTCATGTGATGATATTTTTGAGTCCAGAAACAACGCTTAGGTGGATCCAGACCTCCTTTTTCTGTGAGCCTACCAAATCCAAAGGAAGTGGGGGGGGGGGGGGGCAGTAGCATGTTTTAGTTGAGGACCGGACGCCCTCTGGTGGCTGAGTCCTGCTACTGTTGGTGACAACATGTACTGCTCATCACATCACAGTGGGATCCATGTACATCTAAGAAAATAGACAGGAACATCAATTTAAACGTAAATTGCAGACACAGTTTGTGGAATATGTGTTTACCAATGAGCTGCGATGTTGAGTTGTGGATCCCCCTCTGCTTCTCTGATTACACACATTTACAATCAAATACTAATACATATTACCGCTTTTGAATCTATTCGTAGATGGGTCCCCATCAGTGACGCATTTATACTTCATGAGTGCAGAGGCTGAGGATGTGTTTGCCTCACACCACAGGAGGAGCCACTGGACCACGTGTAACGTATTATCACACTGATAATAATGTGGTCTACTGTAAATCCATTTCCAATTAATTACTGTCCCCATAACTGAAATGATTACATTTGAAGGTGAAGACAGGGTTATATGGTTAGGATGAGGTAAGGGTAAGTCATGGTTAGGGTTAGGCCTAGTAGTTGTGATTAGGGTTAAGTCTCTGCCCTCTGAAGTGATGGAAACCAGACTGTGTGTGTGTTTGGACACTTTGTTTATTACTACATTGTTAATCGTGAAGACATCAAACAACAGTCCATTGCTACTTTAAGACATGAAGATCAGTCATTCTAAAACATTTCAAGGACGTTGAATGTATCCTCAAGTGCAGTTGCAAAAACCATCAAACAGTGTGATAAAATTGCTCCCCATGATGACCATGATGACCATGATGACCGTCCCAACTCCACACAGCTGCAGAGGAGAAGTTAATCACAGTTACCAACATCAGAAACTGCAAATGAAGAGCACTTCAGATGAGAGCCAGCATCAGTGCTTCACTGAGTTCAAGTAGCAGGCACATCCCAACAGAGGCCTTCACGGTGGACTGGCTGAACACATATTGAAATACAAGGACATTAGACCAGTGGAAATCTTAGCTTTGGTCACATGACTCCAAAAGTGAGACACAGAAAAGGTGAGCAGATGGTTTCTACACCGTGAAGCATGGAGGAGGAGGTGTGATGTTGCTGGTGACACTGTTGGTGATTTATTCAAACGTAACCAGCATGGTTACTACAACATTCTGCAGCAACAATCCATCCCATCTGGTTCACACTTAGCGGGACCATTTTCTTCAAGGCAGCACTCTCTCTCCTGCACGTATGGTAAAGTGTTGCTAGTTTCCAACCAACACATTTGTCATTTTCCAGGGTGCACGTAGCAAATGCACTTGTGCTCATCAGTGCATGGCACAACGTTTAGGTCATTTACCAAAACCTCTGCCCACCAGGTGGAGATTTAAGTTCCTGGAATGTATTAAAAGTAAGATACTAGATTATTGGCTGAATAATGAAGCCAGGTTGTCTCATTCAACACATATATCTGAAAAGGAAATATGTTGTATGTATGTCTTCATGAACTGGAGTTGGATATTTAAAAAAATTTAAAATATACACACTATACACACACTACCCAAGCTGATCACTCTATTGTTCTTGAGCTAAACAAATTAAAAGCAGAATATAACTATAAAAATATTATGAACAAGGGGAGAGAAGAGACTGCACAGAGAGCATGAGCACACCCAATCAATCATATCAGGGATACACAGCGATAGAGGCCAACTGAAGACAGATGATACGGAGATAAATGTTTTTGTCAAAGTATTTATAAATCAGAAAAAAACCAAGAGATTTGTTCCTTTTTTAAACTAGTATAAGATGTCCAACCCTATTGCAGGAGGAACAGTGTAAACTTGGGGCAGAGATTACATTGGAGGAGGTAAGAAAGGCTCTACAGGTCATAGAGTGGGCTTCCTTTATATCCATCTATCCAGCCCCAAGGTTACTTAGAGTTTTTAAGGACTGCTGGTTTTCACCCAGATCAAGTGGCCTTTTTAACAATAGTACATCATCTGATCATTTCCACAGGCAGATCTGACCGTAGCCGAGAAAGCATTTGACAGGGTGGAGTAGGAGTACTTTATTCAATCATTACAAAGGTTTGGCCTTGGTCCCTCTTTTATATTAGTCCAAACGCATCTGTGGTAAAAAAAAAAAAAAAAAAAATGGCTGCCCCCTGTTTCAGTTAATATTTGCGTTGATGTTTGAACTGTTAGCAATCGCTATTAGGCAAAATGATAATATAGTTGGTAAGAAGCGTAAACTACTCCTGATACTGTCCAGACATCCAACAACAACTGTAGCTCACACCCTCACCTCCAGGTGTGTCCGCTTACTAAATAAAGAGGTCAAAGTCTGAGGCAATGTCTGAATGTCTTTATGGCAGCAGCTGCTCTCACATATCTGGGTATATCACTGATCCCATGGCTGGATCACATTGTGACAATGAATCTCCTCCCTTTATTTGTATAATCATGTGAGACTGTGTGCACTTGGTCTGAACTTCGAACCTGACTTTGACACATTTAACATGACTTTTGATTTCAGATTTTTGATTCTCCATCCTGTCTCTCACACCTTCAGCCCAAACCAACAGTGGTGCACAAGCAGATCTGTCTTCTCAGCAGAAAATCGTTCACTCCTGCATTTTCCATTTTAAAAGCGATGTGTCAGGCTCAGGCCTACCTGATTTTTAAAGGGTAACTAAACCCCCTATACTGAGGCTATCTCCACCCAAAGTACAAAACATTAACTGTGGAACTGAGTAAAGGAGTGTGGAGAACAGTACAGGGGGTGTGACCGAGGAGTGAAATAATATATACATATTATAAAAGGGGGCAGCACGGTTGGTGTAGTGGTCATAGTGGAAGGCAAAGCAACCAAGTGCTCAGCACCTCTGGGAACTCCTTCAAGAACTTCCTGTTATTAAAGCAAAGGCTACTCTGAAGATGAAATCCATCTGTTCATCTTCTACCACTGTATCCTTCACATGACAGTTGCTGGGGGCACTATGCCAATCTCAGCTGACATAGGGTGAAAGGCAGGGTCACACCCTGGACAGTTCACCAGTCCATCACAGGGACACACATAGCGACAAACAACCATTCACTCTCACACTCAACTCCATGCAGAAAGGCCCATGTTCTGACCGAGTTGCAAATCCAGGTCTTCTTGCTACAAAGGCAAGAGGTCTAACCACCACACCACCGTATGGCCTGAAATCAAATACAAAACAGATTTTGGTTTGTTGAACACTTTTCTGTTTAAGTAAGTAACAAAATGCACCTCAGTTTATCAGTGAATGACAAAGTTAAGTGGTTCTTAAACAGTAAGTTAGCTCATTTCATCTTCTGACGCCACATCCTCACTTCTCCTCAGTGATTTGTCACTGTTGCATTACAGCATTGCATTGTGTGGGTTTTGTTTCCAGGTTCTTCTCAGTTATGTTTGTGTCAGCATCCAGCAGCATTCTCATTTGAGATTGAGTATCTGCTTACTCAGCTGGGTTCAGAACTAGACAGAGAGAGAAAAGACACAAAAAGCCACAATCTCACAAAAATATGTCATTTATTAGAAAGGCCCAGTGACAGACAATAAGTTGGTGTCAGGAAGGATGATCCGATACAGCTACAGCAGAAAAATGGTGACTTTTTCCAATCACACTACAGTAGATATGATTCCTATACGAGTCCTAACCATCGCAGCAAAGGATGATTGTACAGTGTCTTTACAGGGCTATTATTTGCAGTAATACAGTCATGAATTATCATTGAACCAGAAATAAGACCCAGCAAGAAAATGACAACAGTTGGTCACAGCAGTGAAGAAGACAGAGTTCTACTGTATTAAACAGAAGATCCACAGTAAACCCTACAAAAGCTCATTACCAAAATCCCTGAAGACAAACTAGTGTATACATCTGGCTCTTGGCCATGTGCCCATGCCCACACTTTCAACAAGAAGCCTGGGCTCTGGCTCCTCCTCCCTGTCTTTGTGTGCCCTCTGTCTGCTGTGAGCGCCAAGCTCCCGAGTCATGTTGGTGACGTCCGCTAGTTCTCGCCTCTGGGACAATGAAGTCACCATGTGCTCCAGCTTGGAGCGGATGGTGGAGTAATGGTACCTCCGCTCTTCGGCCAGTTTGTGGATGCAGTCCTTTAAGGAGTTGTCTGCAGCTGCCTGAGCAGGTGAGATGTGCACGGGTGATGTGAAGGAGGGAGAGGAGGCCTGGTCTGCTCCTGTGTCTGTCTTTGTGACGACGTCGGGCTGCTGTGTGAGCTGCAGGTCAGTCTGGGCGTCACTGTCGCTCACTGACCTGCTGGTCTGAGTAGAGGCGTGGCAGATCGCTGCTTCTTCCTCTGGCAGCTGATCTGTAGGGACAGGCCACGCTGCGCCACCAGCCAGGATCTCCTGATGCATGTGATGCTGCTCATTCCAGTCCTCACCTATGGTGGAGGAGTTAGACCCTTGACTGGTTTTAAGACCAGCTAAGGCTTGGGGTTTTTGGTTGGGTGTGCTCGTCAGACACACTGGCTCCACTGGCCTGACTCTGAGCATGTGAGGGGATAAGGTAACTGAGGGTTTGGTGAGGTGCTCATAGGTGCCGCTCTTCTGGACACTGGGAGGCCCTTGAGTATTTATAGGTAGAGACTGAGCATAAAGGATGCGGAACTCCTCATCAAACTTCTCTGTTATCTGGCCAGAAAGTTCAATCAGATTGCTGCTGTTCAGTTTGCCATCAGTCCAGGTGAAGCTGCAGAGGAATTCAACGAAACATGTATGACTAAAAGTGAGAGGCATTTAAACAGGGAGGAAGACTGAATTAGAGCTGGACAATATATCAATATTATATGTTATATATCATCATATGGTCTTGGATCATTATTAGGTGTCTGTGATGACTTAAACCAGGTTTTATAGGCTGTTAATATCTGATAATCGTCTTACTTATTATATTGAATAAATTTGTGAAATGCATTAAGTATTATAAATTCAATGTTATGTATATACTGATTAAAATGGAATTCTATTTCAAAAGTATATAGTGATTTCATTTTCCCATGTCACCCAGCCATAGAGGGATTTATTTTAAAGCTTGGTAAATGTGTGACTTTTATGCATTTCCATGCTGCATAATAGTCAATGTCCACTTGGAGCTCAGGTTAACTGGACACTGGTTACCAGGCTTGAAGGGTTCTTACCTGTAGGAACCTGTAGCTACTCTGTTGCCATCGATCAGCATGAACTTCTCGTGGACTTTCCCCGTAATCCTTGCTCCTGATCTCATGTAATAAGTCGTACCAGTTATGGTTCGCACTCTCATTTGCTGTAAGGATTAAAAAAGAAAGAGAACAAGGGTGAGAGAAAGAAAAGACAAGAGCAGTCAAACAATTTCAAAGGTGTAACATCTGTGTCTGCTGAGGAGCTGCTCTTACATGAGCTTTACTTACTGAAAATCAGAGAAGTATACTTTTAAAAGGTCTAATAACTTCTCTGCACTTGACTAACTGCATGACTCTTCAATTAAAATTCAAGCTCCTGCTGCTCCTGAAATCTAACTAATGGATTCAGGGAAAGTATTGTGTTTGTGACATATGTGACAGGCTGAGGGCTGATCACAAGAAAACCAGTCTGGGTGATTCTGCTAAAGCTCATCTTACTAGCATTTTATCCACACGGAAACAGCATTTTGAGAGCCCAGAACAGCTATTTTTTAGTAGGGAAAGCTCAAAACACCACCCTTGTGTTCGCATGTAAATACACTACAATGGGATAACGATGGTGTCATAGCTCCACCTCTCTTATGTTCATGTGTCGTCTTCCTCTTCTTGTGTTTGGTGTGTTAGCTTTATGATGACTTTTCTTTTCTTAGTGGCCCTGGCTTTCTTTGTTCTGTTTCTGCGATCATATACACTGCAACTTGCCGTACACAATGCACATGCTGTACTCGTGGAGCAGCACTACAGCGCCACATACAGGTCTGCCATATGTACTACAGTATTTCGGGTCATTTAGGTTTTCGTGTGGATGAAGACATTTCCTGAAATGAATCTGATGTTTTGGATTGGGACATACTTCATATTCTCAGACTCTCGTCTCTTTTCTTGTGAGCTGTGCACACATGGGTGAGAAACGTGACATTTTTAAAAAGATGAGTGCAGCTCACATCTCCATCCACTGTGGCCCAGGCTGATATTTGTCCAGCTGGTTACCACGCAATTAACATTATTATTGTTTTACACCACTTTCCTCGGGCAATTACAGGAATTTAAGTTCGATTGTGAGCCCACAAAACATTTCTGCTTGTCACTAAATAAACAGCTGTTTTTTTAATTTATTTAACCTTTATTTAACCAGGAAGGTCCCATTGAGATTAAGAACCTCTTTTCCAAGGGAGTCCTGGACTGGCATTATAACAAGTGCAAATATGTGCTCAAAGCCTATTAACAGAAATGGAAGAATTGAAGGCTCTAGAAAGACATGGTGGGTCAATCACTCGTTCAGCTTCATGTAGAAAAGAGCTACATAAATACAGACCGTTGACTATTTACATATTTTAATTTGATGCCTTCTGTTGTGTACACAGGGCCACACCCAGCTTTGCCGAAACAACCACATACCCGGAGGTCATCCAGGTGAACGCCAACATTTCTGCACATCTTGAGAAAAGCAGGAGCACATAATTGGTCCAACAGGATGTAGACAGGTACTCCACGCTGGGAACAAGCATCCTGGAGATCTTTAAAGATATCCAGATCAGTCAGGGAGTCTGTCACTATGGCAATCACCTGCAGGGAGGAAAAACACAGGTAATAGAAGAGAATTCCTTCTTACATGCTGCAGACGTGCTCTCCCAGATGAAGCACATGATTGTGTTTTCATTATTATTATTACATGCAAGGCCTCATTCAAACAGAGCAGACACACTCCCTGCAATGTGTGTCCTGATGAGCTCTCTATTGACTATGGTCTGTTTCCATGGCAATCAGCATGTAACGCTTGGTCAGCAAACAAATGACTTTTATGCAGGACACGAGTAGGTGCACCGTCAGGCTTGCTGCTATTTTCCTCAGCTTTGTCTTTTTACCGAGGAGGAATGGAATTTCACATGCTGTGGGGAAGATATTTTAGATCGAGTATGTCAGATGTGTTACTATCCACATGCAGGTCTGGAGCTGCCCATCTTATTTGGATAATAGTGTCTGGGTTGTTTTTCAGAAAAACATGCATAGCAGAGTTACATTTCAGCAAAAGGACGGTCCTGTGATCTGAGCGGGATGACGTGCAAACACAGTCAGTGGCTTCTGTGAGTGCAGTCAAAACTGTTCAAGTCAAAGGGCATCTTTTAGCTTTGATCCAGGGAGTAAATTCATAGTTGAAATGTTTCTAATGAAAGGAAGAATCCAAACTTTAACAAAGGGGAATGAAGCAAGTCAAGGCACATCTGGTACACAGGCCTAACACAGGCCTGAGGTGCTGCTGAGCCACACACTCACACACACACACACACACACTCCCTCCTCTTCAAGATGGAATGTTCCATGGACATGTTCAATGGACTGACAGCTCCTGCCAGAAACATCACTGTGAACACAAATGCTTTGTTCTCCATTTGTTTTGTCTCTTTTCTCTTTAATCAAGACGTCAAAAACTCAAACTTCTAATATTCACGTCCATCAAAAGAACTCCACAGGGACACGGGGACAGTCTGGAGGGGATTTTGAGGATGATACACAAATATTTTTTACACACACTAATGTACTAATCATTAAAAAAATAAAACCACATTCTAACCTACCATCAGAGTATTTGAAAATCAACATTAATGTGAATTGTTATATTATTGCAGTATGGTTATTTATATTGCACATAGAACTGCAACTAACGATTATTTTCATAATGAATTCATCTGCCCGTTATTTTCTTGATAAACTGAGTAATGTTTTCGTTAAACGTTTTTGATTCGTGACGTTTTGAAATGTTGATCAGTGTTTGTCAAACCTGGAAATGATGATGTTCTCAAATGTTTTGTCCACAAACCAAAATGATTCAGGAGCAAAGAAATGAAGACAATTCATACATTTAAGAAGCTGAAGCGATCACAAATCTCCTTTTAACCATGAAAAAAACTCTAATAATGAGTAATAATGGAGTCTGATGCCGTGGTTCAGCGCTCTAATTACACAGTAGTAATACAACTTTAAACAATAAAGCATACTTTTAATCACAATTAGGGCTGCAAGGATCCGTCGATGACTGTTTTCACCTTCTTAAGTGGGAGTATTTCCTGGTTTCTTTGCTCCATATAAAGATAGAGAACATCATCCTCATCATCATCTAACACTAAATAAACTAGATAAACATTCTCTGACATTTAGTGGTCTCCATTAAGTACTCCATTAATCAGAAAATAATAAGACAGATTAAATGATTACAAAAACAATAGTTAATTGAGGCCCTAATTAAGATATAAGAATGTAACTTTTTATTTGTTATACTACATATATTATTATTATTATTATTATTTTTAAAAATGGAATCATGGAAAAGAAAGACCGACACACAGATAAAGGGAGTAGTTAAAGGTTAAACGCAGACCTCTCTGGCGCTGTGGATCATCCTCCTCGCCGCCTCCTTGCAGCTGTAAATGTTCTCTCCGTAGCTGGGCTGGAAGTGCGCCACGGCCCGCGTCACTCCCCGGTACGAGCCCGCGGTGAAGGCGGGCCAGCCCATCTCCAGCACCGGCGGCTCCACGTCCGACACCTCGGGGAAATAAGTGACGGAGGAGCAGTCCATGGAGCTGCTGAGAGACTGCTCCATCGGCTGCTCCTCACCGGGGACGGGGACGATGCGCGGGGGCGCGGCGCTGCTCCCGATCCGCTGGATCTCATCGTCCGACAGAAAGTTGGGGATCTTCTCTCTGGACAGGAAGTTCAGAAAACGTTCGACTCCTCCGGACAGCAGCTCCTCCAGCGCCAGCCGGTGTCTCTCGTTATAAACCTCCTTCAGTTCGTCGGTGCCGACGCCTTTTGGTCCAGGTCTCAGCGGCGAATCTTCCCAACACTGCGACAGCGCCATGGTTCTGCTCCTCTGACGCACACAGGTGGCGCAGCAGGTAACGGCTGTGCGCCACGGGAACACACGTTTGTATCCTGTTGTTTTCCCTCCGTCCTGATCCTCCGCGCCTCCGCATTGGCTGCAACACCCACACACGCAGCTGAATGTCGGCTCCGGAGTCGCTGAGTCACGCTGTCACTCTCGCGGAGAACTGCTCTCATTGGTTCGTTTGGAAGAAAACAAACCTCCTGTACGTCTGTTCTGCTCTGTGTGGATCCGGTTACGCACGCGCGTGTGCGTGCGCGCACACACACACACGCACACTGTATGGTCTTCTGACTTCAGAGGATAGTACGTTAATTTAGCTTTAACCATAAGAACTGCTGTCATAACCCTTTAAACCTCACTTCCGCCCACTTCATCTATCTATCTATCTATCTATCTATCTATCTATCTATCTATCTATCTATCTATCTATCTATCTATCTATCTATCTATCTATCTATCTATCTATCTATCTATCTATCTATCTATCTATCTATCTCTATCTATCTATCTATCTATCTATAATAACTAATATCTTCTATACATGTGAGTTGATCAGACATAAAGATCATCTCATGACATTTTTAAAAGAACAAATCACCAGAATAAATGACCATTTCATGTTTGTGTCGTTTGTGCTTCTTCTATGAAATGATGATGTATAACGTAATCAGATCAGGTGAATAA
The DNA here is from genome assembly GCF_963457635.1 of Microchirus variegatus. NCBI lineage: Eukaryota > Metazoa > Chordata > Actinopteri > Pleuronectiformes > Soleidae > Microchirus > Microchirus variegatus. The sequence continues at coordinate 15,911,235 of NC_139820.1, read as the reverse complement.
GATGATCACATGAAATGAAAATAAAGATGAACGTATGACAGATTCTCTCTCTTGTATGGAGTCAAGGGCAACGCCTGACCTCTTGACCTTTCTCTGATCTCTAAAACAAACAAACATTTGAGAAGATGGATGTACTTCATTAAAATGTTCAAAAAAAATAATTAAAAGTTGTTAAAGTTTCAGGCACTTTACAACTCTTAGATATAAGAAATATAAAATATGAGATAAAAGTGAAACGTACTGCACATGTAAAAAACAGTCAAATATAAAACCAAGCTATATAAGTAGGTAGAAAATATTGTAAAGAAGAATCCAAATGTGAGGGCACAGACCACAGTCTGTACTGTTTATAATGGGACATGACAGCAGACATGCAGTGTCACCTCCATCACAACACAAGTGTAGTAATATAGAACACAAATTCTATTCATTTGTACATACTTTTAGAGCACTCAACGCTGCTTTACATCTATGTCATTGTCTTTCATACCCATTCACACGATGCCAACACACCCGTCAGGAGCAACGCGCTGTTGAGTGTCTTGCCCAAGGATAAAGGATAAATCGGCTGGAGTCAACCCCACAACCTTAATTGCCACTAATGTGTGTGTGGACTGTGGGTTGCTCTCAGATGCAGGTCCAGCCTAAGGAAGGAGAAAGAAACTTTGGTCAACCCAGGAACACTGCAGGACACAATGACGCCCCTGGACACTGTGGAAGTCTGAAAAATAGAATTTAGAAGAGGTGAAAGGTCAAAAAGCACCAGAGACAATCAGCAGGATTGAAATATAAATGTCATTAAGACTGAGATCAGATAAGAAATCTGATGTTAGTGAGTTGGCAAACATGTCATGAATGAAATAACAAGGTTTACATTTAAAACCCTTGAGAGAATCACATTATTCCATAGGATGACTTTGATTATCTCTGGGAACCAATAGGAGTTCCCAGTGTTGGAACACAGTGAGGGGAGGGGCCCATTCAAATCTAACATGAACAGGGAATCAAATATAAGCAAATAAGAAATAATGACATGAATAAAGACTTGCGTTATACTCCATCACAATAAGCAAACATGGATTCATTGAGACCTGCATACATTATCACAGATTATTATAGTTTTCCCTTTTCTCTCCAAAATGACCTCATTAAGATCAGTCAAACTGCATCTGCATCACTCAACTGTCAATCACACATTTACACACGTACACACATCTACACACTTACACACACGTACACACATCTACACACTTACACACACGTACACACATCTACACACGTACACACATCTACACACTTACACACACATCTACACACGTACACACATCTACACACTTACACACGTACACACATCTACACACTTACACACATCTACACATGCATACACTTACACACTTGCACACATGTACACACATCTACACACTTACACACATCTACACACTTACACACGTACACACATCTACACACTTACACACATCTACACACTTACACACGTACACACATCTACACACTTACACACGTACACACATCTACACACTTACACACATGCACACACGTACACATATTTACAAACACTTACACACATGCACACGTACACATTTTTACACACACTTACACACATGCACACGTACACATACTTACACACACTTACACACATGTACACACACACACTCACACACATGCACACGTACACGTATTTACACACACTTACACACATGCACACACGTACACATATTTACACACACTTACACACATGCACACACGTACACATATATACAAACACTTACGCACATGCACACGTACACATATTTACACATACTTACACACATGTACACACATGTATACACACACACTCACTCACATGCACACGTACACACTTTTACACACATGTACATGTACACTCTCCGTGTATTGTATATTTGTATAACTATGTATTAGCACTGTAACAACAAACCCAAAATTAGTACTGGGTTGCACCCCGCTGCTCCTCTCCTCTCTCGCTCTTACGCGCGCGCGCGCGCACGGACACACACACACACACACACACACACACACACACACACACACACACACACACACACACACACACACCTCATCCCCGCCCCTCTTCAAAATTTGAGATGAAAGGGCTTTTGGATTTTGGATGACGCTCAGAATCACGTGTTCATAGGAAACACTCGCTATCATTTTTTGGAGCAGGCTCGTCCACGGTGGTTTAGTGTGGTGCATCAGTGAAGCTAATGTCATGTCATGTAATGTAATGTAATGTAATGTACCTTACCGTGGACAGTGACGGGTTCACGCCAGTCCACTGGGTTCACTTGAGGAGAGCTCCCACCCCCTGCTCGCCTCCTCTTCTTCTCAAAGCGCAACGATCGGAGCTAATCCAGTATTATTCATTTATATATTAATGTCGGATTCCATTTTTCCTCGCGCCTGCTGAGGTAAGAACACATCGACTCTTCCAAAAACGCGTGATTACTGCGAGCCGCGAGCTCACAAGTAGTTCGCTGTAATAACGCGTCGCTATTGAATATTGCATTTTTGCTGTGGTGCTGTAGTCAAGGCAGTTTATATGAAGTCGCCAATGTATAAAATGGCGACAGTAGGTGGAGGAGGGGGTGGGGGGATTTTGGGGAATATTCATAAGGTTATATAGATCGAGTGGCAGATCGTGTTTGGTGAGTGGGCTCTGCCCCACGGCGGTGTGAATGGAGTGAGACGGGGTTAACTCGTCAGTTTGGAACAGTTGGAGACGGATCCTCGTCTGCCCGCGCGCCCTCTCGCGCTATACAATGTGGCGTATGTGCTTATTTTATTGCACAACGCGCTCGCGGTATTGCTGTTGTGTTGCGTGTGTGTGTGTGTGTGTGTGCGTGTGCGCGCTCATAGTTGTGTAAGACTTGCGAGCACAGAGACACGGACGGAGCAGCTTTGACTGCCATAGATGTTCAAACACAACTATACATTTACATGATCTCTCTCTTTCTGTCTTTCTGTCTCTCTTCCTGTTGCCAGAGCGGAAAGGTCGGCCTATGCCTATGTGTGTGCGTGCGCGTATAGTACTTTTTCTTTCATTTCCTCCTCTTCCTCCTACCAACATGTGCTGCTGCTTCCCTACACGCGCACACGCGCACAGTACAGTAAAAAGAAGCTGCTGGTTTCTAACGTGTCTCTGTGTCTCTGTGCTGTGGATCACATCTGTGGCTCCAGTGTCCACAACACAAGAGACACATGTGTGTGAGTGTTGGTCACAGAGTGCAGGTGTGTGGTGTGAGGTGTGTGCAGCACAGCTCAGACTCCTTCTCTGCACTCATTAATTTTCAGCCGTGTGTGCTGACCGCTTAAGACAAAGGTAAATGAGCTCTCGCTGTGCAGCTCAACTTGGCCCTGTGAGTTGAGAGTGTGTGTGGAGGTTTTCACTCCAGCAGGACTCTTACACCGGGTGAATGTCAATTCCCTTTGTGGATCCCTGGGAACAGTCTTCCATCTCCCTTCTCGGAACTGCTTTAATGAGGCCAGGCATATTGCCTTTCATTCCTCACTCCCTGCAATTAGGCACAGCTCACGGTTTTGGTTATGGCCACAGCAGAGTGTTTGTATACACAAGCACAATGTAGTGGGCAAAGAGTGCCCACTCTCTGTGCAGAAGTGTGTCTGTGCACATGCCACTCATCATAAAGTGGGAATGCTGTGTTTCAGGGTTGAGATTTTCTCTTAATATTTCCCTCCTACAGCTCAAAATGAAAGCCTTGCCAGAGGAAAGTGAAGAAGGTCATATGGTCATGATTTGCAGATTTAGCTGACGTAGAGTGTATAACATTCCTTGAGTTCAGAGAAGAAAATCAACTATCTTATGGTAACCAGATCTATTTTACAGCCGTTTTGGTACAAACAAGCACTCATGATAGCAGCATTCCTCATGATCCGCAGAGAAAATGCTCTGAAACGCAATGCCAACGGCGGTCTTTACAGGTTCACTTTCATTTGAGTCTTTCACCCGTTTTGGAATTGCTTTTGTCGTCGGACCAATGGCGTACAGAGAAGCCTGACTAAAGCAGCATGTTTGCACAGTTCCAACCAAAGACACAAAGTCTGTGCATTGACGGGGGGAGACAAACCTTAAGGCGAGTGGGGAAAGAACAGGAAAGAGCCCCTGCCACTTTCTCTGTTTGGTCAGCAGGAGCTGGAGGCTGTGGTGTCAGCCATGTTAGGTTGGACACTACATGTGCCATACGCCGCCATCTTTCTTCCTTTTTCGTATTATGTTGCTAAATGAATGCCTGTAGTCTTGGCTACAGAACTAAAGAATGTATTCATCAAAAGTAATGTAAAAGGATGTATGAGTCACAGTCCTTCTCTCGGTTTAGTTGTCTGTCATTCATCTGCTTCACAGATAGAAGGCTTTGAGAACAATGTAAGATTTCAACAGTGAGCGCTCACTCTAACACAAAACAGAACCACGCAGTAAACATACTCCAGCTAGCAGAGAGCAGTAGCTACCGATGCACCGCGTCAGTGTCCAGGCCGCAGCGCTGCTGACTGTGTGTAGCTGCTGTCACACAGGAGCAGGGGTCTGAGCGTCACTGATGCAGAGTTACCTGAATGGACTTATCACAAGTGTGTGTCAGGGCATGTGGATCAAGTTTGTTCTGATGCTGTCCGGGCTTTGCAGTGTGTGTGCGCAGTGTGTGTGTGTGTGTGTGTGTGTCTTGAGCTTGGTGGGTGTGGGCGAGTGTGTGTGTGTGTGTGTGTGGTGGGCAAGGGGAAGAAGGGGTTGCCATGGCAATGTTAACACATGAGTGGCACCACCGACCAGTCTCCCAGTGGACAAGGCTTCAGTGGTGGAGGTAAGGTGGGGGGGGGGGCTGACAACACCTGCGCCTCCAACATTCACACACTGATACACTCTCTCTCACACACACACACACACACACACACACACACACACACACACACACACAAGTAAACACAAGCCTCCGCGGTCTGTATGTGGCTCGGTGCTGTATTAGCACCTTGCTAATGACCCTGATGACGCTCAATTGTTTTTCAGCACACGTTACACTGGCCCTGAGACACACACACACACACACACACACGCACACGCACACGCACACGCACACGCACACACACACACGCACACACACACGTCCTGTCAAAGGTAACATCACATGAGTCCAGACACAGGAGGCATCAGTGAAGAGAACAATCACAATCAGACAGTCAGTCGTCTAAAGTCTCGCTCGCTGGATCACGTTTCTTTTAGAAATGAGGGACCATTGTCCCCAATCTCTTCTCTGTGAAAGACAGTAATTGCTTTCTGGCTTATATTTGCTGGTCCAGCTGATCCACTCACATGACGTTAATCTATTTAATGGACATTTGGCAGAAAATGTTTTTGCTAAACAGATTTTTTTTGTGTGTGTCTGGAGTTTCCCCTCTCAAGCCTTGTTTTGGGCAGATTTGTGCAGCAGACTGACAGCAGCCGTGGATCACTGAGCAAAACAAATATTGCTCTAAGTGAAAGAATTCATGCCATTTTTGTAGCTGATCTGCGACTGTCACATCAAGCGACTGCTCGTCAGTAATTCAGCTCAAAGAAAGATTTTCAGAACAGTGCAGGTGCTAAATGTTGCAGAGGTGAGGAGTGTGTGTGTGTGTGTGTGTGTGCGAGGTGTCAGCAGGGAGGAATATTGAAACAGCACAGCCTGTCATCATCATTAGTCATCCTCTCACTTCATTCCCAGATGTCTGAGTTCTGTCTTCCTTTGTCCTTCCTCCTCCAGCCTTCACATTCTCAGTCACGTGACACACGGCAGAAACAAAAAAAAACACCAATCTCTGTTTGTCAACCATAGGTGACAGAAGAATCGTCTGAATCACTGGATTGTTTTCAATTAGACGTGAGTGTGGAGCGGCTGCTGTGTGCAGCCTCACCTTGTGTGGCGGTGCTGTAGCAGCTCACTGTAGGTCCTGGTGTAATATTGTAATTACTGCAGCAGTTTATGAGGCCATGAAAGACGACACAGCCGTTTCCAGTTGTTCTGTTCGCCATTCAAAAGTAAAGAGAACACTATTAAGTAGATATTAATGAGATGGAAATATACTTGTTATGGAAATGATAACATGAGGGTGCACTTCCTGTACATCCTGAGGCTCGGATTAGATCTCAGCGGAATGTATAAACCCCATCAGAATTTAAGCCCAGTCTAATCCCATTTGTTTTGAAACGCTTGTTTTTGAGACGTTGAATGGCTCTAATGTGGTTTTACTCTCTGCTAAGCATTGGTGTGTGTGTGTGTGTGTGTGTGTGATCACAAAGCACTTCCACTTTCCCTCACTTCAGATGTGACTCCCCTGGTCCGCTGAGTTGAAAAGAGTTTCCTCCCGCCCTGTGCCAGCGCGAGGACATACGACACATCAGGGACAGTGAACATCTGAGTGTTGTCTAACTCTGCTGAAACACAAGGCCTGGCTTTTCAGAGGGAACATTGAATGGCTCTCTGTCTGGAAGCCCTTGTCTTGTGTCTGATCACACATCTTGTTGGCCAGATAAAGCAGCCCATTCTTTTGATAGGTGACCTGATTCTTTATGTAACCTTTCCCAACTTTTGGCTTGTCTTGGGTTTTCTCATGCAGGAAGCGGAGTGTGTTTTTTCGGGGAGGGGAGCTTTTGTACTCTGTATGGTCGCAGACTGGCGTCCCTCGAGTGCTGCACAGCCATGACCACATTACCTTCTCCATCACTTCATTCTCTGAATCGTCCCAGCATACGCTCAGCTATTTGTGGAACAAACAAAATTAACCACTTCGCTGCAGCTAAACTGAGCCTACACTGTTTTTATTACGTTGTGAAACACGGTGGCATGTGCATGGACGCTGACGTCTAAATCCCTGGCTCAGTGGAACAAACTCAATGAACGCTGTGTCCTTAGCAGGGGTTAATTGAGTGCCGTCAGAGGATATCATGACCTCTCTGGCGGCAAATCATACAGCACATGCACACATGTCTGGATGAAGTCAACCAGGATTACTGCATTAAAGGCTGGTGACCTAGTTTTTTTTTTGTTCTTTCCTTTTTGTTTTTGTTGTGAGTTTTTTGTCAGAAAGCAGCAGACCTGTATAGAAATGAAGAAGAGGTAGTTACAAGGAGGGTGTCACAGTCCTGGGGGATCAGTGTGTGCTGTTTGGGCAGTCATTAAAGGCTTTTAATTCTGGAACAGGTTCATCTTTTATTTACCATCCAGCAGGCTGTGGCGAACGTAGTGTCAGTATGAACACAACCTGCTTTACATGATCGTGAGGCCTGGACAGGAATACTGTGGTACAGTATATGTTTGCATGAGAAAAATGATGACGGGGTGAGACTGGTTCCCAGCAGCACATCACACAACTGTGTGTGTGTGTGTGTGTGTGTGTCACACCTTCTGTCACACCTAATTATGTCAGGGCTGATTATGGTGAAGATTTGGTTTTAGGGTTAGAGTCATAATTAGGTTTAGGTTAAGTTTAGGTTAAGGCATTTAGACGTGATGATGTGTGTGTGTTTGTGTGTGCATCTCATGAGTTCACACAGGGGGCAGAAGGTTCTGTCCATTTGAAGGTATTTGTTTTACATGTTTTGTACGTTAATACAACTATTAAAGGCAGCTGTATCACTGACGACTGAACCCTTTGTCTTTCCTCGCATACTTTACTAAATATTTGCAGCTTTGTGAGGGAAGAGAGGAATCTGTTTTTTGTATATGGAAAAGGAGACATGTGCAGACTGCAAATACAATTCATATCCACCCTTAAGACTGGAGTGTTGTTGGAAAGGAAAGCATTTGGATGTGGTTTGCTAATGGATTTAAGCTCGCAGTGTGTCTGTGTGTTGTGATTATCTGTACACACGTGACGTCAGGCTGCTTGTTGAACAAATGCAGGATGAGACGATACAAGTCAGCACGTCTAAGTGGCTTCAGATGTGTTCGGAGTCAGACTTTCAAGTCCTAAACATTACATACAGATGCACAGTATGTTTCTCTGTACTCCATCATCTTCCTCCTGGAGGCTCATGGGTTCCATGCCTGGCTGATGTGTCGTCTACATTGTGATGGCTGTGCCGGCAGCGTGTGAATGCGATGACAGATGTGTGGAGAGAACGTGCTGCATATACAGTACATGAATGTGTGACTGGCAAACACTGTACCGAAAAGCACTTTGACTAACATTTAGTAATTATCTTACCAAATGAAATAAGTTATTCTTATTTCTTACTGATAAAAAGTATACAACTTTTTTTTAAATGCACCTTTGCTCCTGTTAAAACAAAAATAATATTAACTCTCACTTAACTGGGTACTTCTTTTTACAGACAAACTCCAAACTATGTTTGCTGTTGATATGTGAAGCAGATGGTAAGGTTATCAAGCACTGTCAATTTGGAGAGGTGAAGTGCATCCCACTCAAAATCCCACAAGTATAGTAATGAATGGTATTTATTTATTTCCTGATAACTGCTTCCTGTGTGGAGGCAAAGTCACATTTGGAAAAAAAAAACACCCTGATTCACTGATTCATACCCAGCACATCACATTTACTGTACATGAACCATGTACCATTAATCGCTTATAAAATGAGTTGATGTTTAATTAATCATTGCTTTGTAAATCCTAGTACATAACAAGAACACTGGTGGTGTGTGTGCGTGCGCGCGTGTGTGTGCGCGCATGTGTCTGTTACTATTGAAAATAAACTTGTAGAGAGAAAGAGAAACTCGGCACAAACACTTTCATCATGGTATCAGTGAAAAATCTGAAGATATTAATAACAATCTTTTTGATGCATCTTTTTGAAAACTCAAGTGAAGACTAAGCGAGATCCATCTCCTCTTTTCTCTGAAACAAATGTCATGCAAGCTTGTATTTGGATCATGAATATATATTGTATGGCTTTTAAAAAAGAAAAGCCTCGGACTTGTACTTTACTGCTGTAATTGCTGACAGAAACCACCTACACTAATCACAGTGTATTTCCACCTACACCTTTTACTCTGTGAGGCTCTTACTGGAATATGTCAAATATGAATATTTCAAAGTTTAGAAATGTGTAAAAATATGTACCCTGTTGTATGATGTGGAGGATTAAATATGAATCGTTTAAGTGTCAGGCTGGGCGGGCCATATATCCATATGATAGCAGGAGCTATGATTTTCTGTTTTCCATCTTCTAACACATATTTGTATGTAAAGACTAAGTCAAATATGGGCTGAAAGAGTCACTTGTCTCTTTTTCTGTACTCTACCCCCCACAGATTCCCTGGGAGCTGTTCATTTTGTCCATGTGACAGGAATCCTAAAGTGGCAGAAGGCATGAAGCAACACTGTGATATCATAGTGGCTGGTCCATGACACTAAACTCCATTCAACCCTCTCCACTATCCACCCTCCCTCTGCTCTCATCACACTGGATAACCAATCACTCACTCTGCCATCTACACAAAGCTGCACCATGGCCAGCAAAAGGAAATCCACTGTACCCTGCATGATACCATCCAAATCCAAGCATGTGCGTGAGGAAATCATACTGGGCTCACTGCCAGAACTCCTACCAACAATCCCAGAAGATAGCATCCTCAGTATCTCTGGAGAAGAGTCTGGCCGCTTCTCTCATACCTCCTCCAAATCTGAAAGTGGCAGCGAGATACAGAGAGGAGGTTCATACAGCTGTTCAACGTGCCGCTTTGAATCCAGAGATCTAAACTACTTTCTGGATCACATGCACAACTGCCACTTAGACTTTAGGGCCCAGCCCACCTTCTACTGCCTGAACTGTGGGGTGTCAGTCGTCCGCTTTGAGGCTCTGGCTCTGCATAATGCCAATGCCCACCCCAAAATAATGGAAGGCTTGGTCACTGCCTCCCTAACGGTCAACAGGAGGGATGGAGTAACAACTGCGGATCAAAGTCTGTTCACGGACGGTGGAGAAGACTACAGAGAGTCTGCAATCTCCCTCACCAAAACACCAATCGCAAAGATGATGAAAGCCAAGGGAGAGCACAAAAAGATTGTGGTTTCTCACACAGTGGAAGTACGCAAGATAGACACTGGAAAGGATGTAGAGCCCAGCATGCTGACAAATGTGCCTGAACTCCAGAACGGGGCCCTCAGTGTTTCTGGTGCCCCAGCTATGCCGAGGACCACTGTCACTCACATGATTACGACAGTGGCCAACCAAGTCTTTCACCAGCACACTCCCTCCCTTTACTCCCCCCCTTCCTCCAATTCCAATAAAGACCTTCCAAAGGTGATGATCCCTCTCAGCAGCATCCCAACCTACGATGCAGCTATGGACACCAGCAGCTTTCTCAAGACGTCCTTTGGCAAGTTCCCCTACCCGACCAAAGCCGAACTCTGCTACCTAACGGTGGTTTCAGAGTTCCCCGAAGAGCAGATCAAACTGTGGTTTACTGCACAAAGGCTAAAGCAAGGCATTAGCTGGTCTCCCGAAGAGATCGAAGAGGCCAGAAGGAAGATGTTTAACACTGTGTTCCAAGGTGGAGCACCTCAGAAGCAGCCTGCTGCACAACAGCATGCCAAACACATTGTCACTCATCACACTATCACTGCCCAACCAGGCTCAAAAGGACCAAACTTTCAAATGGCCAAAGGCCCATTTGGCAGTCTAAAAACACGGCCTATGGGAGTCATAACCACACAGGCCAACATGTCAACCAACCCCAATGTCACCAGGGTCTCATATTCTACTCCCATTGTCCCCCCAAAGTTTCCATCCATTTTCAGGACAACACAGGTACTGTCCAAGAACGCTCAGTCCTCTGTGGAGACAAACAAGAGCAACGGCATTGGCCTGGACATGGCTGGAAACAGTGGTTATGCGAGTAGCACCAGCAGCAGTCGAAGCAGCAGTAGCAGCAGTAGTAGTAGCAGCAGCATCAGCAGCTATATGAGCAGTAGTAATGGTGGTGAGACAGTCACCAGGAAAGCAGTGCATAGCAGCAGCCTGACAGGCAGCGTCAACAGCATTGCCACTTGCTCCACCAACATTAGCAATAATGATGAGCACTGTGTTGCTGACACCAACGGCAAACCAAGTCTCAAAAGCAACAGTTCACCAGTTGGAGTGGAAGGTTCAAACAGTACAGAGAGTCATGCGATCATCAATAACACCAGCAACTCCAACATCAGCTGTAACAATCATAAGTGCGGCATCCTCAGCCCACAGGAGCCCACCCATGCCACAAAGCACGACGACAAACACAACAACTATGTTCACAGATCCACCAACAGCAGCAGCCGCGAGTACCCCAGCACTACCTTCAGTGACGGTGTCTCCAACCTGAACCATGCCAGCAAATCCCCAACTGAAAGCACCAGCACCACTATCATTACACAGAACAGCTCATCCATTTTAGATGAGGGTAAATGCAACAAGGACTTTCCCATAAAAGGCATGTCTATCTTTAAGCAACTCATCAAGGAAGACGAGGAAAGAGCCTGTACAGAGGTGAACGTTCAAGACCCTATCAAGATCAACTTTAAGAGGCTGAAGATGAATGAGCCAGAAAGTACATCTGAGATTCTACATCATGAACATAATAAGTCTGAGCTCGCTGAGATTTCTGTCCCACAGCCACCGTTCTCTCCGCCCTGGGGCAACAAGACCCCCCAACAGCTGCACATCCTCCGACAGGTTTTCTCCAGTATCCGCTGGCCCAGCAGTCAGCAATATGAGGATCTGAGCGTCCAGACGGGCCTTCCCAAGTCAGAGGTGGTGCGCTGGTTCAGCGACAGCCGCTACAGCCACAAAAATGGGCAGCTGAAGTGGCTGGAGACGTATCAGCGACTGCCCGCAGAGTCAGAGGACACCAGGGGCCACGGGGACGCTGAGGCTGAATCTCAGAAGGACCCTCAAGCAGCCAAAAAAGACACCAACAAGCAACTTGAAGGAGACGCAGGACTGAAATCGGGGCAGCAAGTTGTGTGGCAGGATTCATACTCACCGCTGCTCAGCCTGATGGGAAAAGCAGGAAGCAGAGAGCAAGGCCAAGCGAAAGAGTCAGCACAGCGGGAAGTCTTACAGGTTCCCTGGTCAGAGAGAGCAGACGATCACCAGCAGCCAGTGGACAGTCAGTCAATCATCGAACAGCAGACAGATGCCAACCAGGCCAGGTACTGTAATCGTAATAAGTGTGATGAAAGTAAGATGCATCTCTTGTGATATTTTAGTGCAGTTTGTCATTCAGAGTAGAAGAAAAACAGCAAGTCAGTGATGAAAGTGTGACAGTTTGTTTGATATACAGTAAACAGACAGACGTGTGTACAAAGGTCTCTATTTAAGAAGTTATTTTTAGAGAAGTTGGGTGTGTGGAATTTTAGATTGAGAGTGCTTGCTAATATATGTAAATAAATCATGACAACTGCCTTAGGGGAGGGAAGCTGAACCCACATATTGAGAGTGTGTCTGTGTGTGTTTTCCTGACAGGGATCGTCTGAGGATGGAGCTGCTGGAGGTGTGATGATGAACCCGGCTCCTCTCAGAGGAACACGAGGTGTAAAGGTTGGTTTTCTCCCCTGGCTGTGGTCGAAAGAAAAAAAAAAAAAAAAAAAAAAAGAGTGTTCATAATGACAGCAGATGTGATTGTAGCTGGGCCGCTGGACTCTGACTGTAACTGTGAATACCCCCCCCCCCCTCTCTCTCTCTTCCATCTGCCATCACTTCCTGCCATCGTGAAAAGAAAGAACTTCTCACCTTTGAGTTGTGTGTGATGTTTAGGACTTTCATGCTTCTTCGTGGTTGTGTGGGGAGGTTGCACAATGAGGTCAGTACGAGGGATCAAAGGAAAGAAAAAGAAAAGACGCACATTGACTTGAATGGAAAACTGACTTGAATGAGCAAAGATAGGATTAGTGCTGAACATTGTTTTCGGCTTAGAGGGAGAAAAAAAAAATTATATATATATGATTGAAACTGCACTATAAAAGAGGGTTTGTACTGACTGGACAAACAAAAGATCTGTCAAGGAAATGTTGTTGTTGGCTTTGTGATATTTTTTACCTTCTTTTTTTTTTTTTTTTTTAGCAACCAGTAAATCAGCACTGCCTTGAATTTTACTTTTTCCGTTATTTGGATTTTCAATTCTATTACTCCTCTATAGTCACTGTAAGTCCAGATGCAATCAAATATGTTTTCATTAGATCTGTGTTCATGTGGGTGTCACGCTGCAGTTCAGCTACATGCAAGAGACTCTTATACTGTAAATGCACTAATGAAGACAGCAATGCTAAAAAAGAAAAGAAAACCACACTGCCCCACATTAAAGGTATTGACAGCTTTGTCAAGATCAATACACTACACTGCCCTGCAAACTGAACAGAGAGAAGCCTGTCACGCTAACGTTGCCTTACTCAGCTCTGTCCATGTGTTTCTATGACCTGTCCATCCGTCTGTCCGTCTGTCATCACCTTGCTTTTCAGCTACTGTGCTCTCCTGAAAAAAAGAAGACAAAAAAAAAAAAAAACCTGCCAGGGCATCGATGGTCACTGTTGGTCTATCTGTGAAAATCTTGTGCTGCTTTCTGTACACTTGGAGATGTTTAACTTTAAGCTGTAATTGTATCAAATATTGTTACTGGCAAATTGTTGTTTAAAGCAAAATTATCAATTTGACCCCGAGACAATGACAGAGTGAAATATTGTGCTAGCTAGAGAGCCAAATGAGGAGACCTTTGCTCTCCTCTGAATTTTCTTGTGTTTCTATAAACATACAGTCACTACATGGATCCTATTAAGCTGCATCTTTGTCAAGCTGCTAATAGCTAAGAACGGTGCTATACCATCCAAAGTGAAATTGGAGGTTGATCTCCTACCAGCAGTGTATGCACTTGTGTCGAATGTTACAAATTTATTTTGGTTTAAGGTAAATGGAATCTGGACTTACGGTGTTATGATCACTTTAAAAACTTTTATGAAATAGTCTGATCATAAAGCACTGTTATCATCCTTTCTACACTTCTGAATCTTTACAGAATAAACGAAATACTCACCAAGCACCAACGGCTCTTTATTTTCACTGTTTTGCTCCATGTAAAAAAAAAAAAAAAAAAAAAATTCAGCGTGATGACTGTGAAGAGAACCTGCAAGAAATGGGATTGAAGAAATGCTTACAGCCTCACCTGCTGGTGAGGAGCCGACAGTGCAAGCAGCACCGAGTTGATCCAGGGAGGAAAAGAAGCCTTCAAGAATGACCAGTTTATTATGTCCAGGCTCACATTGTATGACAACAGCAGTTAACCAGCATCAAGTCTGCTCACATTCACAGCTCACTTTCCAATGCTGGATGATAAACCACAGTGAGGACTGGTTCAATTCCGAAATCATTTTCGTCCAATTTGTTCTTACTTGAAATGGTATCGATGAGGCCATCGAACGCTCTTCAGATGAAATGCTTCTGATGAAGTAAATACATGGAAACTGTCAGACGTTAATTCAGTTTTCAGTCAAAACAACATTTCCCATGGTGGTCGTGGGGCCACTGGAGAAAATCCCAGCTGACATAGGGTGAAAAGTGCAGGTTCTGTGGACAGGTCACCAGTCCAACAACCACTCACTCTCAGATTCACAACTAGTCAACTTTAGTGTCCGATGTGCGTTTCTGGACTAAGGAGGAAACCTGAGAGCCCAGATGGGGAGAACATGTGGCACAGTCCACACAGAAGGCTCTCAGTCAGACTGGGCCACAAAGCTGGCTCTTTTATCGCTGCGAGACAACAGCACAAGCCCATTTCCCATCGTATTCAGGCACACGTTTATATCATGAGAAAAAGAAAGACAACTGCACAGTACGTTTACTTGTAGGATTTTATTCATTTATCAACCTACAATGAGCATAAAACTTAAAACATTATCAAAGGCTATGACAAAAAAGGTAAAACAGGAATAGGATGTCAACTTTACAGCTACTTATGTCAACTTTCCTATCACAAGTGGAACAGAGTGAAATAAAATGAACTGATAGTTCACATTAAAATGTTGCATTTCTTTATCCTCAACCTTTACACAATTTTTAAAAATGGCCTAAAACTGTAACAGATTGGAGATGGTCTTTCTTTTTTGGCAAATATCATGTACCTCACATACCCTTCTGAAGAAACAAGCTTTTGATTTAGTGACTTTAAATACATTATCGTAGCATTATCTTCAAGTAACAGATACAAGTTTTCTTTCCATGGAACAATTGTTAAATTAAGTTAAAATCAGATGCAGACAGGGCTATATAGAGATTCAGAGGATGTTTGCAACTCAAAGAATACAAATATGATTGGTTCACATTTACACTGTAAAAGAAGTCCCTGATAGAGGATGTAAAACAAAATATTCACATTCTGCGCACATAAGTAAATATTGACATGGTTGTGGTATTTTCTCTTTGCCTGCCCAGACATCCTCTTTCATGGCAAACATAGTCCAGTTTAAAATATTCACCCACACAGACAGCTTCCATGGTTGAGCCCCACAAACACACACTTTAAAAGCCAAGCTCACATTTCCTCGAAAGGCGCGTGGGGTGCATTTAAGGAATTTGATTCAACTTTGTCTATCAAAATATAGAATTCATCAATAATACATGAAGGGCTAAAATACAGAGCAAGTGAACAAAGAAAATAATGATACAAAGCATTCGTTTTCTTTTTGCTTAATACAGTAGCTATAGGACCACAGGGTTCAAATTTTAGGCATTGTCGGTTTTTGCCCCTGAGGAGGGAGAGACAAAGGTGAAGGGGTTTTCCAATTACAGGGATGAAGCCTATGCCTTTGCTCAGCTGTGGGTGTTCAGCCGTGTTGCCTGATCTCAGATCAGAGGTTTTAAGAGATGCTTACCCACAGTTACCCTCCTACCGCTTCATTATGGCCTCATCAACGCGTGTGTTTCTGCTCTGCTTTTATAAAATTCTTTGCCAGGTCTGGCCATCGAGCTAAAAACATCGTGTATCAGGTAAAACCACAAACTTATTAAAACTCAAAGTCTTTTTCTGCCATGTCAATGGCCCAAGCAAACTTCTCACGCTGGGTTTTGTTGTAGATTTTCTCAACGGGAATGCCAAATTTCTTGCACCTAGCAAACAAAGGTGGAAATGATGATTTAACAAAGATCATTTGCACTTCGTAATAATCATGAAGTCAATTCTATTTACCAGGCCACAGAGATGCGAGGGTCCAGATAGTTGAGCTTGGATGTGCCAAGGGCGATCTGCTTGTTCTCTTCACGATCAGTTGCTTGCACTTCCAGCTTCATAAGCTGCTCTTCTATCCTCTCAACCGCCTTCTTCTTTGTCTCCACAGTCCTACACAGCGGAAGGCAGGTGATCAAACATATCACTGACCTGGGCAAAATCATTTCACTCCACTTCATTCATTAATACTCACTTTTTGGATTTCTCGTCTCTCCGTACTTTGGCATCAGCCTTGGAGCTTTTCAGATCTCTTTTAGCATCACAAAGCTGGTCCCTTTTAGCGTCAATCTACACAAAACAGTGACTGATGAGCTTCAGTTGCAATACAGGACATTTATTCAAGGATTCACAACAGACATGACTGATTTATTTTCCCTTTAAAAACACATTTACCATGATGTTGCAATTGCAATCCATTTACTACTTGAGCTGCATCTACAACAGTGTCACCGAGTTTTGATGCTGTATATTGTTCACACAGGTATCTGATGAAGAAATGTGCTCCATTTTTTTCAAAGGGTTTACCTTTGAACATTGACCATGAAACGTCACTGAACTAAAAGACAGACTGCTGTTACTGTGAAACCGGTCCAAAAACTTGCATTTGTGATGTTTGCTACAGATATTGATGATATTGGAGGGTAAGGTTTTTACATAATACTATCAAGAAATCTCTACCATACCTTGGTCTGCAGGTTCTGCATAGACTTCTCAAAAGTCTTGGGTGGAGCCCTCTGGTGGTTACACAGGATGGCCACAGCCCTGTTGGCCCTGTTGTAGGACAGGATCTTGGCTGGAACGTTGTCATCCCCTAAAACAGAATTAAATCAGAAAACTGTCAAGGCTCAGACCAAAAGCTTTCTATTTTTTTAAGCAATTCAGATAATCTCATTGACCATTGTGGAGGGAAAACGTTTAAAATAAAATATGCACCATTTGTGAGCTCTTTCAGCTGCTGCTGCAGAGTGATCGAGGCATTGTAGGTTCGGAAAACTTTGGCTGTCAGACCATCCATCAGCTCCTGAAGGTGTTTGTTTAGAATGGAAGTCTGGAGGGAAATGAGGAAACATTTTGGGTGACACAGACATTACTTGTAAAAGAACTCTTCACATATTATGTTTTAACATTTTACACTTAGAAGCAAAACATGTCTTAAAATGTGACAGAATAAATCCCAACAACATAAAATACAATTATGCAACATTTCACTATTTTAAAATATTTTATTTCAGTCCGTCAAGTAACATGAAGTGCTTTTACATTATGGATGATTCAACACAATCATGTTCAGGCCACGCCCCTCCCCGTTTGCAGAATTTCACTAGAAACAGCTGTAGCTCCTTAAGCCTTTCTAGAGGAATGTCAGACTTGGTGCACATAGACGCAACCCTGGACAAACTCTTGCAGCTGAAACAGTGAAACACTTTGCAGAGGCTCCCGTTAGCTCCCGTTTTTGCCTTGTTCTTCTAAACTTAAGTGGCTGTCACTAATATTTTCACAGGTCCAGTCAACTGTGCGCATGTGCTGACAGAACGTATAGAAAAGCTTATCACTTGACTACTCTGTGAAAATAGGAGCATGTTTTAACACTTGATTTCATTTTTATTGCTCAGTTCTACGATTCCGACAGCATCTTCCACATAGCAAAAACATAGGGCCCTGGAGACATTACTGCAGATTAGACACAAAGAATTTAAGGATTTAAGCATTTTGCTTACATTCAGGCGATCAAACAAGTCATCATCAGGCTCCTTGTTCTCCATAAACAACTGAAGATTCTTAAATACCTGGAAGAGACAGAACAAATAAACAGATCCAGATGTTTACATACTAATTATAATATGTTATTTTTAAAACAGTGCTTAACAAGCCTTACCCTTTTCTCAACAGGGACTTTGTTGTAGTAGCGGATGGAGTCTTTACCCAGGAAGTCAAACTCCACCACAAACTCTTGACCGTCATTCTCTGGATAGAGTTTGATGTGCTCCACTCTGACAGAGCAGCAGCCCACAGTGTCTGCAGTCTCTCCTTCCTCCTTCTCATTACCTGCTCTCAAAGCCAGCTAGCACACATCAGGACAGAGAGATTAAAACTGACCTATAAAGACATTAGCCTCACTGCAGCCAGTGTTTAAGCACTCACTAAAGCCTGGCTGGTAAAGTCATTGTTAAAAAGCAATTACCCACCATTAAGTACTTAAAGTTACAATTGAGCTCACCTTGTCGATGAAGTAGAGAGCCACAGCCCTTTGTCTAATCCTCATCTCCTTGGACTTCCAGTCTTCACGGTACTGGTTCCTGATGCGGTCCACACATTTCTTCAATCTACGGGCAATTTCATACTTCTGCCAGTCCTTTTCTCCCTAGAACAAAGAGAATAGAGGAGAAGAGTCAGTGATTAAATCAGGCCATGATAGCATGCGTAAGTATGTTCAGACCAGTCATTAACATCTGCTCTGATTACTGTTCACACCCAATAGTATAAAATGCTACCTGGATGCATTTCCCATGACCACGAGATCGGATCTGGTTTACCTTGCACTTCATATAAATACACTTGATCAGCTTTAATATTGTAACGGTGGCTACATAACATAACATACACAACTCATATGCATCTTCAAACCAGGACTGAGTCTAAGTTTGCAACACTCTCGTTCCATCACCATCACACAAAAATTCAAATGGTGGTTATACTTAATCGCCACATGCTTTTTACTTCTGCCTATTTGGGAATAAGTGTACATGTCACGAGTAGCCTTGACCTTCAAAAGCAAAAAGGCGTGGCAGCCTGCAGGCGTGCCAAAGGGGGAAGCAAAACTGTTGTGGTTGTAGCCAGTGTAGCACAACTACACTTTACCTACTCCAGCTAACCTGAAGCTGCTGCTAACGAATAGTAACCATGGCAACTGCTGATTTGGGCGACACCTCTCTGAAATCAAAACTGTGGAAATATTGAGAGTTCCCTGTGATTTTTGTCATCGACAAAAAACACGTTGTGTAAGCCATGTTATGCACATGGACAAAGCACTGGACATCTCCACATGCATCATAAGGGTGTAGACAAAACTACGACAACTCTGTTAATACTGGGGGTGGGGAGAAACATTAATTCTGAGCTGCACCTAGATTCAGACGTGGACATCCTGAATCGTAAAATAAACTGTACAATTAAGGCAGAACTCTAAGAACCCTAAGATCATTTCATTTTGCTCACCTTGATCCTAGAGCTGGGGTTCAGCATGATGTACTTGATGGAGCCTTGAATGTTTTCTGTCCATGACACCAGCCAAGTCACCTTGTTGTCATGACGAACCTCTTTCCACTTTGTGCCTGGAGGTGGCTCCGGGTACTTGGAGTCCCTGTGAGAAGCACAACAGCTTTTAGTGATCATACTCACTAACACATCAGTTGCGCAGCACTGAAAAGTAACCCTTCACTCACTTGCTGCAGTTGATGATGATGTCCTGAGGCCTGCTGCGGCGTTTGAGCATGCCCATCTTAGGATGGTCTCCGCGACCACGAAACAAGCCTGGGGGCTCAATGCGAAAGTTAGCAATGCGCTCTCTGTGGTTGTCCATGATGCAGAAGCCATATTGTTGCAAGATGCGTTCATTTTCCTCCTTTATTTTCTACATGGGATAAAGAAACTAGGTGTTATAATTCTACCCCAATGAGAGGAACAACGCCATTACTAACAGTGTAATCCAACCAATGATGGTTTCACCATTACAGACCACAAACTGTGGTACGTTAGCATAATTAAGCTCACTGGGGCTGTTTTCATTTGAGCAGGCTCTTTGTCTCACAGGAAGTGCAAGGTTATTCTCCCTTTTCTTTGGTGTGTGCGTTACAGAATAAATTAAGTGTCGATTTCATCCATTAAACATTTAATATTCAGTTTCATTACAAATTTGAACATTAAAAGAAGTAATGCAATAGTTAACTCGGCTACTTTTCAGGAGACGCAACTAGTGACTGTAAATAAATATTTTTTAAGTAACTTTAACCCACTAATAATACTGTTAAAACACCAAGTGCAAATGTACTGAGAAGAAATGATGACATGGGTAGTCACACCGAATGGGTTTATTTATTTCAAAATGTGGTTTGACACAGCACTGCCATAGCCGTGCATAGCCCTCGAGCCCAGAACAAGCATAAGGCAGATTTGACTTTCGTCATTGACAATAGGGCTGCAAACATTTCCTGATGAATTTTTTTTTTTTTTTTTTTTAAATTGATTAATCAAGAAAATGTTGTGAACAACCTACCTATTTGAAACTATTCAAATAAGTTTTACTTTAATTTTCCTCTGTGGGATTTGAACAAAAAGTCCCCCTTAGGGGAAAAGTGCAACAAATTACAAGCCTCAAAACAAGCACATATAAGATAGCAAGCTGTGCCATTGTAGGCTTTCTATTGGCATCAAACAATGTCCCAACTTTAAGGGGTTTTCTCTCGATTACAGGAGCATCAATAATGGAAGTTAAAGAGAAAACCTAATTCCACTAAAAACAAATCCCAATTACAAATGTAAATGTATTTATTTAATGTTACTGATGTATCGCACAACCCTAGCCACTTGTTGGTTGACAATGTAAACACAGAACCATACTCGTATAAGTTTTGATCCTGTGCACAGACCCTGACTACACCAATATCAATTTAAGCTATGATAGTATTATGTACAATAGCTGACCATGGATTGTCTCCAGTAGTCCAGAAACCCCTCTTAGCCGCTCAAAAGGATATATGCATTGGATGCTTGATATTAAAACTTACCAGTTTCTCTTCCTTGGTCTTGGACTTTCTGGCTTCAGACTGTGCCTTAAAGTACTCTGCCATTTCACCAAAGTTGCATTTCTTCAGGTCTGTGATCTTGGCCTTTTCCTCTGAAGTCATTTCCTGTATCAAAAACACAGGACACTCAAAAAAAACCAGGAACCTTCCTATAATCCAATAGATGACTATTAACCTGAGAAGCACATCATCCCCACCTTTCTCCAATCTTTAAAAAAGTTTTTACGGAAAATATCCTTTGTGGTGTATTCATGTTCCAGCATTTTTGCAAAGAATGTGGCCACTTCTTCTGCTTCTGGGCTGAGCTTCATAACTTTGCCTAAAATATGCAACAACAGTTGATCAGCAGCTGGCTTTTACCAGAGTCATCATGTATTGATAAAGAATCATCATCTCACCATCATAGTAAAACTTGACATGGCTGGGAAGAGGCTCATATGGTGGAGCAAATACTGGCCCTTTGTGTTCCAGAAACCTCCATTTGACACCATCGGTGTATCTCTCCTCCTCCCACCTGGAATCAAGCACACAAAGATGATCAACTTACAAGCTGAAGTTAACATTACATAATCCAACAACAACAACTCACACCAATAGCTAGTATATATGTGTTGTGCAGCTGGCTGCTGACAAGACATGCTCACCATTTCCACTTCTCCTCTGGCTCATTTTTTATTTTCTTTTTTCCATCAGCGACTTTTTTGGCTTTTGTCTTTTTGTTGGGTTTGATATCCTAAGAGGGGAAGGTATATTTACATTACACAGGTCAACAAAAACATCAGACCCAAGCCTCTGCTATTCTAAGTAATCCCATAGTAGTATTTTCACCATAGACAAAATCTAAAACATGTTTCTTACCTCTACTGGTTTCCTTTTCTTGGGCTTCTTGTCATTTTCAGTTTTTATTTTCTTAGATTTGAAATCAAAGCTAAAACAAACAAAAAAAGACACATTAAGTGTTTATTATTAACAACATTAAGTCAAAGAAAAAACAAAACTTCAGGTTCAGGTCACACATTACACCAATACTTTGACCATACAAGTAGATGCCTGAGCTGCTTACTCGTCATCGTTGTCACGTTCTCTTTTTAAAGTCTTCTCTTGTCTAGGAGAGTGGTAAAAGTCATCTTCAGGCTCAGACTTCACATGTTGAGGGCTGCAAAAGAGAAAGACATTCATATTTAGAATAAAAAAAAAAAATTCTGCAACAGCTTTTATCGTATCAAATGTTATTTATTTTTTTAAACTATAACCACCATCTGATTTGTCAGCATGTGGATTGTCTGGTTTCTTTGCTCCTTACAAGATAATTGGTCAATCTAAAATAATTATACCTTATGGACAAACAATTGAGGTTTTAGAAACATGATCAGTATTTTATGGACCAAACTACTGATTGAGTTGAATTATAAAAAATAAGCCCTAAATCAGAATAGCTTTATATGAAAACCATGTGCCATTCAGGTACATGCAGCACAAAATTGGGAGTTCAGACAAACCTTGCAAAGCCGTTCTCTTTTTCCTTTTTCACTTTACCATCAAAGGACTTCATCTGAAAGGTTTACAGAATGTAAACAATGTCAGAAAACCACCAAACTAACCATCTGGATTAAACTATTAAAATACATTCCACAACAAACAATTATAGTATCTGCTCAGCACTTTTGGAACCTCGCCAGAACAGGTGCTTAAGAAAATAAAAGTACCAGGTATTATCGCTAATGGAAAAACAAGTCATCCCGTGCTGTGACTATGCAGTGGGAAAGCGCCAAAATTCTCATCAGATACTGCTTTATAAAATTGCTCAGCAATAGTTTAATACACAATTTGCCCTCATCAACATCCTCATTTGTAGAGGTTTCATACATTTATTTTTTAGCATAAGAGGCTGTGTTAAACTAAATTCTTAATGCTGCAAAACTACAGCTCGATGTCACTCAATACGTTAATTAAGAACAAAGTTATACAATAAAATATACATTTTTGGTTATCGTTTTAATAATCAAGGAACAAAAATAGCAAGTACATGACTCGACAGCCTGGACACATTAAAATGCATAATTACGAAACATAAAATGACAACATGCATGCACAGTATTGCATAATTCACCTTCTCCTCCTTTCGCTTCTCCTTGTGCTTGTCCTTGTATTTATCTGCACTGCCATCTTTGTGCTTCACCCTCTCCTTCTCTTTGTCTCTGTGTTTTTTGTCAGAATCTTTGTGATCACTAAAATTTTGAGTAAACAAAAACATGTTACAACAAGAAGCTTTAGCTTCCATGGGAAGCTAACAAAGTAGTACTATGTCACACACCATACCTGTTCCCATGCTTAGATTTCTCTCGTTCCTTCTCCTTCTTGTGGTCCTTATGCTTGTGTTCCTTCTCTTTGTACTTGTCCTTATGCTTGTAAGAGTCTGAAATGATACTAAGGTTACTGTCAGAGGCAAACAAGGGATTGACTCAACAGCAGTAACAATGATTTAATTAAGGCATGCTTATTGTATAGCTACTTTAGGACCAAGAGCAGCAGCTAATGTCAACATGGTACATAGCATCTGAATGCCATGCAGCATGTAAACAGAAAATGTATGACATGGGGCTCACGTACCGTCTACATGAGCCTCAGTGTTTGAGACAAAGTACAGACGGATGGGTTGAAACATGCAACTAAAAAGCAGCCTCAGACATTTTCTAAAAAGGCACAGCAAAACTTTTGTTGTGGGGAAAAGCTATTATGAAAACTAAACGTCAAGATGTCAATGTAGCAGTCAAACAGAAGTTCAGTCTATCGTTAGATCCTTGGTACAAAAAGTTTCATACAGTTGTAGTATGCCAGTGTGAGAGGAAAATGAATGACGTTATTAGGTGGCAGACAATATATTAAGTCTAAATACGTCTCATGCCTCGACTAGTAAACAATAGTAATATGCATAATTGGGTGCGCTGAATCCTGACTGTTATTTTTTACTACATCATAGGTATGGTGAAAAAAAAATCTCAACATACTTGTTCATCTTTGTGGTTTTCTCTTAAAAAGAACTCTTACTACACTTGCAGCATCAGCAGCGTCATTCTTGTAGCACAGTGATGTGCATCATTGCTGCAGAATTCAAACCAAATAAGTGGACTGGCACCCTTTGCAAAAGGTTAAGATTTTGTCCAGATTTTGTTTTGAGCAGTGTGACAGATAGGAATTTGAGTTACAAAACACACGTTTGTGTGTGTATGCTGGTTGAACTGAATTGAATGACTTTTACATTTTTATTTACACATTAAATTTTTAACAGATATATGTAATACACAAATCTAGCAACGACGTCAAAGCGCTGAAACTGATTATTTTTTAAATGAATTGATGTAGATGTCAATGCAATGATTAAATACAACTCTAACCTAGGTTGTAAAAAGTTGAAGGTCACATTTAAAAATATATATATCTTGATGTTTACTTGAGCTCTTAATGAAGCACTATACCCTCGCATTTCTCCTCTACTCAGACATCTGCACTCCACACAACCCGAGTTCAGCTTGCAGCACAGTCAGGCCGCTACACGAAAAAGAAAATGGCGCAGAGACTAAGTCCTCAACCCCCAAACCCTCACTTTCAGGTGGGAAAATTGCTACTAAAAGCGAAGCAACAAGACAATTCAACACAAGAAACTCATAAAACACCTCAATGTGTACACCAATAGGGATTCAAACAGAGGAAATAATTGACGGAAAGGCATTAACAAGACCTCCCTTTTGAACAATAGGCGCTTGTGAGTGAGACAGAGGACTTAGTCTCTGGACGCCATTTCTGTCCTCTACTGAAAACCAACGCACGGATACATTAGCTCACTAACAAACAGTCAATGACTGATAAAAAACATTTTAGACTTCAAAGCTCAGCCCGGTAGACTTACCATTGACTCGAGAGCCACAATCGATCTGAAAGACAAAAATACAAATGTATTTTAAATGTCGTGTTAGCTAACTAGCCGGCTAACCAACTTGGAACTTGCTGGAGTTTGCTAGCGAGCACGTTAGCCATGCTAACATGCTACACTCACCGGAGAATGGCTTAGCAGCTAATATCGAAGCCAGTGCTAATATTGGATTCAGCCAATTAAATATAGCGTGTTTACCAGCTCAGCCATGTAAAGATAAACACTAAACAGTCCACGCACGTCCGCTACATTACAGACAAAAATGTGATATGTCTTACTAAGTATATGTTAACTGGAAAACAGCAGTGACTGACCACAGTTAGCAAGTTACCCTGTCAAAGCAAACACATTAAAACGATTAAGCAGCGATGGCATTACAACACACATTTAACATTACCTGGTCCTCGGCATGGGAATGATCCCCACTCATTTTCTGAGCGTTGTCGGAGTTTAAAAAAAAAAAACACAAAAGAGAAACGTGGAGGGTGACCACACACCGGCAAGTGGGTGCAGGCAGAATGAAGAAAAGAAGCGACAAAGTCTGAATTCTATACTAACGCGCATGCGCTGCAATTTAAATGGTAGAGAACACCATAGCTCCTCCCTTTGACCAAAAGGAGTAACTGCCCAGACTCCACAGTGAGTGAGTGAGTGAGTGAGTGAGTGAGTGAGTGAGGTACACACGTCTCAGACTAGGATGAAAGGCAGGGTTCACCTGTCACAGGGACACATATAGAGACAAATACCTACGGTCAGTTTAGACCAGGAGTCACCAACCCTTTTGAGACCAAGAGCTACCTGAAGGGAGTTCCAATTAACAATGTTTTTTTATTGTGTATCTGCGTCATTACCTCGTTTACGAAGCCCTGAAGGTTCAAAACAAACAGTTCAGCCGCTGCTGAGAACGCTGTGTTTTATTGTAATCTCAGGCTCAGCGAGATCTCTGAAAAAACGCGATCCGGTTACGTAAACACCGTTTCTCCCGAACAGCAGATCCTCCTGCTACGGGCACTAGTCCGGGCACATCCGGTTGCGTACATTGAACCGCAGAAGAAGAATAACGTCCGTTGTGGAGGTGTTTCACGAGCGACAGTGTCTTCTGACTCTGGGTCTGACTCTGCGTCTGACTCAGTCATAAAAGGGACTGCGACTGGGAGTCGTGAAGAAGCTATTTTCAAACATTGTTAAAACAATGTTTTGATAATGAGTAGCAGTGTATCCACCGTTCCTGAGGGGGGAGCTGCGCTTCTGAGACATGGATGTATAATATGAACTGGATAGAGCATCGCCCCTTCACTTCCATTCATTCCTATGAAGCTGCTCACCCAGCGCATATGCCAACAAAGTTTTTGACTTCTGCGTTTATTTCCGTTGTGTCACTACCATAATGCTTTGCGGCTATGTGATCGAGCCGTCCGCGTTGTCGACTTGCTCGGTGCGTACATGAAGAGCAAAAGGCATGATGGAAGTACACAAATGACGTGCCGTGCGCTAGCGGATTTCATGAATATCGGCATCACGTTAACTTCGGCTTTAAACCATGGATTTGTAAATAAATGCAAAACCAACGATAGTGTAGTGAATATAGTAAGCTGAAAAGTACAATGACGTAGTTAAAAATTAAAACGATCAATAAAAATTGTTTATCTGGACCGTGACTATTAGTTTATATGTGTTACAGGAATCGTGTTGTTTTTGCCTGATTTCCCTTACATAATTATATAATTATTATTAGGTATAATAACGACAATAAAGCTCACATAATGTGTTGTTACAAGGGCTTCTTAAACAAGGATGATGCAGATACACACTAAAAAACAGCGTTAATTGGAACTTCCGGTCTAGGTCCGCTTTAAAGTAGTTTTATAGCTCCCGATTCTTTCACTCAACATATAGTATACACAACATTATAACAACATTATATTCAACTCTAATTCGCGTGTCCATCACATTTAACAGTAACTTCGTGAACCGATTATGACGATAAGACAAACAGCCTCCCTAGGAATCAGTGGTGAAGTGACCGCAGCTCTCAGTGCATCACACGGTCACAGCTCCACAGTCCACACCGTCATCAGTGTCACGATGACATCAGCATCACACGGTCACAGCTCCACAGTCCACACCGTCATCAGTGTCACGATGACATCATCATCACACGGTCACAGCTCCACAGTCCACACCGTCATCAGTGTCTCGATGTCCGTGACTGAACACAGTGATAAAGTGCAGCATGTCAGTCTCCTCTCCTCAATGAATCCACACAGCAGCTCGTTAATACATCGGTAATACGTTTGAAAATAAATGCTAATGAGCGACGAAAACCTGCTTTGTCATAATATTTAAAAAAATGTAAACAAAACCCCCTCATTGTCTTCATTTATTCACATTTCTCTATGTGAGCTTTGCACATATGTTAGTTACCACTGCTCTTAACAGCCTCAATGGCAGAGGTTCAAACTATAGAGCTGATGTATAGTGTCCAGTATCACAGTGATCATAGGCCATGTGCTCTTAATGATAAACGTTAACTTACTGATAGTTGTGGATCAGTTATATATTCTCTACCCTCACCTTATAAACAGTATATGTTAGTATGTTAACATAATATGTATACGTTATTATTAGCTTATTTTTTTAAATTAACATTTATCTGTTGATTTGTTAGTTTTTAATTCTGCTTGTCATTGTCTGCTGATGTTTTAGTTGAAGTAGAAATACAAGTGTACACTTATTGTATTTGTATTTTATACTTTAATGTAATTGTATTTATATTCTAGATGTATGCTTCCTTATTTTTTGTAGACTCGTGAGATTGGAATTCCTCAGCTCTTTTTACATGGATTCAAAGTCCTACACCTTTTTGTGTTTTTGTCTTTTTCTTTTTAGCATATCTTTTTCATTCTTTCATGCATATTGTTCAAAATTTGCCATGTTGTGTATTTTTGGGTGCTTTAAAAAACATTTTTTGTCACAACTGTGACAAAAATAGTCACATTAACACACCTTTGCACCAAAATGTGCTCATTGAAACCCATTCAAATCACTATTTTTGATCCTGCTCAAATATAAAGTAAAAAACATGAATCATCTATTTTTTTCACATCATTTGAAGCAAAAGGCTTTAAATTAGTGATGGGTTGGTCGCGAATGAAACGGCTCTTAGAGACGGCTCTTTGAAGTGAACGACAGGAGCCGGCTCTTTCTTGGGAGCCGTGTTTTTTTTTTTTTGTCACTCACTCACTCTCACTCACTCTCACTCACTCTCACTCTCTCTCTCTCTCTCTCTCTCTCTCTCTCTCTCTCTCTCTCTCTCTCTCTCTCTCTCTCTCACTTTTTTTTCTCTTCGCACCGCACGTGATTGGTCAATATGCGTGAGTGCCTTGTGTTTGCGCTGAGCAGCGGGGGGAGGGGCAGTAGTTAAGGCCACATTATACTTCTCCGACTGCGTATGCGTTATCCGTCTGCGTCACCACGGAGACGCCTCGAGCATTTATACTTCTGCGTCGTGGTGACGGACACTCGCTGCAATTTCCCGCCCGATCAGTAGGGGTCGCTGCGCAAGGTTGTTGTGCTTCTGGCTACAGTGAGCAATGGCGTCCGAGAAAGAAAGAGAGAGAAAGACTGTTGTTGTTGAAAAAGTGGCCGTTTCTCACTTTTCTGTGTCACGGAACGCAGTTTTAAGATAATTTGAGGCGAGAAATTGGCCATTTAGAGTCTAAACATGTGCTGTGTGTGTTAAGATATGACGTATTTATAGTTCGGCAGCGGCGTTATCGGCGGGGATCAGCTCCGCCTCTGTCAGGACGCCCGGAGCGCACTGAGAGCCGGCACAGAGCAGCTTAGCTCAGCCTGTCCTGAGGACCAATCGCAGCTCTTGCCGTCTCCGTAGTCCCTTGACGGAGTGACGGACACTTAAAAAATATTTCGTGCAGACGGAGACTACGCAGAGGCTCTTCGACAGTCTCTGCGTCGACGCAGAGTCTCTACGTAGCCTACGCAGAGCACTTTACGCAGAAGTATAAATTGGGCTGCTCTGTTCGTGTGCAGCAGTAGCACACGAACAGAGCAGGAAGGAGAAAGAAGAGACAACATCGACACATTAGAAAAGGTATAGTAGATACCTTTACCATAGTAAGAAAATGAGTGACACCAGGAAAAGAAGCAAAATCTGGAACCATTTAAATTTTGTTGACAACACAGTGGCAGAGTGTAGAGTCTGCAAGAAAATAATATCCTACAGAGCCGGCTCCACAAACAACCTGCACAGCTGAGGCACTTGGTATTTCTTAATGCCAACCTCGACCTTAATTAAAGATCTGGGTGTTCATTTTTTTTCTTTTTGTTTTGCAAATTTTAATCCATATTTTATTATGTTGTGGTTTGCAGTGTTTTGTGTTTCACTTTAAATTTGTTTAAAAGGAAAAAGTTGAACATTGAAATAGTTAAAAGTTGAATTGTAAATAGTTTTTGTGGAGTTTGTGTGGAGTGTATAAATAAAAGCATATTTATATAATAAACATATATAAATAAAAATACATGTTTTTTTACTTTAGTAATTAATTTTGTGCATAATTTTATATAGTTGTTGATAAATTAATGAAAGCAATAAAACAACCTTAAGAGCCGCTTGGGAGCCGAAAGAGCCGGTTCTTTTTAGTGAGCCGAGCCGAAAGAGCCGGTTCTCTAAAAAGAGCCGGAATTTCCATCACTACTTTAAATGTGTGCTCTGACACATTTCCATCATGATTACGTCATTTTTCTTTTTTTGGCACATGGAGAAAAAAAACTGCTTTTTCTGATCAAGGGCACTCCCACTAAACCCCGCCCCCCCCTCTCCAAATAAGGTCTAAAGGTCAAAATCCTTTACAGAGTACAAGATTAAGTCGATTTCTCCCAACTTTGACATGAAATAAAAAGCTTATTTCCCATTAGTAGTCCAAGATTCATACACTACTGGATTAAGTACCCCCTAGACTAACTACATGAACAATATGAAGTACTTTTACTGTGTACTTTTTAAGTAATCCTCTGTCAAAATCCCTAACAGAGGACAAGATTAAGTCGATTTCACCCAACTTTACCATGGAATAAAATGCTTATTTTCCATGAGTAGTCCAAAATTCATACACGACAGAATTAAGTACCTCCTAGACTACCTGCATGAATGATATCAAATAACTTTACTGTGTACTTTTTGAGTATTCTGCTGTCAAACTCCTTAACAGAGGACAATATTACATATAATCCAAACCATTACTCAAAAAGTACACAGTAAAAGTACTTCATATTGGACATATTGGACTTAATCTTGTACTCTGTAAAGGATTTTGACAGGATTACTTCAAAGCTACACAGTAAAAGTACGTCATATTATGCTTGCAGGTAATCTAGGAAGTACTTAGTTCAGTAGTGTATGCATCTTGGACTACTTATGGGAAATAAGCTTTTTATTCCATGTCAAATTTGGGAGAAATAGACTTAGTCTTGTCCTCTGTTAGGGATTTTGACAGGATTACTTCAAAGGTACACAGTAAAAGTACTTCATATTATGCTTGCAGGTAGCATGGGGAGTATTTAGTAGTTTCTAGTTTTCTGTTCGTTTGTTCCTCTTCTTTGAGTTTTCTGGGGGCCGAGTATCTTCGTATGTTATCCGAATCATTTTCTTTTGAGAAATAAAAAGATATTTAAATAAAAACAAGTTAATGTATGTAAGTAGACCTCCATAACTAACATATAACATGTGCAACAGGACCACTCTATGTGAGCTTTAACGTAAAGTTTGCTGCCATCTCACAGTGTAATGTTTGTACATCTGCCTTCCCTCGTGCATCACAAAAACAAAACACCACTCAACTGAGAAACAGCTGAGAAACAGTTGAGAAACAGCTGATCAACAGCTTAATCACCATTAGAATCATCAGTAACAGGGTTTTTTAGATTAAATAGTTACACAGTAAGAGGTGTACAGTCTTGTGAGAATTAATCAGTAACTATCACATTAAGCCAGTGTCACATGAATCTTCAAGAGTCACTGTCCAGGTCTGACTGTCAAAATCATACACCATCAAGAATGTGGTGGAAATGACCACTATGACCATTCTATGTTATTCATTTAGCTAACGTGTTATATAGAAAAATGTTCACATATTTAGGAAGTCAACCCATTGTTACACAACTTCCTTTTGCACAACTGGATAATGTTCAAGGAAATCTCGTTTCCATCCACTAGGGGGCGTTGTAATCTATTCCATTACATGCCAAAAGTGATCCTGGTTCTAAACACACACACACTGTAATTAGAAGTTGTCATGCCTGTCATGGTCATGTCACGGTGTGAGGGCCTGCTTAAATACAGAATGAAGTGTTGAATTTTGTTTGCCTGTTTTTAATAAAGGGTTAGATCACAGATTTAGTGACCTTTCCATTACATTCTGATGAAAACAATTGTATTGATCCCAAAAAGTATTTAGGTCACAAATGACAATACACAGTTGATATGTGATATAAACAGGTCACCAAGTTTCTTCAACTTTAATTTAGACAACACATACAGACATACAGTAACATAAATACTATACTTTCCTTAAAAATACGTTGTATAAATAATATAAGTTGGGGAAAACAACAAGAGATTAATGAGATAAAGTGGATAAAGCAGTGCAAATTATAGATACCATTTCAATGCACATTCTTTCTCTTTACTTATCAGCATCAGCTGATGAATCAAAGTCACATTTCTAAGCTACAATATTGCATTTCCTCCCAAAGGTGCAGACGTTTTCAATATTGTTATAAACATCCATTTTAGTTCCTGCTATTTGGATGTAATAACCAAGACAATGTTGCAGATTAAGCGACGTCATATGGTTATCAGGGCAGTGTTGTGAGGACAGAGTGTCCTCATGTGCATTTAAGGCTCCTGACGATTGGGCGTAGAAAGTGACCCAGCTGGGTTGTGGTATAAAAACATGTAGGAGTCACAAAGCAGTCTGCGCACGAGTTCCGGGGCCTGGGAGGGGCTTGTCCGAAGCAGCTCCTCCTCCTGCAGGGTCAGGAAGTCACCCAGCTCAGGACAAGCTTGGATCTTTGGAATGCTGTATCCACTTTGATTGTCGCCTGTAAAAAAAAAAGAAAGAGAGGTCATATGATGGAACATCAGCTCATAGATAAGGAGCAGCCACAGGCGTCACACTGTACCCTTATCTAAAGCTGTCAAGGCAGCATTGTCAAAAAGTAAAGCATGTGTGACCTAACCACTTCACAGAAAACCAAAACAAGTCTCGTTTGCACGAACATTGGGATGATATTGAAGAAATCTTACCGCATCGGTCTGCCATGCTGTCAAAGAAGAGCCAGGAGCGGGCGTCAGATCCATATTTGACAAAGGACACGTAGTGACTGGTTTGAATGCAGAGCACAGCAAAAAGCTGCATCTTATGTCTGGGCACAGGATAGTCACAGGCTTCATTAGGAGGAACCTCAAAAGCTTTGGGGGAGTGACCCTGTCGTGTATGATGACTGTGCATCTGTTTAAAAAAAGAAATAAAAATGTTGTCACAATAAGTACGCTCACTGGTCAAATGAGTCAAATAAAATGGATTCCTGGTTTACCTGTGTGTTGCAGGTCGTGCAGTACTGTTTGATTCTTCCAGGCTGCAGTTTGCGATCCGACAGACACTGATCACACTCGTACTGTGCCAGATGACCACACACAAAGCATTCTCTTGGAGCTGTTAGGGACAAGCGAATGATCCATAAGAATCTTAAGAGCTATACAAAAGCAATAATCCATTCATGTGATTTGAATGTTCCTCACAGTTGTAAAGAAGATCTGTGACGTCCAGCTCCGTGGTGGGAATGATGTGAGAAAACATCTTATATGCATTTCCAAACCTCGGCATCTGTACGATTAGACAGGATGGCACCTGAAGAAGAACCGAGGAGAGACATATTGTGGTTACCTGAATATACAGTGTGTCATTTAAGAAAGCCACTAAATGATCAGGTACTCACCTCTTCAAACTTGAGGTCACCTGACATGCAGGATGTGTCCAGAAGCTGTTGGACAGTGGGAACATGTCCCATCTGCTCTTTGTCTAAAAAGATCTGGAAGGTGTAGGCTCCCTGAGACGTCTCACCATTTGATCTAAAAAGAAACTCAATGTTATTCAGCCAACGAGGACACAATGTTTTAAAGTGAGTCAGTTCAACCACATGACCCCAAGTTCTAGCTTACACCTGCGCAGCATTAGTGTCATTGGACGTTTTCACAACAGTGTTTAGGTAGCAAATGCACTTGTGCTCATCAGTAGGCCTGCAGAGAAACCTTGGTGTAACATTTTCTATTTTAGCAGCACATTATTTGTGCCTACATACAATTCTCCTCCTGTTCCTCTCCTAACATACTACACTAATGCGAACTCTCAACAGTTAAATGCAGGTTGAATGTTGGTGCAATTCCTTATCCTGGAGATAATAACCATTTATAAAATAGTTAAAGGAACAGAGGATCAGTAGACTGCTGAGGCAGAGGGACCACGAGCCACAAACCCAACCCTCAGTGAAAGAGTCCTGCTGCAGCCATAGATGATATGGTCACACAGTTCTCCAGGTTCCTTGCATTTGCTATTTAAATAGCAGTAACTATATACAGGCGCACCTGACTTTTAAAAGGGAATTGACAAGTGAAATTCTGATTATTTTAACTGATGGTAAGCCCAAAACACACCTATGAATGATTCAGACACTAAATACAATGCCTTTACGCCTCTCGGCTCACTTTGTGCCATGATTATGCTGCAACGAGCAAAACTGGAGTTGGCCACACCCTAATGCACTTTAGAACACACGCTATACAGTAGATTGTTTAAATAGTCAGTGCTGAACTAGTGCAGTGAGATCCAGCATAAGACAGGCAGGGCTGAAAGAGACACAGGAGGTACTTGTTTTCAGTGAGCCTATGCGTCTCAAGCAGGGACACAGGTGGTGCAGTGGAGGGGAGCACTGACTATCAATCAGTCCCCCATTCAACCACATTAAATCTCCTATGACTTTAATACTGAATCATTCATACCTGAGTTTGAGCAATGGCTCCATGTGAAGCACCTTTTGAAAGAGGACTGTGATGAACTCCTCTGGATCTACAGTGAGGGAAAAAAAGCCCAAACAGTCCTGCTTCAAAGTGAACTTTATTTAACATACATTTTGTCAAAAGATATGGGGTGCATACCTTTTTCATCTGTTTGAAATGTGTCGCAGCCAAGCTGTTTGCGAAAATTCATCACACTCTCAGCTGGAACAAATCCTCGTCTGTAATGAACACAACAATCATACACGAGAATAGCTGCATACATCACACTGTCCACTGCAGGTACATTTAAATACAGTGTATACAGAGTTCCTACAGGGTTAAGATAGTGAAAACCTGTTCACCAGTTGAGATTTTGTACAATGTCATGATGTTCCTGTTTTACAAACTGTCTGACAATTAAAGACAAAATAAGGAAAATCAAGTTGCCTTGAAGACAGTGTTGATACCTGCGTAAACGGTTGATTATTTTCCTCAGAGTGCATGTCATGGGCTGTTCTGTGTCAGCAGGCTTCTGGCAG
Source organism: Microchirus variegatus (assembly GCF_963457635.1). NCBI lineage: Eukaryota > Metazoa > Chordata > Actinopteri > Pleuronectiformes > Soleidae > Microchirus > Microchirus variegatus. The sequence goes on along the minus strand of NC_139820.1, from coordinate 15,876,656 downwards.
ATATTATCCAGGGTCACTGATGAGCTGAACAAACTGAGCAGAATCACACTTTGTATCAACTCAGTGTTTATTTAAAAACAGTTCACCATGCACATGTTTATTACATAATGTAATGTACATAATGGTTGAATACAATGAACCAGGTTTGCGACAACGTGCTACTAAAGAATGAAAGTGCCTCAAGCTGTGATGAACTGGTTTTACCTGAAGAGCGTGGCATCAAGGTAACAGGAGTTGATGTGGCCCTGGATCCCCTTCATCTTTCCAACTAACAAAGACAAGGCCTTGGACTCAGGGATTGGGGGCGTGTCCTCACAGTCCTCATAGGGGGGAACTGAGATGCAGATTCTCCAAATCAAATTCTCACTCACACAAGATCAGGCAGAAAATTCACCAACAACATCAAATAAACTTGACAAACTAGTAGAATGGAATGCAGTTAATTTGAAATATTGCACACAACAGCCTTCATGACGAGTAAATCTATGTCAAACTAGAAGTGTCTAACCTGGAGGCATCTCAGTTGGTTTCGGGGTCTCACTTCCTGTTGAGGAGAAGACGAACCTGCTGTCAGGGCTGCACTTGGTGACGGGAACAAACAAAGCTCTGTTCCCTTTGCAGGCGAAATATCTCTTTCCTCCAGATTTCCCATCAGTGCAACCATTTACATCATACTCCTGAAACAACAATAACGATAATAATAATAATAATAATAATATTAATAATAATTATATTTTAAAAAAAAAACACATCAGATATTAAAAGTGCCTGAAGCCAAGAAAAATTAAAGCTGCAGTCTGCAAAGAGTTTCTAAAACAAATCTTATCAGTTGAATAAAATTGTATGTCTTAATGACCAAAATAAACTAATTTGTCTGGAGAAAAAAGGACAAAAATAAATAAATCCTGTAATAAACATGACCAATCATTGGTTTAATGAGCTGACAAACTTAATAAATACCTGCCACTATATTTATTAGAAGCCACAGACGACAACAGAGCTTCACTTCCAAAAACAAATGGACTAAAATAACATTTTAATGCCTCACCAATTCAATCCCAGCCCAATTCCCCGTTTTTCCAGCGAGGATCCCCAACCACCGGATGACCCCATACACTGTGATTCCAGAGCTGGACGACACCTCCACCATAGAGCCCACCTCCAGAGGCACAGGAGACAAGCTCTCACTGTGCTGGGAGACAGAACTCTGCTCTGTGTGGTTCCCTCTCGCTGGATGTGCACGGGATCCAATATGTGGCATGGAGTTGATGCGTGTCACCGCTTTTCTGTTTAGACCTGCACAGAGGTGCAGAGGTTGGGGAGGATGATGGTTAAAAAGTCATGACATTTCTTTTTACTTGTCACATGCTTGCTCTTCAGATTCTTCAGATTGACCTCGAGCTAACAGATGAATGATAAGTCAACTCTGCATTCCTTAACAACAGGACCGGTTTTTCTAGTTGCACACAGGGACAACTTTCCTCCGGTCCCCTCTGGAGGTCAAAACAATAAGGGGCTTGGCACCAAGAAACAACAAATTATTTAATCATAATTATTATTTTATTCTGTTTTTAAAAAAAATCTAAATTAATTATGATTCTGTCATGAGAGCAAGGACAACAATGCAAGTTAGTATGTGTTTCATAGTCAGAGCAATGACTTACTCCCACACTGGCCATCTCTCCAGTGCAGTCCACGGGGGACGGAGTAAGACGGGACCACCTGGACGATGTCTGCAGCACTGAACAAGGGCAGAGGAGCAGGTTTCTTGGATGTCAAATTGTGATCATTGTCCTGCGGGGAAGAGGAAATGTTAGCAGTGTGTATTTAGGGTAAAGAACGGATAAATCTCATGTGTATTATTTGCATGACAGTAGCACATGTCTGTGCCAATCCTTTGACAGAACATCCAACTTCACTCACCACAAACTCCACCTCAAACCCCAGCATGTACATGTCGTCTTTGTCCTCCTTCTTCCCTATTTGCATCAGGTTTTTCACCAGGCCAGGCAAATGTCCCTTCTTGTGCTTCACAACTACCAGGTCTCCCTGGGTCAGCTCGCAGATGGCTGAGAACAGCTGTGGATTACACAGCAGCTCAAGGCGTTTGCTTGCAGAGGAGACGTAGAGCAGTATCTGGGCCTGGTGACAGGTCAAAGGGTAAGTGTCCTCTCTCCGCAACACGCCTCCGCTCTTGGGGCTCACAGAGTTGCTGCCGGCACAGTAGAGCAGCCCCGTCAGCTCACCGGGCTTGATCTCTGCCTCCACACGGCCAACGCATCCTCGGCTGAAGCCTTTCCTCGACTTCCCATGGATGACGATGAAAAACTTGTCCTTCACTACACTTTTTGGCTCCATTGAGAGCAGACGCTGTGTTTCCAACAGCACCTGCGGAGACATTTGCCCTGTTACACTGTGCCCTTTAATTCTCACTCTGGTTCAGGATACATCAACAGAAGGAAGAATGAGTGTGAACACAGGGTTCATCATGGGAGTAAATGTGAGCTCAGGGAAACATTTAGGACGAACATTTGAGTACATTTCTTTAACGTGTGAGCTGTGTGCATCTGTCCCTGAATTCATTTTGATATTTATAATAATAACAGAACATAAAACTGTTTAGAAACATGAAGTGAAAAAGTACAAGGTTTAAGAAATACATTACACAACACGACAGCCAGATTTATCATCCTCCTCTTCAGACACATGTATTGTTATTATTTAATTTATTATAGTGGTTTTATTCAGCTACTTAAATGTTAATATGTTCTGTTTTCTTCGTGTCTTATAACAAAGAAATCATTCAAGCAGAATCATTTGATTTTAAAGAGGTTTTTTGAGCTTTTGCCCACACACCTAAATAAACATTATTCAACATTTCATGGACGGAGACTATAAAAACAATCTTTAGTTGCAGCCCTACAATGTTAGAAAAAAACAAAAAAACAAACAATATTTAAACTGTTAAACTGTTAAATTGCATCTCATGTTCTACGTTTTAATTCTATAACATCTATAACAGCTACATGAAACTGCAGCTTAATAAATCATTTTCTTCACAGCCTTCGTCTCCAGTGAGAGCAGAGCTTCTGTGGCTGTTCATCATCACATGAACTGCGTGAAGAAACAACTCCACGAGCAGAAAACACACATAAACACAGTGAAAGTCTAAAAACACACAGTGAGCAGCTGTGAAGTTCACATGCAGGACTTTGGTACTCACAGCTCTGAGTGTGATCAGTCCACAGAAGCTCGACCTTCTTCTCTTCGATGTCACAAACGAGGATGTCGAGCGTGGATTTAAACGGTGACCAGCAGCACGTGACCGACACCGCCCACTTGGCAGCTGACACAGGCCCCGCCCTCAACGTCTCTCAGGATATTTTCTTTTTAGAAATTTCAACTGCAGCTGATTTCTCGTCATAAATCCCTTTTCTCCTCCACCACTAATAAGATGCGCGTTTTAGTGCATTTAAAGGTGCCATATGTAAGAATGTGGCCAAAAACTGTTACTACATTCAAATTCAAAATACAGAGGTCTTTTAGGTTTCTTTTTCTGATGGAACTGGCAACCCGTGATTGCTCGGCAGCTGAGACTCTACTGACTGCAATGATTGGTAGACGGCGGTAGGTGGCGCCACATGCCAAAAACATGATTTCAAAACATAAACATGATTTGCAGTCTGCAAAATATTTTTTTTAATTCAAATATTTTGGCTGTACTGTTGTTGTTGGTGAGTTCAGTTTGTTATATGAACATTATTCCTGAGTCTCTGTGACATATTAGGAGGATTTTATGGCCAGTTGCTTTAGATTTATTATATAATGCACCTGTAAAACACCTGTTCGTCCCCAGACCAGTGTCTGTGCTGCAGTGTTTCCAAGTATAACATCAAACCAAGCTAGCAGATGAAATAAAGGAATGAAAGATGTGCCACATTAAGGTAAAAAAAACAAAAAAAACCACCATATATATATATATATATATATATATATATATATATATATATATATATATATATATATATATATATATATATATATATATATATATATATATAAATGAATGAAATGTCCATCTGTCTAGTGTGATTTCCTGTAGTAGACACATGTAGCCAATACTTTGCTGTACTTGTTCACATTTAGTTTATTTATTTCTTTTACAGGCGAGGTAAGATAAATATGTCAATGGAGGAGCAGGAAAGACATAACTTATTATCTCATGGGCCGAATGTGGCATGTGGGCCTTGACTTTGTGGGCTATAGTTTTGTTTAAAGCATTGTTATTGTTCTTTTGTCCCATTTTTGTATTTGTATGTTTTATATTGCGTCTTCATAGTGCAATAAGATCTGCTCCCAACTGCTGCTGTAACAAGTCCATTTCCCCAGTGTGGGATCAATGAAGTCAGATCTAATCTAATGTCATTGAATGTTATCATGAGATGCACAGATACTAATCAAACCTGATGAACAAGGTGGAAGGTTCCAATAAAACTTTATTTTCTGAAATTCATTAGATGGTTTAGGTATTGCCACTCAACATCTCTTCACCCTCACCCATCACCCTTCCTAGAGGCACAATCATAACATGTAGGCTGCTATTACAGTTGTTGAGCTGAGAAGCACTTGCTTCTATGTAAGTGAGCAACAGCAGAAAACTACTCCAAAATGTTCACTCCCTCCTCCTGATGTTTCCCAGTTCCCGCCTGAACTGGGAAACATCAGGTTCTATTTCATCCTTACTGACCGCCAGAGGCGGTGCTTTAGCACTGAATGTCTCCATCTCGCGAATGCGCAGGTCAAGTGTTTATACCAAGTCACCCGTGACCCCTGATGATATCGGCCAGCATATATCTTCCGGTGACATCAGAGGATCTGTTCCTTTTCACCTTCTCACTTCAGAGGTAGACGCATGTCAGTGAGTTCTAGCTGAACTACGATCCCGTTCATTGCCGCTCCGTCGCTGGTAGCAGGGCATGCCCATGGGCTCCATTGCATCCCGTCGGGAGACTGTCAAAACAGACTCATCCCTCACAGGGTTCTGTCCTGTGGAACGCACAGGACTGCTCGGACCATATCAATGTCCTGGAGCTACGGTCAGTGCACATGACACTGCAGTTCCTTCTTCCAGCCCTAAGAGGGAGGCATGTGCTGGTACAGTCAGACAACTTCTCAACCGTCTCTCACATAAACCACCAGGGGGGAACCAGGTTTCCACCCAGAGATGGTGCTCAATATCTGGGACGTCTTCCGCAGGGCAGAGGTGGACTTCTTTGCCACAGAGGAGTCAACCCATCGCCCCCTCTGGTTTTCCCTGACAGAGGAGGCCAACACTCTGGGCCAGGATGCTCTCACCCACGATTGGCCAGAGGGTCTTCTCTATGCCTCTTATTCCTCAAATACTGCAGAGGGTCCTCCAGCAGGGCCACAGGATGCTATTGGTGGCCCCCTTCTGGCCAGGGAGGACATAGTTTCCTCTGCTGCACAGGCTCTGCCGTGGCTCACCGATCTCCTGTCTCAGTTGAGGGGCCAGGTCTGGCCAACACCGTCCAACATACCTTACTGAATGCTAAGGCGCCGCTGCATTCTACCTGAATGCAGTATGAGAACAGGTGGAAACTGTTCTCTGCCTGGTGTTCGCACAGGGGCGAGCACCCCGTGCACAATACAATTACAAAAATTCTGGAGATCCTCCAGTCATTCTTGAATGCCGGACGGTCCACCGGTACTCTGAGGGTTTATATGGCGGCCATTTCCTCTCGACACACTAAAGTTGATGACAACACCGTGGGTTGCCATAGACTTGTGTCCCTTTACCTAAAGGGAGCCTTGAGGCAACAACCCCCAAGGGCACAGAGAATTACAGCTTGGGATCTGCCCCTGGTGCTGGATGTCTTGTGTCTGCCCCCCTATGAGCCCCTGGCAGAGGCATAGTTGAAGTGGGTGTCTGCTAAGACTGCTAAAGCACCGCCTCTGGTGGTCGGTAAGGATGAAATAGAACAAAAGTTATGAATTCTGGATGACCGTCAGAGCGTTCTGTCACTCAGAATCCTTGTGGTTTCACAAGAAGATTCTGCAGGAACAGATCCTCTGATGTCACCGGGAAGATAAAGGCGGGGCCGGTATCATCAGGGGTCACGGGTGACTTTGTTCTGCGACTCTACCTGCGCATGCGTGAGAGGGAGACATCCAGTGCTAAAGCACCGCCTCTGGTGGTCATCCAGGATTCATAGAACCGTAGTTACATACATAACTTTCGTTACTCCTACTGAAAACAGACTGAAGCCAAAATGTTGTCAGCACCACAAAGTTCCCAGCTCACAGATCAGGGGAGAAGGGTCTACGGCCTGCAAAGGAAAGTGCAGACACCACAGTGTGTTTGAGTGACATGTTTGTGTGCAGACACGTGATCATGTGATCTGTTCCAGGCTCTGACACAGCTGCTATGAATGTCTGACAATATCTTGAGTGCACATCAGGTTTAACCTGCATCACCAAACATGTGCTATTGAACATGTAGACTGGTGAAATGTCTGTCTGGAGCCCAAGTATTTCATCATTTTTAAATATATATTTAATTACTTTGAAGACAGTTCATATCAGTATACAAGGGACTCCTAATTACACGTTGGACAATTGTCGTTTTAAAAGCAATAACATGAGTACAACCATCTTTAGGAAGCATGTATAAAACTATGGAAAACCATCAGATAGCTGGGTATAGCTGTTCTTTTTCCTCGGGATCCACTGGACAACACTTTAAAAAAAAAAAAAAAAACTTGTTGATGCCTCTGGAAATTGGGCTGATGAGGGAGACTTGGGAACACAGGAAATTACAAAAACAACAAAAATACAAGTGCAAAGAATGGTAATGGTAAGTCTATGTCACACAGTTCTAGTCAGTGAGATGTTTGAAGTCTTGTCATTTGACATCTACTTAAAAAGTCTAAGCTTTATAATTTAACATCATCAAAGCTGAGTGATCATGCTGAAACTATATTGTCCACCTGGGCAAGCAACATGTACAGCAACATGTACTGTATATCCCACATTTACGCCACGACGTGGTTACAGTTGTGGGCATGAGAAATCATTCCTGACTGTACCATTGACAAGCACAACTGTTCCAATCACTATGTTGTTAGTGACAGATTTCAGTCATTGAGTTGATCATATTTGGAGTTACCCTCTTATTTTATGTGGCCAGGAGAAGTCAAGCATGAAGTTGTAAAGAAGAACACCTGAACTGATGAGTTCATTATGGGGTCATAAAGGCAAGAGATAAGATAAAAAGGAATGTCATGCCTGCAGCACACCGCACACATACAGTACATGATTATGTCATAGTGTGAGCAGAAACACAATCATCATGAGCATGTCTGTTCCCTCCTGTCGAGCGTGCAGATCAGTCTGGAGAGGACAGTTGAGTTCCTGTGGTAGGACCATGTGGGAGTGGCAGAGACTTCAGCATGACTCTGACTTTACCAAAGGCAGAGATAAAACATGACACTCCCTAAAATGACTTATGTAATGGTTTGCTGTTGCACGGTAGAGATGTTGATATACTGTATTTGACTCTTTAACCTGTGGAAGGTGTTTTTTCCCCCTGAAAGATGTTACTTTCAAACTCCATACGTGTTCCAATAAAATGATTGAGAAATGCACGGCAGTCATTACAGCATCGCTAACTACATATATGTCTATGTATATAAATGTAGAAAGAGAGATGGTAAATGGTGAGTATTTATATTGTGCTTTTCTAGTCTTGATGACCACTCACAGCTGCTTTACACCTCGTGTTTCTCTTCACCTGTAGTCATACAGTCATACATTTTCTATAACACAGCTTTCATAGTTAATCATCAATCATGAGCAATGTGGGGTTACATGTCTTGCCCAATGATACATCGGCAGAGTCACGACTGGAACCCACAACCTTCCAGTTGACAGACAACTCCCTCTACACCGCCACCGCCGCTGTCCTCATCATGGAATAGATAGATAGAATAAATAATAGATATCCAAGTTCACACATGCAAGTAAAGCCCAAGCAGAGTCGACTTTCCTGACTCACTCTATTCCACCATCTAATAAACAACTATAAGCTACTACAACTAACTGTGCATAAATTTAGGCACCCTTGTCATTTTATTGATTTCAATACCTTTAGCACTAATTATTGGAACTCAAAATTGGTTTGGTAACCTCAGTGACCCTTGACCTCCATACACAGGTGAATACAATCATGAGAAAGGGTATTTATGGAGGTCAATTGTAAGTGTTTCACCTCTTTCCATCTTCTCTGAAGAGTGGCAACATGGGAGCCTCAAAACAACTCTCAAATGACCTGAAAACAATGATTGTTCAACATCATGGTTTAGGGCAGGGGTGTCAAACTCATTTTGGTCCGTGGGCCGCATGCAGCTTAATCCGACCTCAAAGGGGGCCGGACCATTAAACTCATCGCAAAATGACATCTAAGTAATAATAAGTCCACTTTTTTCTTTGTATTAATTGCTGCAAAGAAGAAGAATTATAAAATTCTATGTATTAAATTAATTATTCTTTTACAAAATATATTATGGACAGCCTAAGAATTTAGCTCAAACGCGTCCGTGTGCCCATCTAACGTTCAGTTTAACGGCATCATTCTTTTCCGGGCACGGAAATGAATGACGGGGAAGACACGCCAACAGTTCATATAACTATGTTGGACCGCGGACAACAATGCCGATAAAATAACAGCAACGCACAGAGAACGTCAGACGAACTGAAACTGCTTAGCGCTGTTGTTAGCCACATCGGTAACGCAGCACATTGACGTCATGACGCTCGAACGTCGCAGCCAATGAATGACGGACGTTAACAAACTACGTCATCGGGCTCTTAGCGAGCAGTGCTGCGTTCAAGTCAACTAAGGAAATAGCCCTCTCTTCCACTCTTCCACTCGGATAATGTTACAAGGATGCATTCAAGTACCGATTCCGGGTACCGTTTGATTTTATGCAAATACTCGGTAGTACTGACCCAGTACGGACTGGAGCCACTGGTATGGTTGACACCCCTGGTTTAGGGGTAGGATACAGAAAGCTTTCTCAGATTTAAGCTCTCAGTTTCAACTGTGAGGAACATTGTGAGGAATTGGAAGACCACAGGCACAGTCCTAGTTAAGGCCCGAAGTGGCAGAAAAATCTCACATAAGCAGAGGGTAAGGATGGTGAGAACAGTCACAGTCAACCCACAGACCAGCTCCAAAGACCTACAACATCATCTTGCTGCAGATGGTGTCACTGTGCATCATTCAACTATTCAGTGCACTTTACACAGGGAGATGCTGTATGGAAGAGTAATGCAGAAAAAGCCTTTTCTCTGCACCCGCCACAAACAGAGTCACTTGAGGTTTGCTTAAGCACATTTGGACAAGTCAGCTCCATTTTGGAATAAGGTGCTGTGGACTGATGAAACTACACAGCATTCCAAGAAAAACACTTGCTAGCTACGGTAACATTTGGCAGCGGTTCCATCATGCTGTGGGGCTGTGTGGTCAGTGCAGGGACTGGGAATCATGTTAAAGTTGAGGGTCGCATGGATTCCACTCAATATCAGCAGATTCTGGAGAACAATGTCCAGGAATCAGTGACAAAGCTGAAGTTGTGCTGGGGCTGGATCTTTCAACAAGACAACGACCCTAAACACTGCTCAAAATCTACTAAGGCATTCATGCAGAGGAACAAATACAACGTTCTGGAATGACCATCTCAGTCCTCAGACCTGAATATTATTGAACATTTGTGGTGTGATTTAAACTGGATGGAGATATTTTGTAAAGAAGAATTGTCCAAAATACCTTCCACCAGAATCCAGACTCTAATTGAAAGCTATAGGAAGCGTTTAGAGCAGGGAAGCCAGGTTACGGCCCGCGGGGTGATAAGGGGAAAATATATAATCGTTTTTTATTCAATCTAATTTTAAAATAGTTTCTGGACTATAAGCCACTACTTTTTACACACGCTTTGAACCCTTGGCCTGGGGCTGGCCTGACGATTGTAAAGTTGCGCATGCTAAAATAAACAGCAACTCTTTGCCACATTTAGCAAAAAAACATGTATAAAATGTGCATTTTCTTAATGTTAATTTTGACCAGATTTACAGCAATATTTGTGAATTTTGTGATATTTACTTCTCTTGTGAAAATATAATTTCAATGTTTTAATCTGAATAAAAATTCTAAATCTAAATGTTAAATATAAATGTTAACTATAAATATAAATATAAATGTTAAATCTAAATGCTAAATCTAAATTTAAATCTAAATGCAAATTATTAATTTAAATATAAATATAAATATAAATGTTAAATCTAAATACAAATCTAAATGTTAAATCTAAATATAAATGTTCAATCTAAATCTAAAATTCTAAATTCGTTTGAAACTAAATGTTTAGCTAATATGCAAATTCACACTGCCGGTAACCGCATGTACCAAAGTGAAAGCTAGAGGAGGTCAGGCTGTGTTTATACAATCAAATAACGAATTAAAATAAATATCACAAAATTCACAAATATTGCTGTAAATCTGGTCAAAATTAATATTAAAAAAATTCACATGTTTTTTGCTCAGTGTGGCAAAAAGTTGCTGTTTATTTTAGCATGCGCAACTTTACAATCAGCGCCTCATATATCGCTGAAGAAGACGACAGTGGTTTTAGTGTGGGGCTTATATTCAGGTGCGCTCAATAGTTCAGAAATGACGGTATATATATATATTTATTTTATTTAACCTTTATTTAACCAGGAAGGTCCCATTGAGATTAAGAACCTCTTTTTCAAGGGATTCCTGGACAAGAGGCAGCAAAAGTTACATAAAATTACATAAAATTACAGATTATAAAAAACAGTTACATGTCAAGGAGGATGTCTCAAGTGCTCTCAATCTGGATTTAAACGCATCCAATGAAATAAGTTCAGGTAATTTCCAGTCTTTTTGCAACGCGTTCCATGCAGCAGGAGCAGAATATACAAAAAGCCTTTTTACTCAGCTCTGTGCGGGCAAATGGAACAGAGCAACAAATGGTCATTTGACCGCAAACAGTAAGAATCAACATTTCTCCTTGTGATTAAATTTCAGATGTAAGAAGGCAGGAGACCAAGCATCGCCTTATAGATAAAAGTGTACCAATGTCCTAACCTCCTGGTGGACAAAGAAGGCCGTCCCACTCGAGGGTACAACTCACAATGATGAGTCAAGGCTTTACAGTTCGTAATGAACCTCAGAGAAGCATGATACACAGTGTCAATATTATGAAGGCATTGAGCTGAGGCCTTCATATATACTAGGTCTCCATAATCTAAAATGGATAAAAAAGTTGCAGTGACAAGCCGCTTTTTCACCTTAAAAGAAAAACAAAATGTATTTCTAAAGAAGAAGCCCAATCTAAGTTTAAGCTTCTTCACAAGATTGTCAATATGGAGTTTGAAGGTGAGGGAGTCATCAAGCAAGACACCAAGGTATTTGTACGAATGAAACATCTCTATAACACTTCCTTCAAGCGTGGACACTGTGGGGACAGTTCGAGGTCCCTTCTTAGTATTTGAGAAAAACATTAATTTCGTCTTGTCAGAATTGAGGACAAGTTTTAGCTGCAGAAGAGTGTGCTGAACCACATCAAAAGCTTTCTGCAGAGCCTCAACAGCTTTAGCAGGAGTTATTCCAAAACTGTAAATAATTGTGTCATCGGCATAAAAGTGCATATTAGCATCTGACACGTTTTTCTCAATTCATTAATATACATAATGAACACGAGGGGTCCTAATATTGAGCCCTGTGGCACCCCCTTGTGGACACTCAAAAAATCCCGTCCCGTCGCTCAAATAATTTGTGAACCAAGAGACTACGTGATCTGATAGTCCCAAACAAAGAAGCCTATGCTTTAAAACAGCATGGTCCACAGTGTCAAAAGCTTTGGACAGATCAATGAAAAGCTTTTTATCAAGAGCAACAAGTATGTCATTTATATACTTTTGTAGCTGCAGTGATGGTGCTGTGCTTTTTCCTGAAGCCTGATTTTGAGAGAAGTTCATTTGAGTATAGAAACTCTTTAATTTGATCACTTCCAAGAGATTCAAAATTTTTTTACAGGGCACACAAATGTGATATTGGTCTGTTGTTAGTTAAAACTGCTGGATCCCCACCTTTTAACAAAGGAATAACACAAGCTGACTTCCAAACTGATTTCTTTGTTTTGGATTGAGAGATTGAAAAGAGCCGTTAAAGGCTGAGCTACAAAATCAGCTGCCATTTTCAAAAAGTAGGGCTCCATCAAGTCTGGTCCAGGAGGTTTCCTGTGATCTAATGTTTTGAGAAGTTTATGCACTTGCTGCACAGTAAAAGGAACAAAATTGAAAGGGTCTCCAGAAAACATAGGAGGGTCTGTGCAGGGTGTCACAGGGGCTATTCCTTTAGCCTCAAACAAAGAACCAGATGATACACAATGCTTATTAAAGCAATTTAAGACCTCAACTCTATCATAGACTGGGACCGAGTCTCGTAGAACACATCTTGGAAGAGTCTGAAGACTTTTATTTACAGATAAAGACTTAATTACTTTCCAAAACTTTTGTGGATTATTTAGGTTCTCCGTTGTGACTGACAGGTAATATTCTGATTTAGCCTTTTTGATAAGAGAAGTACATTTAATTTTCAGTGGAATCCTCAGCTGCAGCTGCACTGGTAGTGCTGACGGTAGACTAGTCATCTTTTAATTGGCCTAATTATGCATTGACGTGTTTTCATGTGCAAGCCTTCAATAAATATAATAAAATGAACAGTTTTCACTTGTGTTATTTAACGGAAATGTCTATTTTGTTGCATTTCTAATTTATAAATGTAGGCTACTTTCATGGATAGGAAAATGTTAAGTTTTGAGAGGGTAACTGTTTCCTGCTTTAGGCTGTAATTGTAATGTATGTAATTGTGGGCCTCATTGTGAGGCTGTTTTGGTGCCAATGGAATTTCTTTTTGATGTGTCAGCCTTCATGAATAATTTCAAATCGCCTACATATCCATGTGTTGAGTCAGTGTTTGGCCTTTTCAGTCCAAAGTATAATCCGACCCCCTGAGGTCTCACTTCTGGCCCCCTGTCCAATTTCACCTTGGCATCCCTGGTTTAGAGGCCGTTATTTCTGCAAAAGGAGGATGCACAAAATGTTTCTTTTGCGGTGCCTAAATTTATGCACATGCCTTATTTTGTTTAAATAATTCTTGCACACTTTCTGTAAATCATATAAACTTTATTTCACTTCTCAAATATCACTGCGTTTGTCTCCTATATGATATATTTAACTGACATTTCTTATTCAAACAACCGATGATTTATAACGGAAAATCATGAACATTTACAGGGGTTCCCAAAATTTTGCATACCACTGTATTTGTTGGGAAATAAAAACAGTCAACCCTTGAAAACATATTAACATTCCATGCACCTGCATGAACTCAAGTAAGTGCACATTGCTAGTTGAGTTTTGTTCCCAGAGAAACATCCACTGTCACTTTGAATGAACGCTGTAGCCCACAAACACACCTTTTAACTCCCAAACACTGACATCACTGGCACCTGCCAAACTGTGAGTGGTTTAGCGTCATCTGGATATATTACCATCTGACTAATAAACAACGCTTGAACAGCAAGACACACTTTTTATTGCTCCATTGAAGAGTTTTAAACTAAAATGACATGGGTAAATGCAGATTCATATACAATTATGTCACATAAATGGCACTTTTCTCCTCCACCTGCATACAACCATCAACAGTGTATCTCATTTAATGAGGAACACTTTTCATTTTAACATACAGTATAAATAGGTCATAATGTAGCTGCCTATTAACCCGCTAACAGTTGTTGAATGTCAAGGATTACACAAGGATTAGATGTATAGCTTTAATCTATACAAAACAGTATGGTTTTTTGAGGTAACACTGACATGGTTAGTGCTGACTACACTGTGTGCACCCCCTGCACTGAAAACCAGCTTGAGACAATGAAGTTTGCTCTCAGGAAAAACTTGACAGTGAGCGTAGCCACATAACAAAAGGCTCATCTAATAAAATGAATGTCCACTTCAGTCTAAATATCTTAAGATTATACAGTATGTACCACATTATCTATTATACGTTTGATAACAAACCTCTCAGTCCCTGTATTTTGAGCTGAGAGACACGGGAGCTGCCTCGTGTGGTACGTTTGTGTCACTTAGCTAAATCTAAATGAAGGAATCTAACAACCAAAATAACACATAAGAACGTATTGATGGAGGCAGATATGTATGGATGCTGCTGCACGATTCAAACTTTAGTTTCCATTCAGAAAAGTCTGTCTAACAGAGGAGAAAAGCTCATGCCTCAGTGATTGGCATGAGGTCAGGACAGGAAAGAGGACTCCATTATCTGAACATAACAGCCTTCACTACAGGCTGTGACAAACCCAGTGATCCAGATGGACCCTGGCATTTAATGTCTTTTTACTGTCTATTCTTTGTCATTGTGTATTGTATGTTTTGGGTAACATCTACTGCACGTCTGTCCGTCCAGGGAGTGGATCCCTCACCTGTGGTTCTCCCTAAGGTTTCTACCTTTTTTCCTTGTTATAAGGGTTTTTTCCTGGTAGTTTTCCTTACCCTGGTCGAAGTCCCGAGAGACAAACTATGTTTTGTAAACTGTGGGCCATACAAATAAAAAAAAAATTAATAGATGTGTGTAGATTATTTTGTTAAGTGGCCAACATCTAGATGTCAGTGCCTCAAACATAAATGATGTACACTGAAAGATCATTGGTTTACAGCCACAGGTTCAGTGGCTGAGGCTGCGATGTCCTGGCTGTTGGAGGTGGAAAGAACGCTGTTGAACTCCTTGACGAACACGATTCTGGCGCTTGATGCTGTTGTGGGACATGTGGTGTTGGTCTACCCAGGCCTTTGCCTTCTGAATGCAGGTGGACTGTATCACCTCTGCCAGGACTTTAGGATGAGAGATAGAGATGGTGACAGCTCCACCGGTGCTGCTACCTTGAACTGTAAGCTCTGCATCTGACAAACTGGAGAGGAACACGGCAAAGTATAAAATACATTCAGAGGTGGAAAGTAACTAAATACATTTACTCAAGTTACTGTATTGAATACTTTTTTACTATTTTGTATTTTTTAAGTACAATTTAAAATCAGGATTTTGTATTTTACTTGAGTACGTATTGACTCAAGTATTGTACTTAGTTACTTTATAAATCCTATCCGTTACTGAGTAAAAATAAAAATTCAGCACAATGAAGACCTACAGGGGGAAAATATACACCAGAACCAGACGAATGATGATGTGATTATCACCAGCACTCGTGCGTGAACATAGAGGGCGTGCGCCAAAAGTGACGTAATATCCTGTGTCGCTCCGGGCGCGTGAGCTCCAAAATAGTTTTGGATTTCTGACCACTGAAAATTTGTGGTAAAAATGGGGCATTCTGAGGCTTTTTGAAGGACCAATATGGCGACTCATGAAGTAAGGGCAAGTAACTAAAAAAAAACAACAACGAAATTAATTATTAGGCCAATTCTGTAACATTGTTTTTTACTCTAATTGTGTTGTTTTGGCTGGGACTGTGTTAACTCACATCACTAAAGTCAAGGAATTGGAATTATAGAGGGTGCCCCTCATCTGGTGCGGGCCTTTTTTTTCTCTGCACCGCCCCTGCTGACTCTGCTCTTCTCTCTCATGCATTCTGCTCTGCTCCAAGCGGACTCTGCATATCCAACGCAGAATGGATAATTTCTCTATGTTATATCTCCACATCCATATATGACACCTACATAATGATCTTTATGACGAGGATCGAGTACAGTCGCGATGAAATACAGGGGATCAGAGTAGATTTTAGTACAACGTGTTGACAGATTCTCAAGAGCGCACTTTTTATTGTTTTCACTCCGTGGTCTCATTCTTTCTGTAGAAATTTTAGCGATGTAATTAAGGGAATAACAGATGCATCATATGAGCTGATCTCTTTAGTTAACTGCTCAAAGGGGGAGCGAAGAGAGTTCTGTCGCGGGGAGTTCATAATCTGCTCTGCGATGCAGCCAAGTTTCGCTTTTGCACAAAGATACTTTCCAGCATTTAATAGGTGCTGTTCCACCATGTACTCACATATTGTTGCAATTGTTTTATTGGTGTTCCAAACTGATCTTGGACAGACTCTAAGCGGGTATAGACAGGCGCGTGCTGGCCGCAGTTTTTGCGTGCATCATCACAACATCGTTTCGGTGGTTACCGGGGGAAACGGGAGGAAATAATAGTAATTTAAATAAAAAAAATAGTAATAATAGCCTAAAAGTAGGGTGTCTAATTTCTTATTATTTTATTGCAGTGAGTGTTGACTAATATCTTCTCCCTGGCACCTGCCGGTGGAGAGACTGCAGCTCTACGGGTGTGGTGGGCCAGTGCAGCCGCTGAGGATGAGCGGACGCACGTTTAAGCGAAAACAGAATCACATATAGGCTGCTATAGTAACTTGACAACAGCTGAGAGGTTGTGATATAGATGTGTGTGTGTGCATAACTGCTGTTTTGAATCAGTGGTCTGCATCTTTTTTTTTGCTCCCTCTTGTGCCGTTCTTCCTCATCGCCACTGCGGGCCGCACTTACATTAAACTTTGATATCAAGTGGGGGGCCACAAAATATTGTCCGGCCCGTGGGCCGCGTGTCTGAGACTACTGCTCTAAAGTATCAAGTGTACACCTGTGTTAGGATGGCCATCCAGCATCAAAATCTCTACCAAATCAAATATTAAGATCATCCACTGTGGCAACCTAAGTGAAACTTTTAATGATCAGTAAAAGTGCATGAATGTAAATCCTAAATATATTTTAAGATTGTAAGAGTCCAATGCTAATGAAATTAAATATCTTGTTTAGTTTACATGTTTTTATTGTGGTGGGTAATTGTTTGTTGTATTGTATTGTTCTGCAGGTCTGGAATCATGTCCACACTGGCTGTTTCCATACTGGTGAAAACAACATTTTAGGGATCAGATTTATTCAGTCTGTCCGGTTTTGTATGGATTTAAAGTGCACATTGAGCTCTTACAGCACTGGGTTTGTACCTGGTGCTGCGAGCAAACTCAGTCATTTGACGTCTGGAGCTCTATAATATGAAAACATTTACATTTTCCTCACCTCGTGTCAGTTTCCATGTCAGCAACTGTGTCTGCATGATGAGCAGAGTCCAGTAGTCGGCTGTCGCTCAGCTGTGCCTCCTGGTTCTCTGTTGTGATTGTTTCTGTGGAGACATTTGAAATTGATGGCATATAACGTGTCATTTTAAACATCATCCGATAAGACGTTTATTGGGTTAAACACAAACCCACATTTACTGATTTGTCTGTTGTGATTGTTTTCATACTGAACACAATCTGTCTGCAATGATTATGTGAGATATCTGGTTCCACTGCTCTAAATGCCCATGTGTCCTTGGGCAAGACACTTTTAACCCCACGCTGCTCCTGATGGCTGTGTGAATCGGTGTGAATGAGTGAATGGAAAAACTGTAATGTAAAGCAACTTTGAGTGGACATCAAGACTAGAAAACTGCTCTATAAATACAAACCATTTACCATTATGATATTGATAATGATATTAAACAGCCCAAGGATAGGATGGGCCTGAGGAGCTGAGAGGAGATTTGAGAGAGAGGAAGAATCCAGAATAAGGATGAGGATGAAGGAGAAGTCAGGAGGGTGAGAAGGACTGTGATAGGGTACTTCAAACTGTGGGGGGCAGTATTACACTAAAGCCTGAAGAATAAGAATATTTTGTGTTTGCTGTGATGAAAGCCTCCATGGCTGTTTCCACCGTTGATTCAGTCACCATGAAATATTAAAAGGTTTTTTACTCATCACCCTCTTGAGTTCCTTCCAGATTTTCCTGGATCCCCAAACTGAAGAGCAGTTACCACACCCTAGTTTATTTGTTTTTTTGTCATTTATTATTACTGTGATATGATTTTAACTATATTTCCCCACCCAACAGAGGGTTCTCATGTGTTCTCATGGAAAAAACACTGGAACTCCAGAGGCATCCTGAGTCCTGATCTTGATGATTGACAACAAGCCAGCCTTCTTCCACCACTTCAGATGTGACTTCTTCAGGATTCTCCTCCTCTCCTCCAAACAACAGACGGTTGATGGTTCTGAACATTTCGATGCGTGTCTTTGTTGCTGCTGAAAACGAGAACACAAGAACAAAAACAAACACTGGCTCATGAACTCGCCATTGCTTTTTTTTCAGTGCCTCAAATTTTTTGGTCACTCACAGGTGACCCATGATCCGGACCCAGACCCAGACATGGTCATATCTGGACCCAGACCTATTATCATAAATCATTGATAATTACTAATGCTGCGTATGGGAAAGCATTAGCACTGTAAAGGCTAGTGTAAGTAAACAGTGCTGTGTGTACAACTGATTTACTTCAGAAGGGTCATTAGGTGCCTGCACCGCAATGCATTGTAGCCTGAACTCTAGTAGAACTGGAGTTCAGAACTCTAGTAGAACTGGAGTTCAGAACTCTAGTAGAACTGGAGTTCAGGCTAAAATGCATTGCGGAGCAAGCATCTCTTCTAATCCTTTGAGTTTATTCTTCTTCTTCTTGAAATTCCTCTTCCTCCCGTTTTTTGCTGCGTAACTTGTCAGGAAAACAGGAAGTAAAGTCCAACATTGTCCTATCTGCACGAAACTTGACAGGTGTGACGAGGGAACTGCCCTGAACGTGGACTTTGCCCGAAAAAACCGACATGCCGGAAGCAGCAGGCCCCATCGAAATGACGCCGTGGAATTTTCTAGTTCACTTCTGTCTTATTTGTTTCACAGAATTGTTTGATTGTTGCTATGCTGTTTGTCTGCCAAGTACCATGTAGGGTTATTAGCAACTGCTCGAGATACATTTGTGTTTCCAACTTCTCAAATGGAAGGCAGTGAACTCAGGAGATGACATCACTCCTTGTTCCCAGTTCCAATGTAAATGGAAAGCAGCAAAAGAAGCAGGGCCCTAACTGGCATGTGAGGTTGCTCCTAGTTTCTGTCATATCTTTTTAAACTTTTTATTTCAAGTGTGCGATTCAATCTAAAGTTCTTTATTAATGAAGGCCTGCTCCATGCTTTACCTGACTTTAGAAAAGAGCATTTTCATCAAAAGAATCTGAAATATGACTTCATAATTTATATCAGTAATATTATTGAATTATTTATATAAGTCAGTGTTTTTCAACCAGTGTGCCATGGCACACTAGTGTGCCGTGAGAGATCGCCAGGTGTGCCGTGGAAAATTATCCAATTTCACCTAATTGGTCTAAAAACATTTTTTTGAAAACAAGTAATGAATTATCTGCAAATAATATGGATATAAATATTCAAGACACTTTGATAAGAATGACTAAATTGTTAATATAGGCTACAGAGTATAACTTTTTAAACATTTTTGTCTCGTGATTTTTTCAATGAAAAAAATGTACCTTGGCTCAAAAAAGGTTGAAAAATGACTAGATTTGATTTGACATTCAGTTATTGATCATACACAGACACTGCTGCACATATTTATACACTATTTAAAAACTTAACCAAATACACTTATTAAACATCATGACGCTTTTTATCTGGAACTCTCAGGCTTTGACAGTTTGGAAGATTCTCGATGATTCTTAAAAAAAAGTAATGAGTGTCCAATGAAAAGTCTTTTACGGTGGTTTGAATGAGGGTTCTCACTGCCCCACAATGTCATTGTTATGGTCCATCTGTTTGGGGGAGGGGATTTTTTTTAACAAAACACCGCGTCGGGGCAGAACTCGATCTTTCATGACATCATTTTTGCACCTCAACGTCACTTTCATGCAAAAATCATGATGATTTGACATGTTTGACATATATGACCCATTAAATTCATGCAGCACTTCATATCTTCATCACAACGTTGTCAATCACACATTTGTGTCTTAGTCAAACAATCACAGTGTCTTATTACATATTGCACTTGATCATATTCGCTCTATGATTGCGTTTGCACTGCTGCTTACAGCAATCATTTATGATGATTATGATTATTATTACAGAAATGATGTGAGTAATTATAACAGTTCATCTCTCTCTCTCTCTCTCTCACCGACCTTATCGCACTTTGAATGAATGACCACAGTTTTTTCTTTTTACCGTGAAGCTGCAGCAGTCAACAAAAACATGTCAAATCTACGTCTGCACATTATTTGTGTGTATGTGTGCGTGCGTGCGCGTGTGCGTGTGTGTGTGTGTGTGTCACCTGAAATGATTGTTTCTCGGGGACCCTCACAGAGCCTCGCGCAGTTGCAGCAGTGAATCCTCTCACTGTTATGGATATTAAAAAAAAAAAAAAAAAAAAAAAAAGCCTAAACCACGGAGCGTGTTGTGTTGTTTCAAATTATTCAATCGATCTCAACAAGGCAGCAGATTCCCCGCCCAGGTCTCCGCCCATCGCTATTAATACACCAATCAGAGGCTGCATAGTGAGCACGTGGTTTGATTTGATTGTGTCCAAATATGAAACTTTTCATCCAGAGCGTGCATTCAGCTGACTGCTGAGCTTTCTCCCTTTCTCTGATGTGAGGGTCTAAAGACAAAGGATAAACAGATGGTGTTTGCGATGTTGCTCTATATACATCTATATACATATAGAAATGAAGTTGACTGGACTGAGACATACAGTACCCACTGTCTCTGAATGATGGCTGCAGTGTGTGGATGAGAGGAAAAGCACTGCACACAGAGGGACTGTGTGAATATGATGAATGGATGCGAAAGGCATAATCCTATATTCCTAACATTGATGAAGCATCATACTTAGTGAGATGTATTTATATTGTGAAACATATCAGCCTAATTATGGAGAGAATTGTGTTCCCTCATTATTCAATAATTGGTTGGTTTGACCTGACTCCGGCGCAGCTACGTCTTCTGCGTCACACCCACTTCAAACCACGTCAAACCAACCAATAGAAACTGGTGGAGGGGAGACTTTGCAACCAAAACTTGTTCGAAGTTGCAAAGAAAGAGGACTGATTTACAAGCAAAGTTGTTTAACTTGAAAGCGAAGAGGACTGATTTATAAGCAAAATGGGTGTATGTTTTTACTTTTATTAGTTTTGATTGAATTTCAAGAAATATGTTCTCTCATATGTATATATATATATATTTTTTTTTTCAATTGCAACCTGTTCTGTTTTGATCTCAAATGCTTTTTTGATTGCAACTTAGTGTTTTTTGCTCTCAAATCTCTTTTTTGGTTTCAAATCTATTCTATTTGATTGAAAGGAACACAATTCTCTTCATGGGCCCACGGTTGGTGTAGTGGTTAGCACTCTTGCCTTTGCAGAGCCCCGTTAGGAACAACTTCGGAACAAGTCCTTTCTGCAAGGAGTTTGCATGTTCTCCCCGTGTGTGCGTGGGTTTTCTCCGGGTTCTCCGGCTTCCTCCCACAGTCCAAAAACATGCGATATGGGGATTAGGTGAATTGGTCACTCTAAATTGACCGTAGGTGTGAGAGTGTGAGAGAATGGTTGTTTGTCTCTATATGTGGCCTTGTGATGGAATTGTCCAGGATGTACCCCACCTATCGCCCAATGTCTGCTGAGATAGGCACATGACCCCCCCGCGACCCTCTGGTGGAGGATGAAGCGCTAGATAATGGATGGATGGAATTCTCTCCATACCTAATACTTCAGACATCATTTATAGTCCCATATTTTACTTCCAGATTATTAAAATTGCATTTTGTCAGCATTTATACTTTTCACTTAAATATATAAATAAGGTGGAGCCCACTTTGAGAACCTCTGGTGTAAAATACTTTTAAGCCAAGTGATATATAAATACAAAGCATTAATCTTTCTGTTCACACATTCAATCAGGGCGTCCTGCTCATACGCATACACACATGTATGATGTGTGTGCTCAACTCCTCAGTGATTCAGACAATAGTGACCTGTACTGTGACAAACATCTTTAAAATCTTCAAGGAAAATAACTGCTCCTGGTGTGTAGTATATGTACAACTATACTGTGCATTACTCACAGTCACACATGCTCGAGCATCATCAGGGCTCCAATGTTAAAACACAGATAAATAAATGAATGAATAATACTATGTTTGATCCATAAAAAGTATGAAAAGTTGATTTGTATATGTTTATCCTAACCCTAAACATGCTGTCCACAAACCAGTCATTTTAAGTTTACTGTCAAAGGGGAGCAACTATAACAATAATAATATGAAGGAAAATGATAAAACATGTTCGTATTTAAAAGGCAGAGCAGTCTAATAACTGATCAGCTCCTGAACATTTGTGATCTTCTTCTTTTAGTCTCCTTTTTGTCCAGTTTTCTTCTGAATATGATGCAGTTACTCAACTGCAGCCGCTATGTTTTACCAATTATATATAACATGCATTCATAATATGTATACTGCACATCTAACTGCAGATCTCTACATACATTTAAACATACGTAAACACTGGCGCACACTTATATGTGTACCCATTATGCATACACCAATACATGTTAGGGCTTGAACAATGATTGTTATAACCTGCTGGTTCAGCCATAAAGGAAACATGATGATATGCTGGCTGATCAGAGTACTTTCTCTGCCCACCTGTGGCAACATTTGAGGAAAGCTGTATCTTGTCAACTGTCAAATATATTTTCTTATTATCTTCTTACTTGTGTGTTATGGTGCTCCTGAATGATTCATTTATTGGATCTGTGGATTCATGAGCACCATAAAAATCATTACTTTAGCTCAGGGGTTCTCAAAGTTTTGATACCTGAGGGCCAATTTAGGAACCCAACATTGGACTGAGGGCCGCCAAAGGAAAAAAAAGAAAAAAAACCCAGAAAGAAATCCCATTTGTAATCATTTTAATGACCAGATTGCAGTTCTACAGTTTAGCGTTAAGTAATATAAGCGTTAATATAATAACGCTTTATAATTTACTGGGTAATTACCCAGTATTTTGGCCATTGTTCTTACCTTCTAATTACAGCTTAAAACCGAGTAACACATTTCTGTTACCATATATTTACTGGGTAAATAGCTAGTAATTGGGGGCTGTAGCTACCTGCTTATTACCAGCTTATAACCCAATAATACACTAAAATTCACCATATAGAAATCAGGTGAATACCCAGTATTTTTGTTTACACTTATTGGTCTGTATCCAGTAATGTCCAATAAACATTTAACAAGCTTAGTAGCTCCTGGATTAAAACTATCAACTGTAATTCATTGCGGGCCACCAGAAATGTTTCTGTGGGCCGCCATTGGCCCCCGGGCCGCACTTTGAGAACCAATGTTTTAGCTCATCTGACTGAAAATGAACGGCTATCAATAACTGGATTCTCACATATATCATGCTTATCATGCTGTCACAAATGTCAGTGAATATAACTAAACTATAACCTTCTCTGTGGTCTGCCTCTTTTCCTCATGCTCAGCAGCTCCATCTTTAACATTCTCTGTCCAATATAATCTCTATTCCTCCTCTGCACGTTTATTTCCAAACTGTTTAACCTGAGCTGTCCCTCATATATGCTCATTTATAATCCTGTGCATCCTGGTCACTCCCAATGAAAATCTCAGCATCTTCAGCTCTGACATCTCCAGCTCCATCTCCTGTTTTTTTAGACAGATCCACTGTCTCCAAGCCATACATCATAGCAGGTCTCACTGCCTTCTTGTTACCTCCACTCTCCTCTTCACCTGACTCGTGCACTGTCCATTACTTTGGATGTTTGACCCCAGGTATTTAAACTGAGCCACTTTCTCTACCTCTACTTGAATCTTCACTGAACACCTGTTTCACTGTCATTCACACACAGGCATTCTGTTATATGCCCACTAACCTTGACTCCCACCTCTCTGTCCCCTACTGTTTCTACAAATTACAATATCATCTGCATACAAAATAGTCCACAGCCTGACCTCCTCTGTCAACCTGTCCATCACCATTACAAACAAGAATCAGTCACTCCAGGGTTAGTGCACACCACTGTGTCACTGTCCTTATACATGTCCTGCACCACCCTCACACAGCTCTCTGCTCATACAGGACCACAGTCTGGCCTTCTCTATACTTCGCCATCAGCAAAAACTCTGTGGTACTTAGTATGTAGTCATTTTTCAGTCTCCTCTTTTTACCAGAAGATGGCGCAGTTACTCTATAGAAGCGTAATGATTGACACAGGTTATGTGCGTCATTGATAAAGTGGTAATACATGGAGTATAAAGTGGTGATTGGACTGGTCTCCATGTTAAAACGTTGACCCTGGCTTCTTTATGCATTCAATATCTGTATTTATTTAGGTTCTCCTGTGTTCTCCATGACAGGTGAGGACCATTGAGGAGAGGCAGTGAGTGACTGACAGGTCTTGCAGGTTGTTCGATAAACTTGTGCAGACTGAATCAGCCTGAATGCTGTGACTGCGCTTCGTCTTCCAGCGCGCACTTGAGCAGTGATACTGGAGGAGGTGGGGAGGGCCTCAGGGGCGAGCACACCCCTACCGCCTCTGTCAGACTATTTCAGAACAGAGTCTAGCATTTAGTCATTATTCACGAATGCTACACGGGCACGGTTATTTATTTGCTCAAGTCCAGTGTAAGCTGTGGACCACACGAGGAGCTATCCGAGGACCACGCTCTCGTTTCTTCCGTTTGGTTTGTTGGAACATTGCGTCGTGGCCGCAGGAGACTTTTACGCACAGTTATTAAACACTGAAAACGGACAATGCCTCGATCTTTTTTGGTCAAAAAGTACTTCGCTAGACAAAAGCCAAACTACAGTGAACTGGAATGTCAGAATGGTGAGTTAAGAAGCTGTTATTTACCTTAAATGTTGTTTATTAACACGATATATGGTGTGTGCCTGGTTCAGTTAAAAACCAGAATGTTCAAACTGGGGCCGTTAGATGCTCTTTCCCCCCTCTCTGTAACCACACAGAGCACTATTCATGTAACAAGCCCCTGTGAATACGTGGAGGAAACGGCCCATGAAAACTTCCCATGGCTCCAGCTTTAGACTCAGTACATGTTGAGAAAAACTCAATGTTCATGAATAGTGAATATGTACTTGTTGAATGTAAATACAATGTCTTATTTCAGAGAGTGGCTGTGTTGTGTGTTGTTGTTGAAATTCATTTAAATGTGATTGTATTTTGGTTTATTTTCAAGCACTGGCTGATGTGTTTTAAGCATCCTCTCATGTCTCTTCTTAGACACTTTGCAGGAGAGGTTTGCTCTCGCGGAGCTCTCACCAGGAGATGACACCTCAGCTGCCTGTTTCACAGCAGGATTAGTGTGGGACCTCAGTGTGCTGCCGACCCTCTACATGCCCACATCCCAAATAGAGCCCTCTGCCACACCAGGCCCTCTGGACCTCAGCTCCCCATCCAGCCTCAGTAGCAGTGCCAGCAGCAGTGGAGAAGAGGACGAAGGACGCACATCAGATCCCCCCAGCCCTGAACCTGTACACACGTATGCCCCTCGCCAGCGGATGAAATGCACTGGCGTCATGGCTCACGTCAGTCCTCCAGAGGAGGAGGACAGAGAAGCCCCCATCACAGCAGCAGCAAGGCCACTCTTCCTCTGCAAACACTGCCCCAAAGAATACACCAGCTTGGGGGCTCTGAAGATGCACATACGCTCACACACCCTGCCCTGTGTGTGCACCACATGTGGAAAGGCTTTCTCCAGGCCATGGCTGCTGCGTGGCCACATCCGCACACACACAGGTAACATCTGTGTTCAAACACAACTAAATCTCTTTAGTTTTATTTTAAACATCTGAACACACTGATAGTTATCTTTTGTTCATTTTGTAGTCTTCTAACCATGTGATCGTTGTCACGTCTTTTTTCTTCTATGTGGTTTCTGTTGTTTGGCCCAGAGGCACTGTAAAGGTCTCTGAATCACTTGATTCCTAGGTAAAGAGGTCACAGTACAACTGAATTAGCGTTTGAGTTGCAGTCATGTGAGTCACCAGGTCAATCCCTGGGATATCAGTGGCAATCAATTTGATGAGCTTAACACTTGATCAGCAGACACGATGACACAGTGAAGCCCTCTGTAGACCCTCCACTCATTGATCACTCATTGTGATTAATGTCCAAGCAACAATGGCTCGTCAGCCAATTATCACAGCTGAAGGGGAAGACGACAAGACAGCGGCAAATGAGTAACAAAAGAGTTGAGAGATTGCCTAAAGGCTCTGTGCTATCACAGAACACTCAAGTACCTGCAGCAACCTGACAGCATGCTAATCTCATTTGGCTTTTATGGAATCACGTTAATTCAGTCAGGCTGTGACCCCAGCAGCCTATCATGTGCTTCTTCATTATCTTCTGTGTGTGTGTGTATGAGAATGGAGTCATCACTGTATGTCCTCACATCCCATCTAAAAGGAGTGCCAGTGAATTAAACACATTGTGTTTCTGTTCTTTTCTGTCCAGGTGAGCGTCCATTCTCCTGCCCCCACTGCAACCGGGCCTTTGCTGACCGCTCTAACCTGCGGGCTCACCTGCAGACCCATGCTGAAGTGAAAAAGTACCAGTGTGGCGTCTGCTCTCGCACCTTCAGCCGCATGTCACTGCTGCAGAAGCACAGCTCCTCAGGCTGCTGCTCCCCCACAGTGTGAGGCACAGTGGAAAGTGACAGAGGGACCCACTCAGAGTTCAGGGCAGTGGAGGGCTGCTGGACACAGAGATGTGGTCTGTACAAGCCCAGCGGGCCTGTCAATGACCTATAAGGCCACAAAAAGCATGAAATGGCCTAACTTAAGACATGGAGGGAATCACGCTTTATTATGGAAATGACTTTACAAGCCTCTTAGATTCCCTGTTCCCTGAAGTGGAGCATATTTCCTTTCTTTCACAACTGTCTGAAGTCCTGAGGCTGGACCAATATATACTGAGCAATATTGACACTTACTTGATTTCAGCCCCTACGTCATTGCTATGCCATTCCAAAGACCAAATATGTAGTGAATTAATTGGGCTAAGATGTGTTCTTTCCTGTCTCTGTCCTGGTGTGGGCCAACTCAGGATCATGGCTCAGACACAGCTGCTGAGAGGTAGGGGTGTGTGGGTGGACTAAATCTCTCAGCGTGCCACACAGACACACACACACACACACACACAACTGTCCCTGGTACTGTGGTGTAGATAGACGAGGTGCTAACAGGTGTCACAGCCACGACCTTCGCCGGTTGATAACAGGTGACTTCCACTGCCCTTGGTTTGCTTGAAAAAAAAGAGGAAGCATGTTATCACAAAAGAACGGCGTCAGTTAGATTTAGGGATTCTTTAAGCTTCTGTTTGTGACTGCATCCAAACTTTCTTTCTTACCTGAAGAATTCTGGATAAGGAAATATATAGGAAAAGCCATTTTGTCTGTTGTGATCCAAAGAAGCTTTATTCTGTGTGATTGGTAAAGCCATGCACTCAAAGGTTACCACAGTGTTAGTACGAGCCAAAGCCATATTTTGTCATTTTAATAACGCTGGGTCTTGAAAAAAAAAAAAAAAAAAAAATTGTATTACTTCTTTGAAACAAACATTTTTTTAAAACCTCTGTCAGGATTGTAGCTTTAGAAAAAAAAATGCAGTATTAGTAGAAATTACCAAAAATCATTTAGAAAATGCAATAAAGCTGGGACCAAAGACCATAAGTTTACACAATGAAGACATGGTTTTCTTGTATGTGATGATAATCATTTAAATGGACAGTACAAAGATGAATTTTTAACTTTCCTAAACATTTTTGGCAGTGTTTTATAGTGCAATGTGTTGATGATGTGTGTTTGTACCATGCTTGTGTGTTCACTTTCTTGTTTGTTGTAACTGATAAATTTACATTCAATAAAGTAATTTATGTTTATTAAAAGTAGTCAGTTGCATTGGTGTAGAACAACCCCCTTTTTTTTTTTTATCTCTGTGGAATACTAAAGACATTTCTAGTTAGTTATAAAAGCTCTGTTTGATCATTAACTGGGACGTCTGCTCAGGATCTTTACATGAGGTGCGGTGAGCAAACTGCCCATTGTGTTAAGGCTTAATTGCAGATGTGCAGGTGAACCTAAGGTGTGATATGTGGGAACAGGTGAATGCACCTGCTTCCCACTTTCACTGTTACTGTGCAAACACTGCTGGAAATGTGAAAAAACGTTTGTATAGACATATATACAAAGAAAGACCACTTGAGTGAAAGTTGGCATCTGCTTTCAGTAAATCCCAACATTCAAGATGGATTCATTTGTCCTTTTGAAGGACAGTAAGCTGCGTAATGTATGTTTTTTAATGTATGTTTCCCCGTCCTCAGCGAAAGCATAACACTCTCCTCTTCCTCTGCTTGGACAGTGAGTCAGAGTCTTTCCAGACTGGAGCATTAGGTTCCCATGGCTCCTGTGCTCTCAGTCAGCAAGTAAAGCCACTAGTCAGTGTGTCTGTCAGTTAGTTGGTTGGCTGAGGCTCAATTGGGCTAGCACTGAATGAGGTAAGCTGTTCCACGGCACAGTTCCTTATTTCCCTCTGAGTCAGGGAGATGTGCTCATCTCTACCAACAAGCATGTAGCAGTGATTCACCTCATACTCTTTAAACAAAACTGCTCGTACTTTTGTTCTAAAACATCTGTGCACAAACACCAAGCAGGTCTAACGTGGATCTAATATGAAGGTCTTTGACTGTGGTTAATGTTCTGGTTTATTTTACCCAGGATGCTGTTGGATGGATAAAGAATCTCAGATGTTGGAGGTTAGCTCAGGACTGTTTTGATGATGTCAGCCGGTATGTCCTGAGGTGAGGGTGTTAGCTCTGCTAGTGCAGGCAATCCAAAGAAGTCCCTTACTTCATGTGGACTTTATTCTGCAGTTTGTTTGATGATGTTCGTCTCTGAGACTCTAATAATTTGATTATTGATGAGCTGCTGCTTTTATTTAGAAGGGGTGTGGTTTATAAAAAAAAAACTGTATTTACAGCTTTATTCTTCTTCTCTCATGAGGTCAATATAGCTGCAGATGCTACACAGCCTCGACTGGCGACTAGAAACCTTCTACATTCCAACTCTCAGCTGCATCACACACTGCTGTACTTATTCCTGCCTTTTTATAGAGAAATGAAAACACAATATGCTCTCTTTCTTGTTCCTGGGGGAGAGTGGAGGGCCTGGATGTGAAATCTGAGAGCGTTTTCCTGCTGTGTGCTTTACAGTGCCAGAGCACTCACTGTAATTTACCAAAAGTGGCTGCTATTTATGCCATAAAGCATGTGTTTAACATTCCTGAACCCCACTGTGTTTGTGTATTCCTCGGTCTCATACTCACTCACTCGCTCTCTCCCACTCACTATCTGCCTGCCTCTATGGCTGTATTTCTATTTGTGTGTGTGTGTGTGTGTGTGTGTTTACTGCTTTTATAGGACATTTTTTGGCATCAACACTGAACTTGTCAGGACCAGTAGTCCTTCTTGGGACCAAAACCTAATCCTAAAAGCTCAGATTAAGTTTTGGGCTATTAAAATAGTGGTCAGATTTAGGTTAGGCTAGCTAACGAACTGGTTATGGTTATAGACAATGTGCTGTTCAGGCTGAATGTGTGTGTGAATGTGCAGTGGCCTAAGAAAAATAGCAGTTCAGACCTCTGTGTGTACAGTCACTACAGAGTTCTGCAGCAGTGCTTTCTCTCTTACAGAGGGATCATCTCTCTCCCTCTTAGACAAGGCCAACAGGAAGTGGGAGTTTACATTGGCCTACTTTGTCCAAAAAAAGCAGGTCTGGTTTGAGGAGCTGCACAGCTCAAGTGCTCTTTCTACAACTGCACTTTGCCACTTCCATTGCCATGTACCATCCCCCCATCAGCTGTCCCACCCCTGGCTTCTCATTTAGCCAACTTTTCAGGGTGGAGCTGGGTGGCCAGGAACTAAAGATGGTGCAGGAGCCGTTTGGTCTCAAAGCATGGGAGACAGGAAGGAGCTGTCAGAATCCCATAAACTGGACTCTTCTCACACTCAAGTCTTGAAGAGAACCTCTGACTCCTTTACCTCATTGTGGCTTGGTGCTTGTTAACGACCTACCCAAAATGAACCATAACACAGACCCTGAATACACATGCTGACTCTCACACTTGTGACTGTCAACTGAAAGTCACCATTGTACTGTAACATTATAGCCACTTTATCAAAAGCAGCCACCAGTTCAAATAAAGTGTGACCACCATCACATAATGCATAAGAATAGGAAGAGTATACAGTTTTACTTATCCTCAGCTGTACTCCCAAACACCTCTCACCTCATGTATTATTCCCTTGGCCTACTGCACCAAGATTAGCACCTCTCAATGTCTGCTGCATTGCTCAAGAGCAGTTCATTACTCACTGATGTTTTGGTGTTAATTACTTTCGATGTCTAATGTTTGGTGAAGTTCTCAACCCTGGAAAATCTGCTGCGCTCTTCATTCTCTGTGACTCAGCTCGTTCAATGTACTGATGTAAACATCAGAGTCCAGAGCTAATTCCTCTCCACAGAGCTGCAAACAGGCCAGAGGCACAGCGGCTGCATGTGGTAAATAAGAAGGCCAACAGCAGTAACACCACAAGTATGTCTAATGATGGATTTGATCAGGCTGTAGAATTGCCCCAAGGCTGGATCGGAGAAGTGCTTGGGTTGGTGAAGGGATGGGGGTAGGGGTGCATATTAAAGAGTAATGAATCACACACCCAGTCACAGGGTCGCCGGCTATGAATGTGCTCTCTGTTGGTTTTCCTGGAGCCTGGCGTTTACTAACTGATGACGCAGGCTGGACTCGATCAGAGACATGTGTTGCTCAGGACTTGATGCCAGTGAGGAGCAGACTGAGGGAGAGGATATGGGGGAGAGGTAGATGGATGGATGGTGCATGACTTCTTCAGTTTTCCTCTGTAGGTCTTAATGGACATTGGCTCACACAGGGGATGGTGGGACATGAAGGGAGAGGGTAAACCCAATCTCTATCCTAAAATTCTCAGGGACAGTCCTGACACACATTTCTTGATAAGGCCCTTTGCCTGGAGCTATCAGCGTTTCTTGAAAGCATCCAAACAAAATGTTGTGTGTATGTCACTGTTTTTGTATCTTATACATTACTTGATAATCTATCTATCTATCTATCTATCTATCTATCTATCTATCTATCTATCTATCTATCTATCTATCTATCTATCTATCTATCTATCTATCTATCTATCTATCTATCTATCTATCTATCTATCTATCTATCTATCTATCTGTCTGTCTGTCTGTCTGTCTGTCTGTCTGTCTGTCTGTCTGTCTGTCTATCTATCTATCTATCTATCTATCTATCTATCTATCTATCTATCTATCTCTATAACTAGCACTGCTGAAATACAGTCTCCCTCACATGTTGAGCTCATGCTCCACCTGACAGGAAATTTCACCTGTTTGCTGTGGTGGAATGCACCTTAACATATTTTCCCAGACAAAGTGCACAGGGACGTTGAGCTGTCGCCGGAGGCTTTGACAGAGTATTATGAAAGTGGTTACACAGATTTGTGCCCACCTGTCGGGACATGTCACTGTGTAACTGTGTGTAAACAGCATCACACTGTGTGCTGGGAGAAAGATAATCTCCCGCTGGTTCCTTGGTTTTCAAGGTTCTGGTTTGTTAAAAATAAGAATCGTTTGTGTGTGTGTGTGTGTGTGTGTGTGTGTGTGTGTGTGTGTGTGTGTGTGTGTGTGTGTGTGTGTGTGTGTGTGTGTGTGTGTGTGTGTGTGTGTGTGTGTGTGTGTGTGTGTGTGTGTGTGTGTGTGTGTGCAGCACTGTTGGCTCTTTTCCAGCTGACTGGAACTGACATCGTCATCTGTGTTGATGAGAGAGCTCATTGCAGCCGGCCGATGAGAAGACACACGGATGTCAAAGCAAGCAAACGGCTCTGAGTACTGAGTACTTCCATAAGTGAAAAACCACCCTGCACCACCAGTGACATTTCCATCTTCAAACTATGAGTCACTTTGCTTTCACAAGTCTATGTGTCTGTGTGAGAACCGAGTGACAAGATCAACAAACACAAACACCGTTGAATATGTTTCTATATTATAATTACTTTTTTTTGTTTTGTTTGCAGACTACTGCTACCTGCTGATAAGGAAAGTAATTACCTCTCATGCAGGTGCATAACATTTTTGCTGGTTGTTTGTCACTTGCAATCAATGTAGTGTGTAGACAAAATGCAACTCTATTCCTCAAAAACAGCGCCGTGATTGTTTTTTCTTCACACCATCCCAATGGTCAGCCAATGACAGACCATTGGGATGCTGTGCCCAGGGATTCATAAATATGGACATGTTTGGAGCAGGTTTGGCATTTCCATGCACAGTTAACAACAATTTAACTGGACCACTCCAACCAAATCAAAACAAATTGTATTTGTATAGCGCTAAATCACAACATACATTACTTCGAAGCACTTTAGATTTAGTAAGGCAGAGACCTTACAATATTATATAGAGAAGAGAAACCCAAACGTTCACACAATGGTCAAGCATTTGGTGTCAGTGGAGAGAAAAAAAACAACAAGAAGCAATCTCCGACAGATCCAGACTCAAAGATGAGCATCATCTGCCTCAGTCAGATCGTTAGTGTGAAAGGAAAAATGGGGGACAAAGGAGAGGTGAGGGACAGAAAGGGGGAGAGAAAAGGAAAGAGAGTGGCAAGGTGAAGGCAGAAGAGGGAGACCAGCAGCAGATAACAGTTGGATTAAGTTTGAGAATGTAATATTTTTATATAATTAATCACAGCATAATAATGTTTTTCTCAGTCACTTTGGTGCTTTTCACATCACTATTAACTCTTCTCAAAACAGTTAGTGCAAACTGCAAAACCTAGTGGATAACCTGCAAAAGCATGTCACTTGCTCAAAATGGATAGTCCATTCCTCAAAAGTAAGTATTGATGTCAATGAAACTGCCAGTGTCATCAAAATGAGACGTCTTGACACCATCGTTTATGAACAAGATCGTCAAATGGCTTTGTCTCGTTTTCATTACGACTCTTTATTCTCTCAGTGTTTTCCAATGCAAAAAAGGGTCAGAACTCGGTGACGCTACCTGAAAATGCTCAAGACAGCACTATACACTACGTGTGCAGCCATTTGATAACTACAGTAAAGTTACACATTACTGTAGTTAGGGGAGTAAGTGAGATATTATGAGATGTTGGATTACTGTCCAATACTATACATACCTGTTCTCCCTAAGAAACGTTTGAATGATTGAATTCACAGTGGTTCTTCCAACATTTGGTTGCACCCTCCGACCAGCCTCAGCCATTGTGATGCTGTGATTGACAACATCTAATTTCATTAGGACTCTGCCTATGTGTTTGGTCTCTTCTCCCTCTTCCCCTGTTTTGTCCCATTCCCCTTCCTCCCCACATCCTCTCCCCTCTTCCACGATGCTGACTTTCAGAATTGTAGAAATGTTTCACACTATGTCCTGCTCGGTTCACATATGTTTGCCAAGTGAGGGTTCATGGGATTCATCCCTGAGTGACAGTGAACAAGTGGCTTGTCATTGGTTACAGCTAATACTTCACACACCTCCTCATGAGTGAGAGCTGAAGTTCACCTGAGAGCAATTGTTCAATTTAGGAGACATTTCCAGGAAAAAAATGAAAGAAAGAGAGGTATAAAATTAGCTTGAGAGAATTTGATAACTAGTTCAACAGTTTTGTATGAAATGACTCAAGCTATGAAATGAAGGCTATTAGTTTATTTATTTATTATAGACTATTCAGCATCCATAAGTATAGTTCATTTTGACTGACATGACAGAAGCAAATGATAATGTCATAAAACAGCAGAGACTTGTATGAAAGCAACTGATACATGTCCAAAAGAAGAAGGAGAAATAGTTACTATGATGTGCACAAATGACTAAATGTTGTGGAGGTTGAACTAATAGTTATGAGAATTTTCATTCTGATCTGAGAAAAGCACCAAAGTGTCTGGGAAAAACTGTAATAGCCTCTCACGTGGAACTGGATCCTGCAGCCCAGGGGTCACGGGTACCTGCAAAACAAGCAAAGGGAGGTTATTTTTATATAACAACAACAACAACAACCATTACAATAACAATAATAATAGCCGGTGTCTGGATTCAAGCCCTTAACCGATTTATTGAATGAAGTGTATCACCTCCACTACGCTAGGAGGTGATACACCTCTTACATACACTACATACACTTGTTAGTAAGATATTTTCTGATTGACCTAGTACATCCCAGACCAAAACAGTGTAGCTGATGGATAGTTATTAGCATTTAAAGTGCCATTTATTGTTTTTCTACCATCACTTAACGTCAACATATTGCATTCTAAGCGGACAGAGCATTAATTCACCGACTGTTGAGGGTTGAAGTGTTGAGCATTTCCCATTTGTTCCTCTGGAGATCAAAGAGGGTTCAGACTGGTGGAGCAGCTGTGTGACATCACAACACAGATAGCAAACACTAGTCAAACCCAGAAGTCTCCAACATACACATATTTTGTCCTCAGTTTCCCAGAATGAACTCACTCCATGTGGTCTAACAAACAAAATGGTCCCCACAAAACAGAAATATATGAGACATGGACACACACACACATTATGTAGAGTAGCTGTCATGTTGTCATTGATCACCTGACTGGATTTCACACTGTCTCCAGCATCATCTTATACAAGCAACTGCAGGTACACCCACAGGATAGACTGTGAGGAGTGGTCTTCTATGTAGGAGGCCTGTGGAGCAGCTGGCTATGATGGAAAACACCTGGCACACACATCTTTACCCACAGGCCGTCCCTGTCATTGTGACGCACCACGCACTGCTTATGCCACCAATGGCTCAGAGGCTCCAGGTCTGTAGGAGAGCGATCTCCTCATCTGCAGTTCAACTTTCAAACAATTCAGCCAAACAGAGAAGCAGTTGATTTTGCACAGTTGGTTCCAAACGATAGAAATACACACACAGTGTGTGTGTGTAAGCAAGTACTCGCACAATCTCAAGTCTATGCAGCAACACAGACCTGCACATGTTGAAGCCATTATCCTGTTGCTTGTTAAGTCATTACTCTGTAGCTTGTTATTTTCTCAACCAAGAGAAAGCAATCTATCCACAAAGGAGTGCTGAGAGATTTGCCACCCGACTGAGCCTTGGGATATGGGAAGTTACCCTGAAATTTGAGGAATGTGGTGGGGTCTGAAGCCTAAAGAACACACACACAAAAATCTATCTTCTGGAATAGTAAAGCTTGTTTCCGTGAGTCTCGGGGTTGTAGCTGCAGCCAAGAGAGTATGAGATGTCCACAGGGAGGGAGTATTATAGACATTACTGATGACAGTGCACAAACGTTTCTATGCACCAATAGGACTTGGAGGAACTGACATAGTCAGGGAGCTTTGACATATTCATGGTGGATCTCAGACATCTGGTTTCTATTTCCCACCTCTCAGTGTGTGCTGGCAGCAGGACCTTTCGATGAAATTGTCTATTCAACTTCCTGTGCTATCAGTTTAGCATAAATGTGTGCAGCACAAAGTGTGATGAACGGTTATTAAATTGCACTCCACTGCTTTCCTGCATTTATTAGCAGGAACACCCTGTGAGCAGCCATTTTCACAGCATCCTCTCCACTCTGCTCCACACCAGCAAAACACTCTCACCACACTGCTAACGAGTGACACATGCCCCTGAGCTCTGCTGCTGACACCTAAGATCAAAGCCCTGGAAGAGAAGGACCCCTTTATCCCCCATACACCCTCTCTTTGACACCCACGCGATATGTCTAGGCTCAGC
Source organism: Microchirus variegatus (assembly GCF_963457635.1). Taxonomy (NCBI): domain Eukaryota; kingdom Metazoa; phylum Chordata; class Actinopteri; order Pleuronectiformes; family Soleidae; genus Microchirus; species Microchirus variegatus. Next base: position 15,840,717 of record NC_139820.1, on the reverse strand, counting down.
CAAATGGTGACACACCTGTCCTCCCTACATGGAGCACAGGTTGCGGTGGTATGGCTGGCTTGTGCTTCTATTCGCACCACCAATGTCATAGTAATGTGTATTCCAGATGTGGGTGATAGGAGATCACATAACGCCATCCAGTTGTGTTGCATGTCACTGTAAGAGCTACAGACTGGACATTGTGCTGTGAGTCAATACTGGACAGATTAAAGCAGGAAAAAACATGATGGAAACCTGATTGCAAAAGACTGGGTCAACACCAAATCTCATCTTGCCTCACAGTCCCCACATGGCCTTTCATTAAATCAAGTGCTTCACCCAACTCAAGCTGAAATACTGTCCAAACACTTTCCATACTGCTGAAGGCCGTCAAGAACAGAGCCGAGGGAGGGGGGGGCTGGTCAGGGCTAAGGCAGGAAATCCCAATGCAGCATGAACTATTTTCCTCCATAGTTCCACCAGAACAGCTCTTTGTACCAGTCCCCCTCCCCCCTCTATTGGGCCTCTGTCTCTGACTACCATCAACTGCTGTTCTACAAGGCAACCGCACAACTACCACTGTGGAAAAAACAATCCAAATCTCTGTCACACACACACACACATGTATGCACTTCACACATGGGCTGTTAGCCCGCAGTGCTGGGGGTTGTGGAGTCGGGATCAAAAGCTTGGGGTTCCCCTCCATCTCAGTCCAAAGTCCCACTGTGGTTAGGCCATAGACAGAGAGGCACCTTACTTTACACAGAGCCCCCAAACGCCAAAAACACTTAAATACACTAAAGACAAGTACACAACAGGACTGGAAACATTTCCTTTACTGCTACACAAATTCAGCTCAGGAGTAAAATGATCTGTAACAGATCATCTTTTTGTTTTTCGTTCTTCTCATTAAACATTCCTTGGCAGTAACTGTCAATCTCCTCCACCATATCACTTGATCACGGAGGACACTCGTGTTCTTCATGTGACTCCAATAAAGAGAGAGCGGAATATCACAACAAAACTCAGTTTTGTCTGGGACTCTCATTTCACTGTGACGCACATTCCACTTTATTAAGACTGATTGGACGGAGGAATGGGAGAAATTCAGGTCACTGACACTTATGAGGGACCAGGAAAACAACTATCACTGTTTGACTCCTTGCAACTGCAAAGTACTCAATGAATGTGTGCTTCCATGTTGCAACATCAAATCCAGATACAGTGCTGATTTGAAACAGGCCTGTGATTGACTTAGATTTATTTTATGCAGCAATGAGACCTCTTGCAAAGACAGAGGCTTCCAAAAAAAAAAACCTACAATGGGACAAAGTCAAGGCTGTAGAATCGGCAAGTGTGAGAGTACTGTATAGTTGGTGGGAGTAGCCGAGGCACCTTGCAACAGCTGGTTTGAATTATCCATGGGGTCGGGGGTAGTCAGCTCGAGGAGGTTGGGGGGGGGGGGGGGGGGGGGGGGCGGCGTGGAGACTCCTGGCGCCAGGATCGGGCCAGCAGGTCAGGGAGGATGACGATTACCAAAATACTAGCAGGCTGCAATAGTCCAGCAAAGAGGGGGTGTTCCTGACTCACACTGCTCACAGCTACAGGATGGGCAGGCAAGTGGACGGCACTAACGGTGTGTGTGTGTGTGTGTGTGTGTGTGTGTGTGTGTGTGTGTGTGTGTGCGCGTGTGACAAAAAGAGGGACGCTCCTACTTCCACTTCCTATGAGATAGCCCCTTCCTGTCATTGAGAAACACCGTGTTCATGTGTGTTAGGAGTAATAACCTGTTCAGTCTATGAGGGAACACAGCCAGATGGATGTAATGTGATGTTTATATCAACCTGACACAATGATCCACACTTCACATTACAGTACAGTAACTACGGTAATCAAAATAATTTTACTATAGGAAATTAATATTATGGTAATTTCTTTTTTTTTCTATGGTAATCACAAAGTAATAGCTTGGTAATAACAATGGAAATGTGTGGGTCATATTACTTTGTAATATGGCAATTATTAGTTTTAATATTTCCTTTTTCTGTATTACACTGATGGCAGTCAATGGTAATTCTCGTTACCAAGTTACTACCTTGATATTACTTTGGAAATGACGTGTTTTTACTGTTATATTATCACCTTAGTTGCATAGTATTACCATTGTTATTACCAAGCTGGAAACTGCATTAGAAGTAAGAAATTATTAACGTGTAATTATTACGATTACTAGTATATTACCATGCTACTGTACTTAATATAAAGTGTTACCTTTTCCTTTTTACTACTGGTTTTGTTCCCGTTGGATTACCATTCAGTAAAACCAGCTGCTTGCAAGGTGCAGTTTGCTCATAACTCTCCTTTCCTGCTTCCTCAAACACGTGAACAAACTCTCTTGTTACTTGTATCACACAGTAGCACTGCTCCCTCTACAGGAGAAGGCCTCTTTCTTATTTGTGTAGCCCATCATATCACCACTTACAGCAATCCACTGGTACATTTTGTTTATGTCTTATTTATACATATTAAATTCAATTAAATAATTGGCATATGTTAAAGTTTATATGAGTAATCCTTTGTCCAGTCTGGCTATAAGACAATGTAATGACCTGCAGAATGAGGATGGAGAACAAATGCACAAACTACAAGAAAACACAAAGATAAAAGGTTGATGGCATGTATTATGAGATTTAAATGAGATTTCACAAGCCTTCATCGTCACTAGGAAGACTCTCAGGACTCTTTACTACAATGGTATCGTCCCATTCTGATTACTAATGAGTAATTCAAATATTACCTTTAAATTATACTCTTAAAAATACCCTTGTATGAAATATTTATTCAAGATTACTCACTTACTCCTTTTGCATTTTCCACCTCTGCTTTTTAACATCCGGTATAAATCAACACTGCACAAACAGCTCTAAATATTCAGTCTGAGATGTGATTCATGCTCTGTGACAGAAGAGGGCAGCACAGGTCAGGATCATGACAGCTTCTACCAAAGGCCATATTTGCTATTGACTGTTAACTAACGCACACTAATAATAATCATAATAACTTTTATTTTCATGTGACATTGACATTTGTGTACACAAATGCAGCAGATTCCACAGTGTGAAAGAAAAGAATGAGGATGTTTAGAACAGAAGAATGAAAGGCAGTGTATAGATACATTATTCAAGTTAAGAACTGAATAATAAAATTTGATAGATAACTGAACGTAACATGACAGGACAGTATTGAGGAAAATATTAGTATATAAAACCTTTAGTATAAAAGAGGAAAAGGAAACAGCAAAAGACAAAAGATCATTAAAGAATATTAAGTACAACATTTTCAACCGTCTTTAGCCATGATTTAACAGCCCTGTTTAAAACAGTACATTTATAGTGTATTTTCCGTGCTGTTAGTTGACAATTGCAAAACTTATTTTTTGATTTTTTTTTTGTTTGCACTTAAACAAGAATGTCCAATTATAGTTGTTCTAATTCACAGTGTTTACATCAGTCACAGGTAAGAAGACTCTCTTAAACGCCAACCTCTGATGTTCACACTATTCTGGTACTGCCAATTAGGGGATGACAACAGACTGTGAACACAGTATTGTAGTGTGAGAAGAGAGGAAAACTGACACACACAGACACACACACACACGCACGCACACACACACACACACTGCACCAGCTGTCCAAGTGTCAGGCCTGCAGCCAGGAGGTTAGCACTTCTATGACTGCCAAGCTAAACTTTCTGCTACAGCTCTGAGTGTTGCAGGAACACAGGCATTCCCTCAGGACTCTCTTCACCTGCTCCACGTCCAGCTTCTTACTGCTCAACGTCCTGGGGCCCTGCATAACACTGACTAGTTGTTAAATGTTGGCAGGATCACTCAAAGTCATGGATAGCAGCCGGTAGCTATCCATGCTGCTATTCCCAAAAATACACAGGCCAATAATGGATAGTTAATTACATTGTGTAAATGGTATTTATTCAGCTTTTTTTTGAGTCTTGTTGACTACTGCTTTACACTGCAGTTTTGCCATTCACTCACACATTCATACACGAACTGTATCTATGTGCCAGCACATCTTTCTATCACACATTTTTCATACCTATTCACACACTGCCGCACATCTGAGCTCTAATTTAGATGATGGAAAAATGTCAATCTGTTGTTATATGACTGTGATTCATTATTTTCTAAAGTTTTGTCTAATGGTAAATTAGCCACTAAATTGGCACACATTTAAAACTGAAGTAACTTTTAAATATAAAATGTCTATTACATTCAACCATTGTCTAATTAGTTCACATCGTGCCCTCAAAGTTCTGGCGACATTCTGGAACTGCACAGAGGAAGTGATTTGTAATATGTCAAGACAGATGGCAGCAATAGCAACATTGTGCTAGTAAAGCAAGATGGACTGACAACACAAAGAAGCACCCATGAAAAAGTATCAGAGGTGAATTCTGCTGCTCGAAAATCCTGGTCTTTCAGATGGTATAAATGCTTCTTGGCTCCACCTGCTCTGCTGTTCAATCAATCCATCAATCAATCAATCAATCAAATGTTATTTGTATCGCCCACAGTTTACAAAACACTTTGTCTCACGGGACTTCACAGGGTTGTAACATCCTCTGTCCCTTACGGTGGCCCTGAGGTGCAAAACACAAACGCAAATCTCAAAACACAAACGCAAATCAAAAAACACAAACGCAAATCAAAAACACGAAAACATTAACTCACAACGCAAACACAAATCACATAACGCAAACACAAAAGCAGAAAACCCCAAAACATTAACTCACAACGCAAACACAAAAGCAGAAAACACAAAAACATTAACTCACAACGCAAACACAAATGCAGAAAACACAAACACATTAACTCACAACACAAACACAAATCACACAACGCAAACACAAAAGCAGAAAAAACAAAAACATTAACTCACTTTAACTCACTTGGTAGAGCTGCCGTTCCATGTAGAAGTGCACACTACAGATAGCCCCAGATTCGAAACTTGCGTTGTGAGTTAATGTTTTCGTGTTTTCTGCTTTTGTGTTTGTGTTGTGTGATTTGTGTTTGCGTTGTGAGTTAATGTTTTTGTGTTTTCTGCTTTTGTTTTTGTGTTGTGTGATTTGTGTTTGCGTTGTGAGTTAATGTTTTTGTGTTTTCTGCTTTTGTGTTTGCGTTGTGAGTTAATGTTTTCGTGTTTTCTGCTTTTGTGTTTGTGTTGTGTGATTTGTGTTTGCGTTGTGAGTTAATGTTTTTGTGTTTTCTGCTTTTGTTTTTGTGTTGTGTGATTTGTGTTTGCGTTGTGAGTTAATGTTTTTGTGTTTTCTGCTTTTGTGTTTGCGTTGTGAGTTAATGTTTTTGTGTTTTCTGCTTTTGTGTTTGCGTTGTGTGATCTGTGTTTGCATTGTGAGTTAATGTTTTCGTGTTTTTGATTTGCGTTCCTGTTTTTTGATTTGCGTTGTGTTTTTTGATTTGCGTTTGTGTTTTTGATTTGTGTTGTGTTTTGTGATTTGCGTTTGTGTTTTGCACCTCAGGGCCACCGTAGTCCCTAGACCTTCGACCAGGGTAAGGAAGAACTACCAGGGAAAAAACCTTTATAACAGGGAAAAAGGGTAGAAACCTTAGGGAGAACCACAGGTGAGTGATCCACTCCCTGGACCGACAGACGTGCAGTAGATGCTCCCCAAAACATACAATACACAATTACAAAGAATAGACAGTGAGAGACAGGCAGGGGGTAGTTTGGGGAGGGGAATTAAATTTACCACCTTGGAGAATCGGTCAACCACGGTAAGGATGGTGGTGTTGTTGTCGGGGGGTGGGGGGACGAGGGATGGAGAGAGGGTTGAGGAGGGCCACCAAAAGTGTTTGAGGAACTGCAGGGTGCGTGCGGCTCCAAGATGGCAGGCGAGTTTAGAGGAATGTGCCCACTGCAGAACCTCAGGGTGAATGGGGTTTGCAACAAACAAGTAGTTGGGAGGACCGCCTCCTGGATCAGGTTCTGCTCGTTGGGCCATTCGGACCCTCTCCTCCACAGGCCATGAAGCAGCCCCCACTATGCAGGCAGGGGAAACGATGGGGTCAGGTTCCAGACAAGGTGGGTCAGTTGAAAATTGGTGGGACATTCCTGGATTTTACATTCCTGGAGCCAGGGCGGAAGGTGAGGAGAAGTTGAAATGGGCCAGGAAAGGTGCCCACCGAGCCTTCTGGGAGTTGAGATGTTTAGCGTTCTGTAGGTAGGAGAGGTTCTTATGATCGGTCCACATGATGAATGGTTGAGCTGCCCCCTCCAGCCAGTGCCTCCACTCCTGGAGAGCCAGAATGACGCTCCTGATTCCCTAAGTCGTAGTTCCTCTCGGCAGGAGAGAGGCGACGGCTGAAGAATGCGCAAGGGTGGAGTTTCTGATCGTTGGGGTCACGCTGGGCATCTAACTCCACAATGAATTTGAGGATGGATGAGACAGTATGGGAGCGGTTGTAAAAAGTTCTTTGAGTAGACCGAAAGCAGCTTCGGCCTCACGGGACCACAGGAATGTCTTCAGGGGGAGGTAAGTCTGGCTCGGCAACTCTACTGTAATTGCATATGAATCTTCTGTAGAAGTTGGCAAAGTCCAGAAAAACGTTGAAGCTGCTTGCGGCTGGAGGGAGTGGGCCAGTCCCTGACCACGCAGACCTTGGCGGGGTCGGGGGGAGAGCTTGCCTTGCTCGACGATGAAGCCTAGGAACAGAATAGACTGGGCGTGGAAAGAACACTTTTCAGCATTAACGATGGGAGTGTTGAATGCAGTCTTCCACTCGTCCCCCTCCCGAATCCGAACCAGGTGGTAGGCGTTACGGAGGCAGAGTTTGGAGAAAATCCGTGCTTTGCTGAGGGGGCTAAAAGCGGCAGCGAGCAGGGGCAGGGCGTAACAGTTCCTGACCGTTATTTCGTTCAGGCCCCTGTAGTCAATGCAGGGTCTGAGGGATCCGTCCTTCTTCTTGACGAAGAAAAAACCAGCACCGACCGGAGACGAGGAGGGACGGATGAGACCAGCGACCAGAGACTGGTTGATGTAGTACTCCATGCTTTGACGTTCAGTGCGAGAAAAATTGTAAGTCTCTTGGTAGGAATAGTGGCCCTAGGAAGCAGGTCAATGCCACAGTTGTAAGGGCGGTGAGGTGGCAGTGAGAGTGCGAGGTGTTTAGAGAAAACCTCCCGAGGTCATAGTACTCACTGGGGACTGCGGAGAGGTTGGGAGGCTCAGCAACAGTCTCAGGTGTTGAGACAGGACTTGCACAAGCAGAGCGAAGGCACCGGGAGTGGCAGTGGACGCTCCACCTGGTGAGTTGGCCTCTGGTCCAGTCAAACTGGGGGCTATGGAGGAGGAGATCAGGAAGAGCTGGAGGACCTCGTGATGGTTTCCAGACAGGATGAGGGTGATGGGTTCACCAGCACTCCTGCGTGTGGTGGTGAGCTCAGTCTTTTGGGCGAGTCGGGCATGAGGCGAGGAAATGATCTGGTTGCCCACAGTGGATGCACGAGCCAGTCTTCAGCCTGAGTTGTCTCTGTGTGGGGGTGAGGCGAGCCCAACCCAGCTGCATGGGCTCGGGATTGACACCGGAAGCCGCGGGGAGTGAGGGCGTGGGTAGATTATTAATGGCCCTAATGGCCATGGTGGGTGGAAACGGGGTACGGACGTGAGGTTCGTTTCTTCTCACGTTGTCTCTCCCGGTGTCTATTGTCTATACAGATAGCTAAATCGATGAGTGAATCGAGATTTGGGGATTCGTCACGAGTCGCCAGTTCGTCCTTTAACTCCTTGTTGAGGTTTCGGAAAAATAAAGCGCGTAACGCAGGATCATTCCAACCGCTCTCGGCTATCCCCCTCTGGAGAGTAAATTAATCAACTTAACCATCTTAGCACTGTCGGATGGGTACGTGGTAGGTTGTAAGTCAAAAACAAAAAACTAGCACATTTACCGACTTCTCCGGAGAATTGTTCCGGAATAGACACGTAAGCCTCACGTGCGGTGGAGACAGGAACAGAAACGGTGGACACTAAAGACCTAGTCGCGACGTTAGCTGAGGAAGTCATAGGTGGAATAATGTGGCGAGTTTCGCGGAAACCTCTTGAACGGAAGTGACTACTTCTGAGAGTAAGGTGTCGTGTCATCCTATCACTACGCCCTGTGCTGCTAGCGCTTGGTGAAGAGCGTCGCTGTTTGCTGGGTCTATGTTGGTCAGATCGTTATGTTATGCTTCTCTTAAGGAGAAGCGACTAGCTGTTAGGCTGGACCCGAAATGCAGACAGACATGAAGTGTATGATCAAAATAATATTTATTAAACCTTTAGCCAACTAAGGAGATGATAGCGAAACAGGAAATGAGTGAGGGAAGGCAAGGGGTAATGGCCGATGCAGCTGCGCCGGGGGAGGACAGGAGCTTCTAGGCAAGAGTCAATGTTCATGGAAGAGTTCCGTCTTGGAACAAACTCACTCGAGGACGGAGTTGAGCGGAGAGAATCCCAGGAGTAGAGGGAATCGCTGGCGAAGATCTGTGCCTCTCGTGGAGCATAAAATGAGGTGGCGAGGACGGAGTTGAGCGGAGGGAATCCCAGGAGTAGAGGGAATCGCTGGCGAAGATCCGTGCCTCTCATGGAGCAGGAGACGTGGTGACCTGGAGACAGAGCTGGGTAAGTATCCAGGAAGTCAAAGTTGAGCTAGAGAGAGACTAGACTTGTCACTTTACCGACTGGTGGGAAACATCTATCTGATGCTGCTGAACGGGCAGCTCCGGCTTAAGAGCGCTCCTGATTGCTCATCAGGGGCAGGTGGGGCGGAGCTGCGCAGGTGGAGTTGATCACCAGTGTCCTCAGGGAAAGTAGGTCAGCCACGCCTCCTGCAGAGAGGGGAGAGAGAGCACACAGAAGCAGCAGGGGAAAACGAACAATAATAAATAATAAAGGTGCGGTTGAGACTTGGATCGTGACACTAAATCTGATAAAAACAAATCTGCAAATTCACTTAGGAATTCAGAGTAGGGGTTGAGTGGGCGATGCAGAATAATTGTCTGTTATTTTGTTTGATGTTTGGGTCTAACAGACTTAGAGTAAGGTGCTCAAATGATTTATAAGCACCTGTGGGTCGGGGGGTGGGAGAAAGTGTACAGTTAAATATTGCTGCGACCCCTCCACCTCTGCCATTTCCTCTGGGGGTATGGGCATTAATGTAGGTGGGGGCGTTGCTTCATTTCTAGATATGTAATCGTTAACTTGAAGCAATGTTTCTGTTAAACAGAGTAAGTTAAAACCGTGTTCATGTATTAATTAATTTACGAATAATGTTTTGGAGCGGAGGGAACGAATATTTAATGAACCGCATTTTATCTTTCTGTTTGATTTTGGCTCTGAAACTGTCCTAGTGTTTATTTTAATGAGGTTGAGGTGTGTTGTATACACACAAACACACTCTCCATCATATCTGATAGTATTGCTTGACAGAGCCTGTTTCCAGATGAAGGATCTACAATATGTCCACAAGACCAAATAAAGGCAGAATAAAATCAGTCACAGCCACAATGACTAAAAGTTTCGGTTGCACCCGCTGTTGTGCTCATGCACACATACACATACTTCAGTTTCCCACTGTATTATTTATGATGAACATTAACCCAGGAGGAGAGTGAAAGTGTGCCTCCTCCACTGAAAGATTATCACATGATGAAAGTGATCATCAAAATCACTTGGCATCAAAAGCCAAAATGAAAAGACTATGTAAACATCCATCCATTCATTAGCTACCGCTTTATCCTCCACCAGAGGGGCACAGGGGTGCTGTGATTATGCTGTGACTCAGCTGACATTGGGCCATAGGCGGGGGCCACACCCTGGACAGTTCACCAGTCCATCACAGGGACACAATATAGAGACAAACAACCATTCACTCGCACTCTCACGCCTACACTCAATTTAGAATGACCAATTCACCTGCATGTTTTGGACTGTGGGAGGAAACCGGAGAACCCCACGCACACATAGGGAAAATAGGATACCCAACAGTTCACACAATGAGTAGACACTAGGCATCAGTGGAGAGAGAAAAAGTAAGACATTTCTGACAGAACCAAACCCAAAGATCAGGGTATCCGTGGGGTCTTAAAAAGTCTTAAATCCAATCATTTGAATTTAAGGCCTTAAAATGTCTTAAATTCTCCTAAAATCTCATAAAAGGTCTTGAATACAGTTTTGAAAGGTCTTAAAAATCTATCAACGTTACTTTTATTTAAACCATGCATACAAACTTTAGTCTCGCTTTGAAATGTTTCTATTTTTGAGGATGTGATAACTTAACTACAACACGGAACTAAAGTAGTCCACCTGTGCTGCCCGTTGAGAATTTATCAAGCACCACTAGCTAGCTGTGCGACGCGGTCTGTTTCAGCTTAGCATAGCAGTGGAGAAAACTTAATGAAAGCCCACAGCTAAGCCAAATTGCAAGTTCAACGATGTATGGCTCCAAATTTCCTTCATGTCTTTTGCACTTTTTTGCCAGTTTGGATTTGAAATGGGTCTTAAATTGTATTCATTATGGTCTTAAAAAAAGTCTTAAAAAGTCTTAAATGTGACTTGTTGAAAGCTGCAGAGACCCTGAAAGATGTGAAGCATCTGCCTTGGCCAGTTGGAGTGAAAGAAAAAAATGTTGGGCAGAGGAGAGGTGAGGGACAGAAAAGAGGGAAAAAGAACAGTAGCTCGTCTTCTCTGCCTCTTCTGTAAGTTTGCCCCTGTTGTCACTGCCACGCGAAGACGTTAGCACAAAACCCCTACATCCGACTTCAACTGGGTGAATGGTTGCTACCAGCCAGCCACGCTGTACTCTTCTGTCAGCTCAGAGTACTTGAGGTGCTGGAAATATTCCTCCCTCCGAAGGAACAGTGAGCTTGATGATGAGGACCCTCTTGGTAGGTATTGGTAACATCTGTAAGACCAGCTGCCTCCCCAAATCCACACTCAGAGCACTGTGAGCAGATACAGAGATGTTGTTGGATTGATGAACTGAACACATGGATGGTGTTGGTTGAAAGAATTGTTAGCCTGAACTCTCAGTTCTCCGAGAGCTTCCTCAGTACTTGGTTGTACCACCAACCGCAACCTTAGGGGTCCATTAAGGATCTATTCAGTTGGGTTTGAAAATATGACTCAATGACTATTAATATAAAAAACCCCAGCACAGATCCTCAACAGTTTACCTATTCAGTTGTGAGCATAATTGCACCTGCCTCCACTCCACTGTCTTTGTCTTGAAAATGAAACAAAAAAACAAACAAAAAACACATTTTATTTAAATCCAAGTGCCACACGGTTGGTGTAGTGGTTAGCGCGCTTGCCTTTGCAGCAAGAACACCCAGGTCTGAGCCCCTGTTGGAACAAGGGCCTTTCTGCATGGAGTCATGCAATATGGAGATTAGGTCAATTGACCATAGGTGTCAATGTGAGAGTGAATGGCTCTATCACTGATAGGGAAAGGACTGTCGTTAGACCAGCAGTATATCGAACTGCAACCAAAATGATGAAAATGTTGCTTCTCTACATATTTGTTAAAAAAGTGATAATGTTTGCTTCGTGTTTACTATTACATTCTGTCATCTGTGTGTGTGTGTGTGTGTGTGTGTGTGTGTGTGTGTGTGTGTGTGTGTGTGTGTGTGTGTGTGTGTGTGTGTGTGTGTGTGTGTGTGTGTGTGTGTGTGTGTGTGTGTGTGTGTGTGTGTGTGTGGAGCAGAGGACAGAACTCAAATATATACTCTTCAGGTGGGACCAAACAAAGCGAATGTACCTGTGAATGTGCACATTAGATAAGAGGTAAAACTGGGGGACACACAAAACTTTTCAAAAAAATGATCAAATCTACTGTAACACCACTTGCACACCCACATCCGTCTCTCATGCTCACTAGAAATGGAAGGAGAGGAAAGGAGTGGAAAGGAAAGGTCACACATCTTAACAGCTGACAGACTCGATGTGACACATCATTAAGAATGAATGAAAATGAAGTGGGAAAACAAGGTAAATCAGGTATCTCAGATAGCTTCCAGATGAGCAAACAGTACAGGGAGGAAGAATCCTTTTCCCAGGCATTATGATCTGTGCTCAAATCTAGAATACATTTTAGTAAGTGGTCAGGGTTTCTGGAGGCAAAGCCTGTGTTTACTCTGCTTTCAATATTACATCTTATTCCAAGGGTCTGTGAGAACACAGCAGAGCCTGGAAGCCAGGACACCCATGCATACATTAGTCCTTTATCAGTCCATAGTGTATATATTCTGGAAATTGTCTATTATGTACACTATACAATCTATTCCTTTGAACTCTATTTAACTTTTTTATATAGTCTTAGTGTTAATATCGTTTTATATTGTACTTTTTCTTGCATTGTTATTATTTATTATCCTTATCTTTACTGTCTTGCTGCTGTAACGCTGTAAATTTCCCCACTGTGGGACTGATAAAGGACTCTCTTATCTAAGTATGTAGCATGTTGTCAAATGACTTTTGGGTGAGGGAGCGCCGTGATGAAATGCCTTCACTGCTGACTTTAACTGATACATAAGTAATAAAAGTGCTTAGTATGCAAATCTTGAAAAGGGAATAAACTCTCATCACCAAAAATGTCACCAAGGGCCCAGCTGGGAAACTTGATGTGTCTACCATGATTATGATAGTCAAACATTATAAAATATGGCAGACAGAAGAACAACCTTACAGTTTGTCCACCATCCTCCACACTTTGAGCTGATGTCAAAGAACAGGACCTTCAATTCAATTTAATTTTATTTGTATAGCGCCAAACTATAACATACATTATCTCACTGTACAGGGAGCTAGTGTAGAGAAGCTAGCACTGGAGTGGTCTCTTTTTCTAGTTCCTGTCAGAACTGGTGCTGCAGCATTTTGAATTAACTGAAGGTTTTGAACAGACTTGTTGGAACATCCTGATAATAAGGCATTACGGTAATCTAGTCTAGATGTGACAAAGGCATGAACTAGTTTTTCAGCGTCCTTTCAGAACAGAATGTTTCTCATTTTCATAATGTTCCACAGGTGGAAGAAGGCTGTTCTGGTAATTAGTTTTATGTGTGAATCAAATGACATGTCCTGGTCAAAAATAACTCCAAGGTTCCTCACAGTGGAACTGGAGGCCATGGTGATGTCATCTAAAGTGACAATGTGGTCCTTGTGTAATATAACATTGCATAGTGGGAACATTTGAGTTTAGATGAATGACAGAGTGCGTTAGGATGAAACAACATTAGAGGAAAGAAAAAAGAAATGTTCTTTTTTCTTTCCTCTAATGTTGTTTCGTTGTTCATGTGGCTGTTGTGGTTGTTAGGTGAGCAGCACATGGCCTGAGCCAATGGCTCAAAAGAGAGCACAACAACAGTGGACCTAATGGACAAGGCTGTCTTGATTCTATTGAAGTTTTATTTAATCTGTATAGGTTAAATAATGAAAATAGGGGAGAGCTGTGCTGACCTGTGAGCAACACAGGCCATGGATGTTTGTATCATCATCAGTCATGTCGAGAAAGGCTGTACCAAGCCCACGGGCCTTCGTGGCATCCAAAGAGAGGACAGCAACTGGACGATTTTGGGTTTAGACAAAAGCTCACATAGATTGGTCCTGTTGCACATATATGTTAATTATGGAGGTCTACTTACATACATTAACTTGTTTTTTTCTTTTCTGGCGCTGTTTCCCAGCCGCGATATTTCAGACTCAACTCTCATCCCGGCTTCCCAACTCTCTTGTGATTGGCCAATACCCGGAAGTGACATATTCAGCACACCCGCTCTCAGAAGCGCAGCTCCCCCCTCTGGAACGGTGGATGCACTGCTCACTCATTATCAAAACATCCCCGCCGCAGTCCCTTTTATGAATTTGACCCGGAGTCAGACCGAGAGTCAGAAGACACTGTTGCTCGTGAAACACCTCCACAACGGACGTTATTCTTCTTCTGTGGTTCAATGTACACAACCGGATGTGCCCGGACTAGTGCCCGGAGCAAGAGGATCTGCTGTTCAGGAGAACCGGTGTTTACGTAACCAGACCTGGTTTTTTCAGAGATCTCGCTGAGCCTGAGATTACAATAAAACACAGTGTTCTCAGCAGTGGCTGAACTGTTTGTTTAGAACCTTCAGGGCTTCATAAACAAGGTAATGACGCAGATACACACTAAAAAACAGCGTTAATTGGAACTTCCGGTCTTGGTCAGCTTTAAAGTGTTAGTTTGGCTTTTACAAAGCCCATCAGATCACTGTGCACCAGTTTTGTCAAGTGGCCTGGCAGCTGCCTAACCAGAAGTTTAGTTTGTTCTTCTTTTTATCTTTGTTGTGTCAATCACAAATGATCATCACAACAAACAGCTGGGACTTGTCTGACAGCGGGCAATGGGTGGGACAAAAGTGAGTTTATCACTCAGTGATAGAAACAAAAACATCAGACTGAGACCTCTCAGGTCCTCTCCACTGTAAGGAAACGGTAACGGTGTGCTAGTATATAAAGTGACATTGAACGTACTGTGCATGAGTCAGTGAACTTATACACTGTGATTCAGTGGCTTCAACTGTCAGCCTCAGCAGATTCAAGAATAATGCCAAACTGTAGATCAGTTAAAAAATGCTTACAATTTCCAAAAAAGTGCATTCATCTCCAACATTTAGCAAGGACATTGCTAAGATCTCAATTTTTAACAGAGCACTGCTGAAATCCCAGAGATACTGAGCTGAAACAAATTTTGATGAATTAGTTCACTGAAAACTGTTTTTCCCCATCACTTATATCTGCATTCTATCTATTTTTAAAAAAGAAACAAAACAACAATAAAATGAAAGCCAAGTTCAGCATCTCTAGTAAGAGAGGTGAGATGGTTTGGTCACGTGCAGATGGATAGTGATTATATTGGATAAACGATGTTGACAGGGCAAAATGGAGGCAGATGATTCGCTATCACAACTAGGGATGCACCGATTGCCATTTTTGACCTGCTGATACCGATTTTAGCCGATTCCGATTAATTTTTTTTTTTTAAATTGCTCAAAAATGATACATGTGCACGTGTGTTGCGCGTGCATTTGACCGGCTTATTAAAATCGGAATATTTCTGACTGACCGGCCGGTCACCGATTGGGACCGATCACGTGAAAATCGGTGGGATTAATCGGTGCATCCCTAATCACAACCCCTTAAGGGAGAAGCAGAGCAGAAGAACATGAAGATCACTTGAAAAAGAGCCTCCCTCACTTAAAGACTGAATCATGTCCACAAAGGGCTAAGTAAACTGACAACCCAAAGGTTATTATGTCGAAAAAAACAATAAATACATTTATAACTTAACAATCATTTGGCCATTTTGTTTGGCCTCAAACTTGTTTGTGGCTTGAGCCAAAGGTTCCCTCAGGTGTCATCATTTGTCCACGGGTGTTGTCGTCTGTGTCCTCTCCCTCTGTGTTTGAGTAGTCGCTGTGGATGACAGGTGATGTTGTCTTCTGTAGCAGCGGTGCAGTTGGACCATGGATGTGTGTATAAAGGAAATGTGTAAACTGTGAAAGGACTGACATGCGACTCACTGAAATGCCTCTCAATGTGACAGCAGCTCTGTTTAAATACCAATTATGGTCAGAGGCCGAACACTGCCACCTGCATCCCTTGACATCTTTAAGAGATCCCAATAGGAATAGGAGAACATTAGATTAGGTTATGTCTACACTCTGACAGGGAGATGCTGTGGGTCACTCACTGAAGTTCTTTTCAGGCAGTCGTCTCTTCCAAGTCTATTTAAAATCCAGCAGTGAAGTCATGGCTCACCATCAAGAAACAGTGGAACTAAAATAACAAAACATGGGCATCAATGTGTGGTAACATTTCAACTTTATTATGAATAAATAATACATTTGTTGATGAGTAATGAAACATTTCCTCGTCTTTCTGTATCTTATCCACAACAATGTACAGCAAACAAGATCAGCAAAAAGCTTCCACTTCACTCCATTCATGTCCATTTTAAATCACACAAAGGCTGCGCAGCCTACACTCTTAAATAAATAAATAAATAAAAGTGCTAAGTAGAACCATATAAGGTTCTTCAGCGTGTCCTCATAGGAGAACCCTTTTTGAGGGTTCCACCAAGAACCCTTTAAAAACCTTATCCTTGTTCAGGAAAGGGGTTTTAAATGGTTCTCTGGCTCAAAATAGTTCTTAGTGGAACCGTTAGTGTTACCAAGAACCCTTGAAAACCCCTTTCTTCGGTAAAGAAGCAAATGGTTCCTGGTAGAACTTCAGCCCTTGTAGAAGGATTGTTTTGGAACCCTTATTTCTAAGAGTGTAGTTAACCCTTTGCTTTCTCTTTATTGGGCAGCAGCGGGGGCTGTGGTGGAGCTGTGGTGGGGCCGTGGTGGGGCTGTGGTGGAGCTGTGGTGGGGCCGTGGTGGAGCTGTGGTGGGGCTGTGATGGGGCCGTGGTGGGGCCGTGGTGGGGCTGTGGTGGAGCTGTGGTGGGGCCGTGGTGGAGCTGTGGTGGGGCCGTGGTGGGGCCGTGGTGGGGCTGTGGTGGAGCTGTGGTGGGGCCGTGGTGGGGCCGTGGTGGGGCCGTGGTGGGGCCGTGGTGGGGCCGTGGTGGGGCCGTGGTGGGGCCGTGGTGGGGCCGTGGTGGGGCCGTGGTGGGGCTGTGGTGGGGCCGTGGTGGAGCTGTGGTGGGGCCGTGATGGGGCCGTGGTGGGGCCGTGGTGGGGCTGTGGTGGGGCCGTGGTGGGGCCGGGGTGCTGCTGTGGTGGGGCCGTGATGGGGCCGTGGTGGGGCTGTGGGAGGGCTGTGGGAGGGCTGTGGTGGGGCCGTGGTGGGGCTGTGGGGGGGCTGTGGTGGGGCCGTAGTGGGGCTCTCACTGGGATCCTGGAGTGCGTCAGATTGTCTGAAAGCCTGTGTTTGGATAAGGCAGCACGCCCATTGTCTCTGATGCCCCAGCTGGGCCGAGGTATGCCTGCATGCATCCTGAAATAGAAAGACAGCTGAGGGCTGCCATGCATACAGGGCAGGGCTGGCAGGGTTGAGCAGGCCCTCTGACCCACACCACAACTTAGCACAATGAAAGATGGGGCATTGTCTGGAGCCACAGGCTAATAGCTGAGGTATCAAACCCCTGAAGGCTTGCTAAAAGACTGATTAAGTCTGTTGTGTGTTTTTACAGGGTGGAGTGAGCGTGGAAGAGTAACTGGGGCTTTAGAGTGTGTTTGTGCCTCGCGTCTGCCTGTCTCCACTCTAATGAACCAATGGCTAAGACCTGAGCCTGCACAGTTGCTGCAAGGTATTGTGGGCCGCACAGAGGGCGATTACAGAAATATCCACCAGCAATGAATGCTTTGATCCAAAATGAAACCCTGCTTCACTGCCCATTTTAAGGTTACAGCAATACAACCAGACAGTTGTGTTAATATTCGTTCTGTCAAACAAGCAGCAGACTTTATTTATGTCGCACATTTGAAGCCAGTCTAGTTAAAAACAACGTAGAAGTTAAATAATAGACAATAGACAACCAGGACTCAAAGTACCAATATACAAAATATGTATGGTTAATCATTCATCTTCTTCTTCTTATTATTATTATTATTATTATTATTATTATTATTATTATTATTATTATTATTATTATTATATAGTAAAAAGAGTAAATAAAAATCTAAAATGTAAAAATACAGTATATGGATGTTTTGACATATGCATGTATTCACACTTGTATTCATGACAACATATCCAATTATTCAATAGAAATGTTGTTATTATTATTATTATCATTATTATTATTATTATTATTATTATTAATAATAATAATAATAATAATAATAATAATGAGGTTGTAGTTGTGATATTTGACCACTCAACATGTTTTATTACATTCCTCTCATGACAGAATATTTTTCTTATGTTTTGATCATGTAGATATCTCATAACTAACTGTAGTGCAGTTTTGTTCCACAGAAAAGGGTGGTTTTCGCTGATGTCAGAGAAGAATCATCATTAAGTAAGATCACATTCAGGAGCTAGGGAATGGTCCAGTTCTCCCCGTCTGATAGGATTCCCGCTGCTCTTATCCAGGATATGTCCACATAGTATACGTGGACATATGTGTATATGTATGTGGGCTCTGATTGAATTCTTTTAATGTAATAAACAGGGCTTGAAGTTATTTTGATTTGACAACATTTCCTTCAATATGATTTTTTTAATGTCATTTTATAGGCCAATGTATATATGTATATACATAGATATATATATCTATATATATATACATATATAATGAGGTTATTAGGTAAAGCCAAGTGCATTTACTGGCTGTACAGTTATAGATATATAGACAGAAGATTTGGTATACATCCTTTGGCAGTATTTGTGATGAACAGATGAGTGGAGCGATGTGACTGGGTTGTGTGTGATTAAATGAGGCTGAGAATGACTACAGTCATAATTCCCAATCTTTCTCCATCTCACTGCCTAAGCCTGCTGGCATTCAGCGCATGATGATCTAAAACAACTGTGACCGACCCACAGATCAAGTCTTTGATGCCCAAAATGTCGGCTCCTCACTCACATATCACCAAACACTGGGTTGGCCAATCCCCAAGAATGAACCAAGGACTCTGGGCCAGTGTTTTGGGGATAAGGCCTTCAGCTGGACACCAGTGTGTTCATTATTCAAAGCTGTACAAATGTGCAATAAGCAAAATGTGAGCATTAAAAAATCTGGCCACAGCAACATCTAAATGATTTTTAGGAAGACTGGGGATGAAAGGAAAGCTGTTGCTCTGGAAGTCAGCTGTTGCATGGGGCTGTTGTATAGCAGTGCTGAGAGATGTGTTAGAGACGACGCTAGTCCTGTGTGTGCGCCTGTGTGTGTGTGTGTGTGTGTGTGTTTACGTGCCGGAGTATGTGAACTTATTTAAAGCCAGCGGCTCTGGGGACTTTGGGATTCATCCCCTACTCATGTGTTATCAGCATGCCAGCTTTTCAAATGCTGCACCAAGTGACATAGTACATAAAGCAGCCTCTGCCTCTGAAGAGCCCCTTGTCCCAGAATAGCTCAGACCTCGTCTATCTAACTGATGCCCAAGAAAGTTTAGGCCATCACGGCAACACCTCTTAGTCTGCCACAGGAACAGATAGTGGTGTCAACAAAGATGGCTGCCCATCTTTTCTTCTTTCTGTGTGTGTGTGTGTTTATGATTGTGTGGAGGAAAAAAAGACACTATTTCATTGTATTATAATATTGTATGTAGGTGAGCCTATCGCCTCTTAGGGTTGGTCAAATTTCCACAGTGCACACTGACAATAGATTTCCATCTTTCCCTTATCTACGTGAACTCGTTGCAGCCAACAGTTAACAGTCAATCTCCACATCAGGAATGCTGGACTCTGGCTTTGTCTATTCTGAGAAACTATGGTGCCCCCCCCCCCCCCCCCCCCCCACACACACACACACACACCCCACACCCCCATTGCTGCACTGTCACCCTGCTCTCATACCAGGCACCAACCTCTCCCCTTGCTGTGAAGGTCAGATCTGGTGGAGCCAGAGTGTGAGAGACGCAGTGCTTACACCACAATTACTGGGAACACAAAATTACAACAGCAACTTATGGCAGTTATGACACATAATATAAGAATGATAACACGCTGTAATGTCAGTGGACAGTTACACAACATTTAACATTTAAAACTGAAGCCCAAATCGTTAATTTCTCTGGAAGTTTCCGACCTTGGCTATGAAGACGCATTTTAAAAAGTAAATTTTTCAAATGTTTCCTCACGTGTTCTATCTAAATAGCCTCTCATGTTCGTCTTTTTTTTCCTGGTAGAAGCCACGCGCCATGTTTCTCGCTATTAATATAAAGTTGTGTATTTATAGAAGCATGTTTAATGCCACACCACTCCTGAAATAATCTCCTCTAAGGTTGCATCCTCTGTGGCCAAACACAATAGCAAACATCCCTGCTGGCACTCAACAACACGAAAGCTGCATGACTACAGAGGTCAACATCAGCTCATGACCAGCAGAGTCACCTGCAGTGGAATATGTCCAGCTGTGTTCAACAAAGGGATGAAAAGCAATGAGTTTGACTTGTGTTCTGTCAGAACTGTTTCATGTTTGGGTCCAGGTTTTCTTGGACACACATGTCCTGCTTCAATGCAACTATACAGTGCCCTTCAAAATGTAGGGAGTGAAAGGATCTCCCCAGTCCCAACACACACAGGGATGCTCCTAATGCATCTCTCCCACACTCCCTTGCACTGTGTATACTACATAAAATAACTGAGATACAAAAATAGCCGGCTGGGGTTTAGCGCAATGACAAAAACGTAGCTTTCCTTTTGTGTCAATTGAGACAGACGCTCAGCACCAATCGGCGACGAAGGAGGTGGCATATGCTAATGGGGGACAAATGTCCACTGACCGTGACCTTGAGGAACACAATATAAAGCAGGACTCATCTCAGCTCACTGTCATTTGGTTGCGCTCCTCCTGAGGTCAGTGGAGAACGTTGCGTCTTTGTTTGGTAGGTTGATAATTACGCATTTTACGCGCGGGTCGCTGACCATTGAAACTTCTCACAGAGCCTTCATTTACCTCTCTACACTGTTTACCTTCACTGGCTCTTTTCACTTCACCCGCTGCAACTTTCTGAATTTTTTCTCCTCATTTGGTGATGATGGATTTGCGCTCTTTGCGCACGAGGCGTGTTGTTATGAAACCGTATTGATTTCGTCGATATAGCAACGTAAAAGAAAATAGGTTAACACGGTCACTGCTGTCGATTAACACACAGTCTTGTTTTCCTTACCAAGGGAATTCCACAGTCTCACGGTGCGTCCGCAGAGGAGCTGCCGCCATGTCGCACTTTGACTTGAAGGAGTTCGGGGAGGCCGCTCTTTATTTACGCCAACCTGAACTGGAGCTGATGGTGAAGCACACCATCCCTTTTGACGGTAGGTCTGATTAGAACACGTGAAAGATGGAAAAGATCAGCATTCAATAACTGAAGCAGAAATATTCATTGAAATGTGAAATATTAAAGAAGAGGCAGGCGGGTTGAGAATGAGATATATTAACAATATGTGGAAATGATTTATTCAACATAGTTATTATGGAACGGTTGCATTGATTTCTCTTTTTTTGTGAAACAAAAATATCACAATAGAATCTAACTTTTTATTTAGTTTAGTATTATCAATCATAAAAGTGAACTTTAAAGTAAAAAGAAGTTATTGTTTTTCTGTCTAAAAACAACCGATAGCAAATTAAATGTAAAAAAATGGGTCAGTTTTTAACCCTCATATATTATTTGTGTACCAGTTTTACTTCCCCCTGTTAGTGTCTGTTTTACTCTCTGTTTTATTCTCTATTTTAGTCTATTTTATTCTGATTTATTCTGTTGTACTCAATGTTTTATTCTCTATTTTAGTCTATTTTATTCTGTTTTATTCTGATTTATTCTGTTTTACTCACTGTTTTATTCTCTATTTTAGTCTATTTTAGTCTATTTTATTCTCTGTTTTACTCACTGTTTTATTCTCTATTTTAGTCTATTTTATTCTGTTTCATTCTGTTTTATTCTCTGTTTTACTCATTGTTTGACTCCCTCGGCTGCTGCTCTGTTAGGTAAGAAGCGAGCCTGGATCCCTGATGACAAAGAAGCCTACATTGCAATTGAGATCAAGGAGTTCAGTGGTGACAAAATCATTGTTGAGACCAAAGATGGGAAGGTAAGCACTCCACCATCTGATTTTATTGTTTTATCTGGATTTGGAGTCAGGTGTGTACAGCTTTATTGCACTTTTGTAATTGTTTTGTAGTTTTATTGTTTATCTGCTATATCGGTTATAATTCCTGCTCATTTCTGTGATTTCTATGTTTGCTGCACTTGATGTGAGGGTCTAAGGGTTTCACTTGCTGTACAGACTTTAATGAGGCGATGTGTGACGTTGGGCTACATAAATTAAATTGATTTAACACAATTATGAATTAAAAACCTTGATACTGCTTCTCAAGCTCCTCTCGTTCTGCTTGTGTTTGATATTTCAGACTGTGACAGTGAAGGAAGGTGACCTCCAGCAGATGAATCCTCCTAAGTTTGACCTGATTGAAGACATGGCCATGCTGACACACCTGAACGAGGCCTCTGTGCTGGATAACCTGCGCAGACGTTACTCAAACTGGATGATCTATGTGAGTATATCTGGTTATGGGCTGATGGCTGTTTCATAATCCCCCAGATTGACTGACATGATGTCTTGTGTCCTTAGACCTACTCCGGGCTCTTCTGTGTGACAGTGAATCCATACAAATGGCTGCCTGTCTACACAGCTCCTGTGGTTGCTGTCTACAAAGGCAAGCGGCGCTCTGAGGTGCCGCCTCACATCTACTCTATTGCAGACAATGCCTACAATGACATGCTGCGAAGTGAGTTCTTTTTTCACGCACTTTGCTGTTGCAACAATGCACACATGCAGTCATATAAGCGAATGTATAAGTGGAACAAACAACTGATATATTCATCTTTCTAAATGTTTCATCAGATCGGGAGAACCAGTCCATGCTCATCACGTAAGTGTGAACTCCTTCAAACACACAAGTAACAAATTAGAGTAGAAACAACCTATATATATATGTATATATATGTATATATACTGTATGTATACTGTATGTATGTATATATTATTTAACAGTTTGTGTGTGCTTCATATCTTGTCTGCAGGGATTTTGTTTTACACTACCATTAGCAGTCTTGTGCACAGTGTTTTCTGTACCTGTTGTATATTATATACACTTTGTTATTTTTCACACTCCTATAGCGGAGAATCCGGTGCTGGCAAAACT
Source organism: Microchirus variegatus (assembly GCF_963457635.1). Classification (NCBI taxonomy): domain Eukaryota; kingdom Metazoa; phylum Chordata; class Actinopteri; order Pleuronectiformes; family Soleidae; genus Microchirus; species Microchirus variegatus. The sequence continues at coordinate 15,817,827 of NC_139820.1, read as the reverse complement.
GTCAACACGAAACGTGTCATTCAGTATTTTGCCATTGTGGCAGCTCTTGGGGATACAACTGCCAAAAAAGGAGTAAGGCTGATGTGGCAACCCCTATTTTTGTTTTTCCCTTTTTTAAAGCTTTTTTGCTGTATTTTTTTTTTTTTTTTTTTTTTGGTCCCAGAAATCCTCCAGTGTATCCCCTTTAAACCGTGTCCATACATTTTCCATCCTGTCAAAGTGGTGAATGTGAGAACCGAGGATGTTCATGTCTGAGTCTCTCATGTGTTGTGCAGCCATTTCCAGCCACTCAACTTTGCTTCCTCATTGATTTTTTTCCCCCTTTTCCTCTTTTTTTTTTGTTAATATTGTTGTTTTGGCTCCAAACTTTTTCCTTAATCTTTTCATAATGCTTTGATTTTTGGTTTTTCAGTTTCCTATGTTGTTTGAAGCTCCTTTCTCCTCCCCTTTTCACCACATGGTGGCCATTTTTACCACTACTTTAACCAGTTTATAATTTTCCAGTTGGTCATGGTGTTCCCTTTTGTTTGTGAAAGTTTTGTTTTCATCAGGCTTGAAACAATATTTGTCTCACTCTCAATTTTCACCTTCGTCTTTTACAACAGGGTCCTGCCACAAAAACAGGGGTGAGTTTAAGATGTAGAAGTAATGTATTCACTTTTATCGTGGTTGGACTGGGCATCCTTATATTCTAATTACAACCTTTTCTTATTCCAGGGAACTCTGGAGGATCAGATTATTGAGGCAAACCCAGCCATGGAAGCGTTTGGTAACGCCAAAACGCTAAGGAATGATAACTCATCCCGCTTTGTGAGTACCTGGAAAATTCTGTTTGTTTAGTATATATGTGAATTGTATATCGTTAAAATGAGGGTTGGTCTAGTGTTTAGCAATCTTGCTTTCGCAGCAAAAGACCTGAGTTTTGCCGGTCGGAACAAGGCCTGGCGCTTGCATGTTCTCCCTGTGTGTGTGGGTTTTTTTCCATGTTCTCTGGTTTTCTCCCACACTCCAAAATTATGCAGGTTTGGAGATCAAAGGGTTTGGAGGCAAATTGGACATTCAGAGTGGGAGTGAATGGTTGTTTGTCTCTAAAGCCCCTTTTCCACCTATGGTCGCAGCTCGCCTCGCCTCGGCACGGTTCAGGTTGGTTTTCCACCTCAAAAATAGTACCTACTCAACGCGTGGCTGCCTGAAACTGCGGTGACTTCGTTTTACATCTCACACGACACACACACAGACGAGTGACTAGTGACACAGTTGTTTTCAATCAGTAAATAAAAAAAAGATGTGTTCAGTCCTTCCTCCACGACCAGAGCACAGACTCTGTCTGACACAGTCTCTGGACTGATATACAGCAGCAGTGCTGTTGCTAAACCAGTGCTTCTCAATTATTTTCTGTTATGCCCCCTTTTGGATGAAGAAAATATGGATCAACTTACAACAAGTCTGTAACAGAAAAGATTTAAAGTGCATCACTTTGTGGATGTGGATGGTCAATTACACTTTATTCTAGTACGGCAAAAACGGCATGGTCCCCGTGGTCCCCGTGGTCACAGGAGGGCCCGCCCCACTATTTGAGAAGGACTGCCTTAAATACACCAGACTCCTCTGTTAAATGTTGAGATTTGAGACATTTCCCTGGTAGTTGTTGGAGATTAACCCATGTTTCGTCGTCAAGTCTTTTTAACTGATGTACAGTTATTGTCGGACGTCTCTTCCTGTGACGACACTCTGGCCAGTCAGTAGCCAGCAGTCTGACGGCGTCAGTCATAGTACCTACTCAGTGCACTTGGAACCTCGCCATAGCATGTACTAAAAAAAGTACCAGGCACAATGCTTGTGGAAACGCAACTTAACTGTGCCGAGGCGAAGGCGAGCTGGTGGAAACGTGTCATATGTGACCCTGAGATGGACTGGTGACCTGTCCAGGGTCTGCACTACCTTTCACCCTATGTCAGCCGGGATTGGCACCAGTGCCTCACATGACCCTTTGAAATGAATGAATGAAAATGAGGGTAAATTCTTAATGTCACTCAGGGCAAATTCATCAGGATCCATTTTGGACCGACTGGCAAACTGGCCTCTTCTGATATTGATATATGTGAGTAAATGATCATAGACTGTCAGATCATGCATTTGATGTTGTTTTATATTTCACGGTCAATATGAACACCTCTAATTGTCTTTCAGATCTTCTGGAAAAATCCAGAGTAATATTCCAGCAGCCCGGCGAGAGGAGCTACCACATCTACTACCAGATCATGTCGCAGAAGAAACCAGAACTTTTAGGTGAGTTATTGTTGCTGATTTCATTCCTTACTGCTGCAGGACTGTGATGTCAAGGTGTTAACTCTCTGTTCCAGACATGCTGCTGGTCTCTTCCAACCCGTACGACTACCACGTCTGCTCACAGGGCGTCACCACCGTAGAGAACTTGGATGACGGACAGGAGCTGATGGCCACTGATGTAAGGAGATTTATGTTTTCCATACGGAAATCAATCAATCTAGAAAACAGGATGTTGAGTTGATCAAACTTCTCCTCTCTGCAGCATGCCATGGACATTCTTGGCTTCCTACCCGATGAGAAATATGGCTGTTATAAAATAGTGGGAGCTATCATGCACTTTGGAAACATGAAATTCAAACAAAAACAGCGCGAGGAGCAGGCAGAGACTGACGGCACTGAAAGTATAAACTCTTGATTTGATGTGTGGCTCAAAAGTAGATGCAGATGTAAAAGCAAGATTTTTTTTATTGACTCTGTCTCTGGTTTCATGTTTGTTCTGGATGGTGACCAGGTGCAGACAAGGCCTCATACCTGATGGGAGTCAGTTCAGCTGATCTCATAAAAGGCCTCCTACACCCAAGGGTGAAGGTGGGGAACGAGTACGTGGTGAAGGGACAGAATGTCGAACAGGTGGGAAAATGTGACGTCTGTTGTCTGTGTTTTATGATTTCAGTTTGGTAATGTGACAGATGCAGCATAATTAAGAAAAATGAGACAAACAGTAACTGAAGCAGAAGCAGAAGTGTGGTATGATAGGTTCTTCGTGTGCTGTAGGTGAACTATGCTGTTGGTGCTCTGGCTAAAGCAACGTATGACCGGATGTTCAAATGGCTTGTAGGACGCATCAACCGCACGCTCTACACCTCCCTGCCACGCCAGTACTTCATAGGAGTCTTGGACATCGCTGGATTTGAGATCTTTGAAGTAACTTGACCAATATTACAGCTATTTCTTTAGATTGCCTTCATTATTGTTATTTTGGGTTCAAAATACAACACATTTTTGATTTATACCTCACCCTCTTTCTCTTGTCTTGCGGGGGGGCGTCTTGTCACGTCATGAACACCTGTTCCTCTTTTATTGCAGCTCAATAGCTTCGAGCAGCTGTGCATCAACTTCACAAATGAGAAACTGCAACAGTATTTCAACCACCACATGTTCATCCTGGAGCAAGAGGAGTACAGGCGTGAGGGCATCGAATGGACCTTCATCGACTTTGGGTTGGACCTCCAAGCTTGCATTGATCTCATTGAAAAGGTGAATAAACTATTGTATTCACAGTGGGACACAAATCAACATTTGACATAATCAGAGCTTGATGGAGGAATAGTAATGACACCCTGCTCTTCCTCCAGCCACTAGGCATCATGTCCCTCCTTGAAGAGGAGTGCATGTTCCCCAAGGCCACAAACAGCAGCTTTAAAGCCAAGTTGTATGATAATCATTATGGAAAGTCACCTAATTTCCAAAAGCCACGACCAGACAAGAAACGCAAGTACGAGGCCCATTTTGAGCTGATGCATTATGCTGGGGTGGTAAGTGTGTTTCCTCTCTGAAGAGCTCAAATATTTCATTGTGACAAACAGAAATGAACCCCACCGCTTTTATTTTGAAGGTGCCATATAACATCATCGGCTGGCTGGACAAAAACAAAGACCCACTGAATGAGACGGTGGTTACATGTTTCCAAAAGTCTGCAAACAAGCTACTTGCAACTCTCTATGAGAACTACATCGGCTCAGACTCAGGTACAGTGAACAGGACCCTAACTATAGTCTGCAGTCTAACTTAACATGGTTATATTAATCCCTGTGATAATCACCTGACAGCTTCTGACCCAAAGACTGGTGGAAAGGAGAAGAGGAGGAAGGCAGCTTCTTTCCAGACAGTGTCTCAGCTTCATAAGGTGAGTCTGACAGCAGTGTTGTTTACTTGCCCAACATTTCAGATGATTGTGGACATCAGTGGACAGATGGGATGGAGGCAGTTAAGACTTGCAGTGATGTTTAGGGCAATGATCACATGAACATCACTTTAAGTCTGTGCTGGCTCCTTTCTCCCTGACATCGAAGATTTCACACACAAGCTGCTGCAGAATGAAGGTTATAAACGCTTTTTATTTTACGGGGATGGGATAATATATGACTTTGTGATTAAAAAAAAGTGGAGAATTTGCATTATCAGGATATATATAGATATATATCTGTATATATATATTTGATACAGAGTAGCATATACACGGATTTAAAAAATAAAAAAAAGACAACTGAATATATATTTAATATTTAACCCTAGAACACCATTGCCCGGTTGTTTGGCAGAGCAAATAAATGTGTGTGATTTTCATGAAAACCAAGTTTTCATCTTCATAATTATTTTTTTTTTTTTTGTTCCCAAATTCCTAATTTTCCAGTAATTTTGGAGCATTTTTATACGGTCCCCTCGTGATGCTTTTCTTTCATTTTGTTAGACATGACACAGTTTAAAATAGAAGAACACTACTCAAATTTGTCATGTATTGTAAGTACTTTTTTTGGGGTGTATTTATTATCTGGGGTAAAAATCACCTGGCGTTAGTGATCGTTTTGAATTTGAGCGATAGTGTTCTAGGGTTAAACCAAGTCCCACTGCCTCTGTGCTCTTATAATTGCCGGTCGAGGCAGATGCTGCACATCTTTGAGTCTGGTTCTGTCACAGATTTCTTCTGTTTTTCCCTCCACTGATGCCTAGTGTTTCCTTATTGTGTGAACTGTTGGGTTTCTACGCTCAGTTCTAAATGTCTAAATTCTAAACTTCTCTCTTTCATACCAGGAAAATCTGAACAAGCTAATGACCAACCTGCGCAGCACACAGCCCCACTTTGTTCGCTGCATCATCCCTAATGAGACCAAGACTCCAGGTAACACACAGCACAACCACTTAGCGTCAGGTGCTAAGTTATGTGGACTTGGCTAATATGTGAAACCTCCTCTGTACAGGGATCATGGATCCATTTATGGTGCTGCACCAGCTTCGCTGCAACGGTGTGCTGGAAGGCATCAGGATCTGCAGGAAGGGTTTCCCCAACCGCATCTTTTACGCTGAGTTCAAACAGCGGTGAGACAAGCCAGACTCACTGAGAAGGTCAAACTGACTGTTCAGGTATCATCGGAATGACATCAGTAATAATCAGTGTGGGAACTCTCGTTTCTTACATTCAGCTATCGCATCCTGAATCCACACGCCATCCCAGATGACAAGTTTGTCGACAGCAAGAAAGCTGCAGAGAAGCTGCTGAGCTCACTCGATATTGACCACAGCCAATACAAATTTGGACACACCAAGGTAAAAAGCTGCACTTCTAGTGCCAGTCCAAGCTGGGATAAAGGGGAGGGTTGCATCAGGAAGATCAGGAAGGCGGCGTAAAAAGATCTTTGCTAAATCTGAAGTGGGGAAAAAAAACTAATTCAATCATATGGTGTGACAGATTAAATTGGATAACTGTATATTAAAGTAGTAGTTCAGATTTTGTGAGCACTGACTTTGCTTCACCAAGAAGCAGCCAGAGACTTAACAAAAGGCTCACATCATAAAATCAGAAAACCACTTCATCTCACATTATCCATCTTGACTGGAAGATGAGGTTTCTTCTGAGAAACCCTTAAGCCCAATTTATACTCCTGTGTAAAGTGCTCTACATAGGTTACACAGAGCCCTCTGCCTCGATGGATAGCCTGTCGGAGAGCCTCTGCGTTGTGTCCGTCACTCCGTCAAGGGACAACGGAGACGGCAAGGGCTACGATAGGTCCTCAGGACAGGCCGAGCTAACGCTACTCTGTGCCGGCTCACAGTGCGCACCGAGTGTCCACAGAGGCAGAGCTGCCAAACTATAAATACGTCATATCTTAATACACACAGCACATGTTCAGACTCTAAATGGCCAATTTCTCTCTTCAAATTATCTTAAAACTGAGTTCCGTGACACAGAAAAGTGAGAAACGGCCACTGTTTCAACAACAACAGTCTTTCTCTCTCGGACGCCATTGCTCACTGTAGCCAGAAGCACAACAACCTTGCGCAGCGACCCCTACTGATCGGGCGGGACATAGCAGTGCGTATCCGTCACCACGACACAGAAGTATGAAGGCTCGGGGGTCTCCGTGGTTATGCAGTCGGATAACGCATACACAGTCGGAGAAGTATAATGTGGCCTTTACCGTCAGGTAAATCTGAACACCCAAAGTCTCAAAATATAAATACATACAATATTTAAAATAAACGATGAGGCAGCAATGGATCAACAACTCATGTCTGCTGTGATGTATAATCACTGTTGTTGGTGCAGGGAGTGAGTGGGTTAGACAGAGGCACAAACTTCAGTTTCCTGTTGGAAAAGTCTGTGAACAAAAGTGTCAAACATTTAAGATATAATAGCGAGTACAGAGTTCATTAGGTGTGCCTCGTGTTTAATAGCTAAACTGTTTTCCTTGTGTCCTCAGTGGCAGCCATGTTGTCAGTTGTTCTCATATAACCACACTTCCTACCTACCAGTATATGACCTTTCTTTTGTATGTTCTGCTGTAATAATACTAGTTCTTCCATTGCACACAGCTGTGATTGCCACAAAAATATTACAGGAAAAGTGTCATTAATTTAAAGATATAAAATGTAATCAGCTTCATAATTGTATTGCTTTCTTTGGGATTGTTTGTTTGTTATTGTTTGGATTGTTATTGTATTTGACCAGAGTTGGGCACTCAGCATCATGTGGACTTATGTTCCTTAGGTGTTCTTCAAGGCTGGACTGCTGGGCCATCTGGAAGAGCTGAGGGACCAGCGTTTGGCCAAAGTGCTGACACTGCTGCAGGCAGCCGCTCGAGGCAAAATCATGAGGCTGGCGCTGAACAGGATGACAGTGAAGAAGTAAATGTCCATCATCCATTTGACTTTTCTCATCCAAATAGAATATTTGTCATGAAACCAAATGAATATATAATGTTTGCAGGAGAGCCTTTGAGCTTTAGCACTCAGAGGAAGGCAAAGACATGAGTATAAAAAGAGAAACAGCACCTGTTTGCTTCTGTGAACTTCTGTTCAACAGCAACACAATTCAGCTTGTGTCACTCTATACCTTAGTATTTGCTGCCTTGCTCTAGAATGCCTGGAATCTGAGGGCAGTGTTAGCAGTGTGTGTGTGTGTGAGGTGTGTGCTTGGCCTTATATGGTTACCAGGTATGTGTATGGCCCTACTATTCTTAAGGGCCCCAAATCTCACCCTCCCTCTCTAAATGAAACAATGCTGACACTGGCCTCCCTCAGAGTCAGGTGGCGACATGTGTCAAGAGGCAACTGCTGAGGCCCTCCCTAAAAATACAACCCTCAGCCCCCTCCCTGGATGCCCGATGGCCCCTGGCCCCCTTTGTTCGCGGCGCCTGTGCTTCTAAGTGTGTGCATAGATGGAATATGTGGCGGGTGACAAAGGATTAAAGTTGGCTGCTGGACAGAGGGTTTTAGTTTCTAAATAAACACAGACACTCACCTTTGAGAGGCACTCGGTGAGGAGTCATGTCAAAAATGCACTCAGCTCCTCCCTCCTTCAGTCACCTTCCACCCGCTGCATGCACACTCACTTCAGCTCACACACTAAACACTGAAAGTCAGTCCTTGACCAATGTGCTCTGTATCCATATTTAGGCCTGTGAGACGCTGTCCTACTGAGACTAAATCAATCTAGTAACCCCGTTTGGTCACAGTCGTGATACATCAAAAGCTTCAGTCGGTGTATGATTTCACGTCGCATCTCTTGGTGCGTGATTAGATACAAGGGAGCAGAATTAGTGCCACCAATCGAGCACCAAGGAGAAGTGACTAAATAAATAAACGGGGAAGTCCACAATAAACCTTCATGAACTTCTTTTTAGACTCTCGCTCTCAGCTTTCCTTCCTCTGGTTTTAAAGTGTGCCATCAGTGTCAGCTAATTGTCTTTTTTTTCCAAACATAATCCCACAGCAACTAGAACACCATTTAAACTGAAAGGAAATGTGACATTTTTAATTGTCTTCTGTTTTTTATTTATTTGTAATTTATATACCTGTATACTTGTTTCTATTCCTATAATGTCTTTTACTGTCAGTTATCAATACATGGTATTTTATATACTGTAGCCATAAGTTTTAGGTTAACTGCTCACTAGGTTACGCTCATAATTTCAAGCTATTGCATGTAATTCAGGTTTTCTAGCTCATTGTGGTATAGAGATACTGCATGGGCTTTATTAAATCACAGTTTCTTAGTTAAGAAAATGTTATTACCCGTGGTTTTTGTCTGGTCATCTCTTTGACATTTTATTCTCAATCCTGTGTTTTCAGGGCGGCTCTGATGATCATCCAATGGAATATCCGTGCTTTCAACGCTGTCAAGCACTGGCCCTGGATGAAGCTCTTCTTCAAAATCAAGCCTCTGCTAAAGAGTGCAGCCACAGAGAAGGAGCTGGCCGCACTGAAGGAGGAGATGGCCAAGCTGAAGGAGGCTCTGGATAAATCTGAGACCAAGAGAAAAGAGCTGGAGGAGAGGCAGGTCAGCCTGATCCAAGAGAAGAATGACCTCTCTCTACAGCTACAGGCAGTAAGTGATGTGCAGCATCCAAACAAAATTAGCCCTAACAAATACACATATTGGTCAAATACACTTACCTATACTTGTGGTCCTCCATCTGTGCCACAGGAGCAGGACAATCTGGCAGATGCTGAGGACCGCTGTGAACTGCTCATCAAAACAAAACTTCAACTGGAGGCCAAAGTGAAAGAAATCACAGAGAGGCTGGAGGACGAGGAGGAGATGAATTCTAATATGCTCAGCAAGAAGCGCAAGCTGGAGGACGAGTGCACTGAGCTGAAGAAAGATATTGATGATCTGGAGATCACTCTGGCTAAAGTGGAAAAGGAAAAGCATGCAACTGAGAACAAGGTGAGAGCAGTGATTTAGCTCTGAAAGTTCCACCAAAGGATCAGACTGAAGTGGGAAAAGAAAAAAATGAATGTGTTTTCGAATGTAAAACAGTTCTTATTTACTTGCAGGTGAAGAACCTGATTGAGGAAATGGCAGTTCTAGATGAAGCCATTCTGAAGCTTACTAAAGAGAAGAAGGCTCTGCAGGAGGCTCATCAGCAGACTCTGGATGACCTGCAGGCCGAGGAAGACAAAGTCAACATTCTCACCAAAGCTAAGACAAAGCTGGAGCAACAAGTCGACGATGTGAGTATTTATTGCCTTACAAAAGCAGAGGAAAATCTATACTGTATACCTAAAAACATGTTCTTTGTGTCAATCAGTTGGAAGGCTCTCTGGAACAGGAAAAGAAGCTGCGTATGGACCTGGAACGGGTCAAACGTAAGATGGAGGGAGATCTCAAACTCTCCCTGGAGTCTTGTATGGACCTGGAGAATGATAAACAGCAACTTGAAGAGAGGCTAAAAAAGTGAGAATGATCATATATATATATATATATATATATATCATATATATTATCATCTTGTCCTTGAAACAGTTGTAAAGTAACAATTTTCAAATATATCCTATCAGGAAAGACTTTGAAATGAATGCAATTAGCTCAAGGATTGAAGATGAACAAGCAGTGGCTAATCAACTGCAGAAAAAAATCAAGGAGCTACAGGTGTGCACTCTTCTCCTCATTTCAGAGCCGTAAAACAGCATTTTGATAAAAATGACTGACTGTTCTTTTCCTGCAGGCTCGCACAGAGGAGCTGGAGGAAGAGCTGGAGGCTGAGCGGGCTTGTCGAGCCAAAGTGGAGAAGCAACGCGGTGATGTGGCTCGTGAGCTGGAGGAGCTGAGCGAGCGCCTGGAAGAGGCAGGAGGAGCAACCTCAGCCCAGGTGGAGGTCAACAAGAAAAGAGAGGCAGATCTTCTGAAGCTGCGGCGAGACCTGGAGGAAGCCATGCTGCACCACGAGGCTACAACGGCAGCCTTGCGGAAGAAGCACGCCGACAGCGTTGCAGAGCTAAGTGAGCAAATCGACAGCCTGCAGCGAGTCAAGCAGAAGCTTGAGAAAGAGAGGACCGAGGCCAAGATGGAGGCTGATGATCTGGCTTCCACCGTGGAGCAGCTTTCCAAGGGCAAGGTAGAGACAAGCAGAAATAATTAAAACAGAGTGGGATTAAACTAAGTTATAAAAAAAAAACACGTCCATGTCTTGCCTGCAGGCCACTTCAGAGAAAATGTGTCGGCTGTATGAAGACCAGATGAATGAGGCTAAAGCTAAGGTTGAAGAACTCCAGAGGCAGCTCAACGATACCAGCACACAAAGAGCCCGAGCTCAGACTGAGAGAGGTAATACATAATGGTCAGAACCAATCATGTGTCCTGAAGTGTTGATAATAGTGACTTCATCAAAAAATATTTGGGAACACTTTACAATAAAGTTACATTAAACCACATCAGTAAAAGCTGTAATAAGCATTTACTAAATGCAGCCATGAAGCCATGAAGCTGTGCAGCAGTTCTCTGACTTCTGTTTTCCTCTTGTGAAGTTCCGAGGCGATCGGTCCACGTATGGTGAAGTTATAGCACACTTCCAAACTTCAGATGTTAGCCATGGCAGCGCCCTCTTGAATCCGCAAAACTTTTGATGACTTTTGGTCTTTGAAGTGTTGAGTACAAATATACACGTATTTACGAAAATCACCAAGATGGACACCAAATTCAAAATGTCCGACTTCCTGTTTGTTCATGATGTTCATATTCATGATGTATTGTGAAGTGTAAAGTCATGTATCACTAAACAAAGCCTTATATGAGCACAATTGAGCCTATTATTAATCTTTATTTATACTCCTGTCGCACAGATGCTAATCATTTGCTTAAGTGTCATTTAAATGCTTAATTATCGTTAAGTATTGCTTATTCATTTGTGAAATCACAAGTCCATGTTTTACACTTACTTTAATAAGGCTCACAAGTATGCTTGAGTAACTTAACACAGTGTCAATGAATATTTTATTAAACATCAAAGAAGTGTCACATTTTCAAATTTAGGGACACAGAAACGTTATTTATGTTAATTAAAACAAGACATTTACACTTACTTAAAGCCTCTAATGTCATGTTTAACAGTAGCTTTACAGACACTTGAATAATATTTGATTTAATAACTTCGTTAACCTCAATAACAATACATGGTGAGTGATGTTAGTTAGTAAATACTTATAACAGCATGATGTCATGTTAATTCATTTACCCTCATTGTAAAATGGTGCCAAAAAAATTGGAAAATATGTGATCAAATGACTCAAAAATAAACAAAATGAATAATAGTTATTAGTTAATAGAACAGTCAAAAATAAATGGTAAATGGTTTATTTTTATATATTCACCCATATTCACTCATCTTTCAAACCCATTCACACACTGCTGTCGTCAGGGGTGAGTCCTAAGAGTCCTAGAGGAGCCAGGAATCGAGCCCACAGCCTTCAAATTGAAATATGACTCGTTCTCCTACTGAGCTACCGTCGCCTCCTAATGCAAATAGTAAACATGATAATAATAATAATAATAATAATAAATAAATAAATAAATAATCAATAAAATGGACAGACTGATATATATCTGAACTAAAGTCTTAATCAAATGAAAAGTAATGGGCCTAATATTTTGGATTTGATTCATCTGCTCATGGTTGCTCATCCACAAAGAAACGTTTGCTTCATGATTTTACAGACTGGTAAGTAATCAAATTCCTTTTTGTGCTCCTGTTGCAGATGAGCTGGGGAGGAAGGTGGAGGAGCGTGAATCCATGGTGTCTCAGCTCCAGCGGGCCAAGAACTCATTCAGCCAGAATGTGGAGGAGCTGAAGAAACAGCTGGAGGAGGAGAATAAGGTCAGTTACAAAGTGCCAACACGTAGAGGTTACACAGAGTTCCTACAGTTTAGGTAATTGCTTGATTTGTCTCCAAAGGCAAAGAGCTCTCTGGCCCACGCACTGCAGTCATCTCGACATGACTGTGATCTTCTGCGAGAGCAGTATGATGAGGAGCAGGAGGCCAAGGCTGAGCTGCAGAGAGCTCTGTCCAAGGCCAATGTTGATGTGGCTCAGTGGAGGACCAAGTATGAAACTGATGCCATCCAAAGAACTGAGGAGCTGGAGGAAGCCAAGTAAGTGACACAATCAAACACTGCAGAATTACTGTTTGAAAATGTAACTGTCAAAGTCAGGCAGTCAAAGTTCGCCTCTTAATAGGAAGAAGCTGGTGATTCGTCTGCAGGAGGCTGAAGAAACGGTGGAGACATCCAATGCCAAGTGCTCTTCCCTGGAGAAGACCAAACATCGGCTCCAGACAGAGATTGAAGACTTGGTCATTGACCTAGAGCGTGCCAATGCTGCAGCCGCTGTCCTCGACAAGAAGCAACGCAACTTTGACAAGGTACTGGCAAAGATAAACAGTGATATACACAATATATGTTTTCTCCTGTTGACTCGTACTAGAGAAGGTACGCATGCTCCTCTTAAGGGGTTTAGGGCCAATTCCAATTCCAATCTTAACCCTCAAGCTCAACCCCTTAATCTTAACTGGCCCTCAAAACCAAGTGTTGAGGGTTATTTTGTCACTTAGAAATGGGACACCCCTTAAATGCAGATATGTCTTCAGACTGAAGGGGGCAGAATAACGCCAAAGCTGCGTCCAGTCTGTCAACTCCAAAAAAGAAGAAGAAGAAGAACACATTTACGTCACAATTATTTATTTATTATTTTATTTCAGTCAAGTTATTAGGTTGTCAGTTAGTTATAAGATGATACAAATACCACAACCACGGCCATATTCAGCTGACAGACTCTTTATAAATAAATAAACAAACAAACAAACAAACAAACAAACAAACAACAAACAAACTATAATTACCCATTCTCATCTAACTTCTTTCATTTGTTTATACTTACATTCACTGTATATTGTATATATTTCCAGATTGTCTACTTATTATTGTATTTTATTTTTATTTTTATTGTTTATTTTATTGTTTATTGTATTGTTTATTTTATTTCATTTAGCTTATTGTCTATTTCACTGTCTTATTTTATTTTATTTTATTTTATTTTATTTTATTTTATTTTATTTTATTTTATTTTATTTTATTTTATTTTATTTTATTTTATTTTCATATTTTATTTTATTTACTCTTGTTTCCTCAAACGATCGCGTGTGCGCACCGGCCGGCTATTGACAAAAGATCGTAAAATAAAAATAAATGTTATGCAACAATGACGTCAGTAATCCATAATATGGGCCTAAACTAAGATAATACAATGGTTTTCATCATTTTTATATCTCTATTAACAAAGAAAATACTTCATTTGTAGCGCACTCGCTTCGCTGCTTTCGACGCCATCTTTCTTATGTGAAAACACTGCATTCTGGGTAGCCCTTGCTCCCAAGGGTGGTCTCGGAAAATCTCAATATTGAGGGCGATACAGCCCTTAAACTTGGCCCTAAACTTAATTTTTCTGAGAATCGGAACAGCACTTGCACTAGAGGGAGCGCGCATTTTTGAGATTGAGGGTTAAGATTGATGGTTAAGCAAGGAATTGGAATTCACCCTTAGTTTCTACCTGCCTTTGACGTGGGGGCTCATTGACAGTGTGTCAGGACTTCCACTGAAATTTACTTTTTCCCACTGAATCAGCTGAAAATAAGCATCATTGTGCTTTCCAGGTGCTGGCTGAGTGGAAGCAGAAATATGAAGAGTGCCAGTCAGAGCTGGAGACTTCTCAAAAGGAATCTCGTGGCCTGAGCACAGAGCTTTTCAAACTGAAGAACTCTTATGAGGAGACTCTGGATCATCTTGAGACCATCAAGAGGGAGAACAAGAACCTCCATGGTAAAGCTGACATTATATCCCAGGTTTATATTTGCACTGGAGACACTTTGATACAAGAATGACTCAATGCTACTTTTCTGTCTGTGTTTCCCCAGAGGAGATAGCTGACCTTTCTGATCAACTCAGCCAGGGAGCAAAGACCATCAATGAGCTGGAGAAGCTGAAGAAGGGTCTGGACATGGAGAAAAGTGAAATTCAAGCTGCACTGGAGGAAGCTGAAGTAAGCAGTCAACTTCATACCTGTAGTTATGACCCCAGAGAACTAGGGGATGAAGGGAAGAGGCTGAGTTAACAAAGGACGCTATATATAACAACCAAAGTATCAAGTATCAAAGAAACGGAGGGAAGCAGATAGACTATAAAGCACAAATAAATGAAAAGTTCACAGAAACACAGCTCAGGTTGATCCAGGCTCTGGATCTCCAACCATCGTTTCCTTCAAATGTGTTTGTGGAGGATTCATCGATCGTATCATCAACAACACAACAGGCTTGGTGCAGCCTGGATCATTGTAAACAAACAAACAATTATAAATCCATAAAATAATAACAATACAAAAAGAAGCTTTAATTATGACACGACAAGATATACTTTTAAAACGTTTACTATTGACAAGTCATTCTTCATATTACTTAAACAGGGTTTCGTCCTCGACAATTTATATTTGTGGATTCAAAATTTGGAAAAAGAAGAAGGAGTTTAACCAGGTTTATTTCACCTCTTTTTTTCTATCTAACTAATAAGCATAGAGTTGGCTGCCTCGGTTGAATAGTTGACATACATACAGTATACGATGTTGTTGCTAAACTATTGTTGAAGAAATAGTCTTTTATATATCAGAAAGAAGTGAAAAGAATAACTACAAAATACAATTTCTCCCTTGTAACAAGTTATTTTTATATAGCCTTCATATTATAAAGGAAATCTCACTCCCTTGTGATTGTATTCCAGGGCACTCTGGAGCACGAAGAGAGTAAAACCCTCAGGATTCAGCTGGAGCTCAACCAGATTAAAGCTGATGTTGATAAGAAACTGGCAGAGAAGGAGGAGGAACTTGACAACCTTCGGTGAGTTTTACCGATGTTCATTGTCATCCTCCATCAAGCACAAACATGTGGACAAATTTTTTTTAATTGACCCATTTTTCAACTTAAAGGCGTAACCACCAGAGAACGCTGGAGTCCATGCAGGCCACTTTGGATGCTGAGGCAAAGTCTCGCAATGAAGCAGTGCGTCTGAGGAAGAAGATGGAAGGCGACCTGAATGAGATGGAGGTGCAGCTGAGCCACGCTAACAGGCAGGCAGCAGAGTCTCAGAAACTTCTGCGAAACCTGCAGGTTCAAATCAAAGTGAGTTCATAGAGCGACCGAGAGACGGGCTCACCTGACACCCTGTCAAATGAAAGCAGAACTAAAACCCTGAATCCTGAATGTTTTCAGGTATAAACCAGTGTATAGTAATGGTATTTGTTGATCCAGGTGCAAATCTTCACAGTTTAGTGTAAAGTATTAAAATGACATGTGTCTCTCAGGACTCCCAGACTCCTCCCCTTTATTCAAACACCTATGTATAACACCTACATTTTGAGTTTCCCTTTGAATAATCATACTTGTTTTCATTTGATTCCAGGACATTCAGCTGGAGTTGGATGAGACCATTCATCAGAATGAGGAGCTGAAGGAGCAGGTAGCAGTGACCGAGCGTCGGAACAACCTTCTGGCTGCTGAGGTGGAGGAGCTCAGGTCTCTGCTGGAGCAAAACGACCGTGCGCGCAAGCTCGCCGAGCATGAGCTCCTGGAGGCCACTGAGAGAGTCAATCTGTTACACTCTCAGGTAGGAAGATGCTGTCACACAACGTTTGTCCTGAGCCTAATCAGTGATGGTCACTTAGTGTGTAGTGAGTGTGCAGTGCTAAGTTCAGGTGTGAATGCACCTTCAGGTTAGATCACAAAATACACATCCAGAGGTGGACTGAGAACAGATGTATAAGTTTTTTGTTTCTTCTCTTTTACTTTCACTTGATTATCTGCCAGAAATGTTAGGTTTTCTTCATATTTTTTGGTTTTCTTGTTGTCATCTTATTCCGTCTTGTATGTGCGTTGACCCCGGGAAAAGTAAAGGGATCCGATTAATAAAGACTGAAGTTGCCAGGTCTGAACTTTTCATTCGGCATGAAAAGTCTGTACTGCTTACCTGTATGCTACATACAGTACATACACTTAAAGATATGTATTTTGTGTGGGAACAGATCTTCTCTGTTCACTTCTATTCATAAAATTCACCCAGTGAATACTGGATACGAAGCGTGGAAAATGCTGGTCTCCCACAGGATACAAGTGTGGACGCATGTAGCTCTCAGTGAGTGTGGTAAATAATCACAGTATAGTGCTCACAGTTGTAATGATCTTTAGGAACACCAGGATAAAAATCCACAAACAGTATAAAGAGAAGTCTTTAAACTGATTCCCTTTCTCCAGAACACTGGACTGATCAACCAGAAGAAGAAGTTGGAGAGTGATCTGAACATGCTGTCAAACGAGGTCGATGATGCTATTCAGGAGTGTCGCAATGCAGAAGAGAAGGCCAAAAAGGCCATCACTGATGTAAGTTCTTTACATTTAAAACATCAAGACTACAGTATATAGACTTTAACCATGATTGTTGACATTTGCAGGCTGCCATGATGGCAGAAGAACTGAAGAAAGAGCAGGACACCAGTGCCCATCTGGAGAGGATGAAGAAGAACATGGAGCAGACCATAAAGGACCTGCAGATGCGTCTGGACGAGGCTGAGCAGATTGCTCTTAAGGGAGGCAAGAAGCAGGTTCAGAAGCTGGAGGCCAGGGTAAAAGCTGGAGATCAGTTTCCATGCAACACTGCCACATTTGGCCTTTTTTGTAACTGGTGTAATTTTTTCGACGAGCAGAAGGATGATTTGATTATCTCACTGGTAGGTCAAAGAACTGGAGACTGAATTAGAGACTGAGCAAAAGAAGAGCCAAGAGTATCAGAAGGGAGTACGCAAATATGAGAGGAGAATCAAAGAGCTCTCCTACCAGGTAAACCACCACCATCTGCACAAATGGATCATGTTGTTTGGTGTGATAAGGAGGTCAAACCCTGGCTTCTGAATGATGAATGAATGAAGTGTGACAGAGCTATGCAAGTACTGACCACTTACTGTACTGCATTTGGTGTTTGTGCAGGCTGAGGAAGACAAGAAGAACCTGGTCCGTCTGCAGGACCTTATTGATAAACTGCAGGTCAAGGTGAAGAGTTACAAAAGACTGACAGAAGAAGCGGTGAGTCACACTTACACTGGTATAAGTCACTTTCTTTACACCTTACGAGCTGTTTATAGTATAAAAGTAACTGACGAGTGTGAGCATCATTCAGACCTGTGTACACTTTGTTTCAAACCTGTTCAGGAGGAGCAGGCCAACACCAACCTGTCTAAGTACAGGAAGCTCCAGCATGAGCTGGATGATGCAGAAGAGAGAGCTGACACGGCTGAAACACAGGTCAACAAGCTCCGGGTCCGCACACGGGACCAAGGCAGCAAGGTCGGTCAATTCAATACCGACATTTGAAAGATCAGTAAGATATAGGACATATTGTATCACTTACTGAAAGGCTTTTGGTACAAGTAAAACTACAGAATGCCCTCAAAAGACACAAAGAGTTTTAATCACCAAAACATTTACTCATCGTCTACAAGTCAATCAAAATCCCATTTGACAGAGGTGCATCCTGGTCAACAGTCCATTACAGCAGCGGTCCCCAACCTTTTTTGCTCCACGGACTGGTTTAATGTCAGGAAATATTTTCACGGACCGGTCCCCTAACGCCCTCTGGTCGTATGGTAACGCTTAAACGTGCCTTCAAAATAAGATACACAAAACGGCTGTAAATGTTTCATTAATGTTATATTTGTTTCAATCGCTGAATGAAGCCTGTCATATTTGGAACAAGAGTCGGGACCTTAAATTGCTTGCACAAAACTATTGATCAGCATTTGTTTGTTGTTCATCAAAATCAGTATGCGCAGAGAGCGGGCGCGGAGAGAGAGAGAGAGAGAGTAACGAGTGCGAGTGAGTGAGGTCTGGCCATTAGTACATTTATTATTTTTGTGTAGGTGTGTACCCTGAAAACGTCGCACAAGTAAGCGAGTTTTGCGACTCACTCCTTGTCACTGAAATGTGCTGCAGCGGTGACTTCTTTTCTGAGAGAAATCTCTGCAGCGGCTCTCGCTGCAAACACTCTGGCCAGCGATCTCCCTCGGGATGCGTCAAGAGTGAGTCATAGACAGATGTAATTGAGGGAATCCGGTCATTTTTCAAAATAAAACATTGTTCAGACCCCGATAATAAATAAAAACGGAAATAATGTTATTTTTATTCGTTATTTATTCTTTCTGTGTGGACCGGTACCAAACGACCCACGGACCGGTACCGGTCCACGGCCCGGTGGTTGGGGACCACTGCATTACAGGGCAAACGACCATTCACGCTCATACTCACTCCTACAGTGTCCAATTAACCTCTGCATGTTTTTGGACTGTGGAAGGGAACTGGAGAACCTGGAGGAAATCCATTCACACATGGGAAGAACATGCAAACTCCACAAAGAAAGGCCCTCAGTAAGACCGTGTTTCGAACTTGGGTCATTTTTAGGTAACAGTGCTAGCCACTATGGTGCCATGTGTCCCCCATAACCCATATCCCTAGAACATCTTTATCAAAGACCACCCTTTACTTTTTGAGTTGGGCTGTTCACCATCAGACAACGGCTGTAAAACAACAAAGACGTTTATATTGCATTACGTGTCACCTCTGGTGAGGTCATGTGCAACTTGCCGACATCGCTAATAAAAACTTGTCTTGTGTGTTTTAGCTTGCCGAGTGACGAAATGAGTCTCATCGCTGGAACCCAAACAAATCACAGCGAGTCAACTGCAACAGATGTGCTCAGCTGTGACTGCACAAATAAAGACTCTCAAACCTGAAAAACATGACTCCACTGTGTGTGAGTGTGTATGTGTGACAACAATAGATATCCAACAAAGGTCTAAAGAAGAATTTATTATAGTACTAATTTGACAAACAGTTAAAAAATTAAACTAAAGTTTACCAGCATTAGAGGATGGAGGTGAGAGTGTTAGAGCTGGTTACACAAATGTGGTTAGAGTTCCATGAAAAACTGAAATGTGAATCTTTTTTTGCCTGATGTGAAACAGGATTAGTGTGAGTTTGGAAGTTAATTTTTATTAAACGTCAACACAAAAAACAAAATGTTTTTTTGTTTTGTTTTTAATTATTATTTGCAAAAGATAGTGTTCTTTAAAGAAATCATAGATGCTGTTAATGGTTGTGAGGTGAGATACATTTGATCAAGAAGCACCACATGGTTGCAGTGTGTGTTAAATCATTTCTCATGCCAAACATTAAATAAACCTAAAATCAAAGTCAAATAATGCTATATATTTAACACTTTGCAGCACATTTTTGACCATTTCTCACACAGGTATGAATGTATGAAGTGGAAGGCCTACTAAAAACTTCACACCACCTACAGCAGAACTCTTAAGGAATCTCACTCTCTCAGAAACTCACAGCACACAGCTACAGAAGTCCGGGACAGTCGATCTCACAACATTCATGTTTTTATAGCAACAGACCCAAGAACTTCCAAGAGGGGTTTATATATCCATGACACCAATGCAGATAAAGCCCATGTTAAGTCACATCAGGTCAATAAACAGTTATTTTCACTTTACACCAGTCAGAAGCCGAGGACCTGTGAACACAAAGTGTGGCTGCAATAACTTCATTGCAATGGACAACAGATAAGAACTAATTCTCCAAAGAATATGCATAACTATTGAAGAGATTTTTTAAGACATGCTGATTGAAAGCTAGAAAACAAGGAGACATTTCTGGTGATTTAGCTTCAAAGCAAATACAAGGCTTCAGAAGTGGGAAAGGACGTGTTTGCATCCAAAGGCAGCATAGCAATAGTTAGTCGTAGCATCAGGAGTAGACTATAGACACATCCTTAAACATTAACATGAACATGTGGTATGGCTCATGACAATGCTGCAAGTCAGACTGTACACGTGTCATTAGAAGTGATTTGATCTGTATGCTTTAAGGATAAATTATGAGGTAGCTCATTCATTTGTACTTGTCATGGGTCGGGGGCCAAAGTTTGAATGTGAGACACTAAATGCCTGTTGAGCTCTGCATGTTCCATCTACAGCCTCACAAACACAGGTGCTCTCTGTGCTAATGCTCAATCAATGCTAGCAGCACCAAGAAAACAGAGCAGTCAAAGAAAGATTCTCAGTGTGTCGTCGCATTGCAGATTTTGAGGAAAACCAAAGAAATTGAGACCTATGATGACAATGTTAGGCTGAGGGCTGATTTACAGAAAACAACCCAAGTGTGGATGTGAAACAATTAAGAGTTTTATGTTAACACCAACACCTGCATAGTTTATTCTCAAAGCTTTCCCAAAGCATCTCTCACAGCATGGGTACACATTCTGAACAAATAATGGTGTTTTAATTAACACGTGCTAAAATATAATAAACAGTAAGAGCAATTTTATCTGTGCAATATTTTATTCTACAGTTTATCCAGAGCTAAAAGCCACAACAACACAAAAACAGGTCAGGAAATAACCTGGAAAAGGGACAAGTCTGTGTGTGAAGCTTCTGAAGCAACAACACAGTGGATGGTTTTCGGTGAAAGGAGCCCAGAGCGATCAGCTGACTCACAACCTTAATGTTCTGAGACGAGCCAGAAAGCACCAATGAACATCAGCCACCTAATAAAAATCCCACAGACAGGTTTAAAAAAAATGCTGTTTACTGACGAGACCCTTACAAAAAAAGTCCAATCTCACTGGCTCCCCCTACAGGTCAGGCAGTGGAGTGGCACTGAGACAGAGCATGTAGGTAGCAGGGGAAGGAACCTCTAACCACTAACTTACATATGTGGATGACTAATGTGGCCTTTCCCAAACCGTGTCCATGAAATTTCATTTTTTATAACATATTTGTTGAATCATACATTTTGTTTTCTTGATAGAATTTTGTATAGGTTATATAAAAGTCTATCTGAATTACACCTAAAGCAAACAACCAAAGCAGGTGTAACATCCCAATGTTCCCTCTGTTAAACAACGTTGCTGATTCCGGGATGGGCGTACAGGTTCTCTTTGACGAAGAGCAGCGAGTCAGTGGATGATAGACAGGTTATTTAGGTCCTCGTCCATCTGTGATAGCCTCCATGCAAACAGGTGAGTCTTTACATCCAGTAACACAGTCAAAGGCGCCTGAATGGCTCAGCTCAGTGGAGTCATCATCATCACCAGCTTTAGGTGTCCGTACTCCCTGTGACCCCTCTGCCCTGTTTCACCCTCAGCACCATGAGTGCACATACTGCTGGTCAATCCTCCAGCAGGTCTCTGTTCAGATCCATGAAAGGCTCATCAATGTAGCTGGCTATGGCGCACAGAGAAGTCCTGTCTGACACCAGCAACACCGACACCGTCTCCTTCCAGTAGCTGAAGGGGATACAGGAGCTCTGAGGAGAATCAAAATAATGTCTTTATTAAGCAGCTGACTACACCATATGGAAGTGGGGTGTTGATGTTCACTATGCATACAGGGTTGATGTTGCATCAAACTGATTTTTTGATTAAGTAATCAATCAAAATGTGCAGTAGTGTCATTTGAGGCTCTCACTCAATCATTGTCTACCACTTTATCCTCTATATGAGAACATGCAAACGCCATACAAAGATCCAACCAGGATTCAAACCAGTGACCTTCCTACTCTGAAGCAAGAGTGCTAGCCACTACTCCACCATGTGATTCTAACCAAATCCTTCTCAAATAGTGGGGCGGGCTCCCCCTGGGTGGGTGCGGTGCGATGCCAGGAGGGCGCATGTGACCCCTGAGAACATGCCGTTTTTGCCGTACCTGAATTAAGTGAAATTGCACATCCACAAATTGATGTACCTTAAATCTTTTCTGTTACAGACTAAAAAACAATGTTATTCTTTGTTGCAAGTTGATTTATATTTTGTTTTCTTTAACCCATTGACGACGGGAAAGCATTGCCACATTTCTACCATTAGAGCTGGGAGAGCGGCTGCACGTTTTATTATACCATAGACGCCAGGAAAGCGGGTACGTCAATTTTCGATTAAATTTGACAACCGCGCACCAAGGGTGACAGTGGATTTACCTGCAGATGCCACAGCGATGTAAGCTCTATCACCGTTCTATTGAAAAGCCCATTTCAACAAAAGGCAGCGGTAGCACATGTCGGGACAGCACCACTAGGGTGCATCATTTGCCCCAATTTTGGAAATTCAACTTGTACCCAATTTTAAAATGTGACAATACTAATGAAAAGAAAATATGTAAAATATTAGCTGGATTGAATATTATCTAAGGGGTCCACCAAGCCTCTAAAGTTGCTTCTTAGCAGAGCCTGTATCCCCGCTCTGGAAAAATCAGTTTTTTGTAAATAACTTCCAAAATAATGCATTTAGGCCTACAGTGTCAATGAAAGTTGAATATAAATGTGGATATCGCACATCTTTTGGTACCAGTCTGATATCTCTATCATCATTGGTTTCTAAAATATTGCATTTTCCCCCAAATTGTATGCATTTCTTTGTCCCAATATCTATAAAAAGCAGATGTGAAGTCCAGTCATGGTCTTATGAAAATCCTTTTTTTTTCATATTAATGGAACCACACCTACAAAGATACATGTATATCTAGACTTGTGCATTATTCTTGAGCAAGTTCTTGCTGCCGTTGTTATCCTGTAGTCCTTGTCAGTATTTTGTCATGATGGCAGCTAAGCCATTGCAAAAGGACAGCCCAAGCCAAATCAGCAGCAACAAGGAAGTCCAAGTCCATATATGAACTGGAAGCTACAATAAGGAAAGATGATGCCATCATAACAGGTTCCAGGCTTCCCAAGTGTAATCAAGTCCTCAGATGTTTGATGTGGCATTTCCAAGACAGAGAATCTGAGCTGCGTTCCAAATGTGATGCAGCAAAACTGGTGATGGCACAACTTCAAATCTTCTACCAGAAAGCCATCGCAACATCCCAATGATATCTCACATCAAGGCCATGCAGAAGATAATAGCCTTGTCAGATGAAAATGACAAGGACAAGAACTGGAGGGAGCTGCCAGCTTCACAGCATAAGCTACAGAAGATGCAGGTCAAGCTTCATGAAGTGGAACAGCTCATGAAGAACCATGAAGATCTGACATTTCTCCACTCAATGAAAACGGATCGGTAAGCAACCTTTGGTGCTCTGGACAAGATGACTGCTGCAAAGGTGAAGAGGAAGGAAGCCCAGCGGAGAATGAGTGGAAACGCGGGTATAAGGAACAGGCATCCACATCTAAGGGAGCCATCAGCAGCAGAGATGGTGAGTATTCTGATGATGATGAATCTTTGCAGCAGCCTTCCAAACAGCGACCACACAAGTGTGTCAGTTTTCATTCCTCATGACATCCTGAAACGTCCCAAGCTGGTGTCACTAGCCACGAGGATAAAGCTCACTACAGCACAGAGCTTAATGTGAAGCTCAGCACAGACTACATAGGATCTGCAAGAGGAGAATCATATGGTGCTTAGTTATTAAGAATTCTGTATGTTTTATCTATGTTCATGGATTACCCATTTGCTCAGTCATATGATATGTTTGTTGGAGGTTTACAGTTTGTCTAAAGCCCAATTTATACTCCTGCGTAAAGTGCTCTGCGTAGCTACGCAGAGTCCTCTGCGTCGACGCAGAACCTGTCGAAGAGCTTCTGCGTCGTCTCCGGGTGCACGGAATATTTTTTAAGTGTCCGTCACTCCGTCAAGGGACTACGGAGACGGCAAGAGCTGCGATTGGTCCTCAGGACAGGCCGAGCTAAGCTGCTCTGTGCCGGCTCTCAGTGCGCTCCGGGCGTCCTGACAGAGGCGGAGCTGATCCCCGCCGATAACGCCGCTGCCGAACTATAAATACGTCATATCTTAACACACACAGCACATGTTTAGACTCTAAATGGCCAATTTCTCGCCTCAAATTATCTTAAAACTGCGTTCCGTGACACAGAAAAGTGAGAAACGGCCACTTTTTCAACAACAACAGTCTTTCTCTCTCTTTCTTTCTCGGACGCCATTGCTCACTGTAGCCAGAAGCACAACAACCTTGCGCAGCGACCCCTACTGATCGGGCGGGAAATTGCAGCGAGTGTCCGTCACCACGACGCAGAAGTATAAATGCTCGAGGCGTCTCCGTGGTGACGCAGACGGATAACGCATACGCAGTCGGAGAAGTATAATGTGGCCTTTACACTTTGAAATTTAAGGTGTTCATGGTTCTAGAATAGGGTAATCTTTAGTTACATAATGTTATGATATTGTGAGTTAATGGAATATAATTTAAGATTTTATCGATGGCTTGCTTTCATGCTGTTGGAAAATGCTTGTCGAATGCCTTGTCCCCCCCCCCCCAAATGGCAACTGCCATATCTCAGGAACTAATAATGATAGAGATACACAACTGGCACCAAATGATGCGCAATGTCCATATTTATATTCAACTTTCTTTGACATTATAGGGCTAGATCTATTGTCTTTGCTGTTATTTAAGAAAGAAACAATATTTGTATGTCCGTCGTTTGTTGGAAACTTCAGAGGCTCGGTGGACCCCTTAGATATCAATAGAATTTAATAAAATTTTGCATGGAAGTTTAATTTAGTAAGTGTAAAAAATCTATTCTAGGTACAGATTGATTTTCAAAAAATTTAAAAAAAGTGGGGCAAATGATGCACCCTAAGCACCACTGATTGCGAGTGGCGAGCTACCGATGTATGTGACTGAGTCTTTGCTCCGGAGACCTCCGACACAAGGATCAAGCCGAACAGTGCCGAAAAAAATATTTAATGATCCGTGACTGGCATCACGCTGTCGCTGTATTTTAGTCCAGAGACTGTGAGACAGACACGGAGTCTATGCTAGGTTTATGGAGAACGTATTTAAAATAGTTTAATTAACTAGCACTGAAACACTGTGTATGTGTGTGTAAAATGTCATGCATTAACACATAGTACATCATATGAATAATCAGGGATTTTATTTTTCGGCCATATCGCCCAGCCCTAACATACAATGTACAATGTTATGCAGAGGTGTACTTATAAAAAATGTATAGACAAATTATACTATTTATATATTTTTAACAGGTAGAAGCATGATCCAATAAAGTGAATGGTCAACTGTCACTGTGTTTTTAGCAAATATGGAAATGTTTGTTGATCTTTGTTTTTAATGTGACACAGGAACTTATGAAAGAAAGACCCTATGAAGATATAAAGTGAAGATTCATCTAAACAGGAAACATTGAGATACTCACATTCTCCAGACAGGTGCTATCTTTGTCCTTGTTGAGGTAGTGACGCTGCCAGAAGCGCAGCAAGTTGTGGAAGTTGTTGAGCAGACAGCCTGGGTACTTCTCAGCATACTCCTTCTCCCGCAGAGCATTGAGGTAGAAGGGTAGTTTAGCCTTTCTTCTGGCCAGCATCAAGATGACCAAGCTGGTGTTTAAACAGCTCACATTCTCCTACACAGAAAAGAGGAGGATATTAAATGCTTTGTTAGAATCTGTGCCGAGTGTGCCCTTGTGCATAGAGCCAGTCTGAGGGACCGTAAAGTTCAGGAGAATCTGCTGAAGTTTTGTAGTATTAGCTTCATTTTAGGTGGAGTTTTTCCAAATTCTGTTTTTTCCATTTTAATTTTTTAGAATTCCGTTTTATTTATTTTTTTATTCTGTTTTTTACCTTTTATACTTACTTTACCACCATAGAGTGTGTGCTTTTTGTGTCAGTGAATAAAATGTCCATTGAAATACAACTTTCTTCTTGAATCCACTGACTTTCATTTAAGTTAAACCCTAATTAAGTAAATGCCAGTGAATCTTAAAACAAAGCCATGCAATGCTGGTCACATTTAAAAGTAAAATAATTAACATAAATAAAAAAGTGGTAGCACCGTGCTCTTCTCCATATCCGACTGGATAATTTCTCTACACGCAATTATACCCCTACAACGCTGCAATTAAGGGAATAACAGATGCATCAGATGAGCCGATCTCTTTAGTTAACGGCTCAAAGAGAGAGAATGTTCTCTGGTGTGAAGTGAATGTCGCGGAGAGTTCATAAGTTTAACTTTTGCGCAAAGAGACTTTCCAGCATTTAATAGTTGTTGTTCCACAGTGAACTCGCTGCGTTTCGGCTGCCGAATTATCGGTGCATTACTAAATATAACATTTTTATTGACAATAACAATATAACCGTAATAATGGCGTATTTGTGTGACTAGTTTCAATCGGCACCTGGACAAGGGGACGCTCGCCGGTTACATGCGGGCGCAACACGCTTGTTCCGCGGTTCAGAAAAATCTGTGGTGTATAAAAAAAGTGTATATAGTAAGTCAAGATCCTGCACTCTGGTGGACACAATAAGCACAGGTTTGAAAACCTGATAAGTAAATAAACAGGCAATATGCACTGGGGGAAATCCTGGCCTGGTGAGTGTTTGTGAGGAGATGTACAGGTGGTGCCACGAATGAGCGTTCCCCAGAACATTTCCCCAGACAAACATTCCTTCTCCTCACGATGACATTTCAGTCACATTATGTCAATCTCCGCAATATTCCGCATTTAACATTAGATTCCGTTTCCATTGGCCAATTCTGCGATTCCGTCCGCGATTCCGTTAACGCAGAAATCATAGGGCCCTAGTGATATATGCTAATGTTGTTGTGTTTGATTCCCTTAATTTCTGTAAGATTTTAATCAGTGACACAAAGTTACCAAACAAGGCAGCAGTAGGCCAGCAGCTGTAAGCTAAAAATGCTGAATATGACTTTGGAATGTGGTTTGGAGAGTGTTTTTTACAGTTTCAGTTTGAAAACAGTGGAAAACATATTCTTTATACATCATAGACTCAAGTAGACTTGGATTTTATTTGGTCAAGTTTGGTTTAGCTAAAACCAGTTTTCCCTTTCATTCCTGCTGGTAGCCATGTTTTCAGCAAGAATGAGGGTCTGTGTCTCAGGCTCGTTTCTGACACAGGTGACCAGAGACCAGCATGGTGTAGTTGGTGCTGACAATGTATCAGTCTATCATACAACCACTCTTAAAAAAACTTGAACTATCCCTTAAAGTCTGCAAGCTCAATAATATAGTATTTCTTTTGAATGAATGAATGAAACAAGACCTGTGTGAGAGTCTGTACGTTGATGATGTTGATCAGTCGAAAGAGGAAGGAGAGCCTGTTCTCAACTCTGGCCATGTAGGACAGCAGGCAGCACTCAGAGAGAACCTCCACCACTGAGGGAGTGCGCGCACACACACGCACACACACACGCACACACACACAGATCTGTCAACATCTGATCTTAAAGCTAAAACAAGAAGGTCTACAACTCGGCACAAAGCTACAAACAGTCTAGGGCTGCAAGGATTACTTTTAAATATATTTTAATCATTTAAACAGGTTCTATGATTTTTCAGCTTCTTAAATGTGAACATTTACTGGTTTCTCTGCTCCATATAACAAAATAAGTCATTAAAACTGAATCATTTTAGTTTGTGGAAAAAAGACATTTGAGAACATAATTTTAAGGTTTGGGGAACACTGGTGGACACTTTATGAACTGAACAATTCATCAAGAAAATAATCAACGCATTGACCGATTATGTAAATAATGGTGAATTGCATCCCCTTAACTAGTCTACATGTGTAAACTTTAAAGTCCACCTTTGACATCTTCAGTCTGGCTCTCAAAACGGTCCAATGAAAGGACGATGCAGCGCACCAACATGTTAGAGTCCACCAAGGAGCTGTTGATCTGCGTCAGGAAGGTCTGAAACTACAGAGAGAAAATCATTTCCATTTAGACACATTCTAAACCCATGTTGACAATGGGTTTATATAAGGCCAGTATATACACGTCAGATGTACATTTATACCTTCTCTGGAGTATTGACATATTTGTTGAATCTTTTAAAGGCATCAATGTTGAACTTCATGAGCTCGCCCAGCAGATCAAAGTAGCTCTGCAGAACATCTCTGGATGTACAGCCACTGTCTATGATGCAGAACAGGATGTGCTGTAAAGTGAAAGAAGTTAGCAATGGTTTAATTAAGAGTAACAAACTAATATTAAAAAACCCTGATCAAAGAGATCTGAGTGATAGATGGGTGAGAAATTATGGACTTTTACCTCAAGTAATCCTCTCTTCAACAGGAACATTTGGTCTGCATAAGAGGTGGCGCCTCTGAGAAAACTTTCCACTGCCCTCGCCTGCCAAAATCTACAGAAACAGCAGAACAATCTTGAGAAATTGATTGTTATCCCTTTTTATTAGCAGAGTTTGGTGTTTCAATGTGGTAATGTAATGTAAGTTTTCAAGTAGGCTGACGGTTTAAACATCGTCATAATTTGCTACATATTGATCATGGACCTGAAAGATGAGTCTGGAGGCTCTCTCTTCATGACAGTGAGGAGACGTGTGAGAAGGCCTTTCTTCCCATCACACACTAAGCTCCTGTCTGTGTTGACCAGAGCTTCCACCTCAGGGATGTTAGCCTTCATGGATATGGCACTGAGTTCATTCAGTTCCTGACTATTCAGCAGAAGGTACTTGTTCCTGAAACAAAGTCAGCATTTTTTTTTTAAATTATTGTCCACTGAAAACCAGAGGTCAGATCCAAGACTCAATTTAGGGTCACTTACTCATGATGATCACTGAAACTCTGGAGTAGCCGCAAAAACTGGATTTTAAAAGATATTTCCTGTAAAATGAGAATAAATTGTGTTAACTCTAAAATATTGAATTTATACCCATAGCCATGTAAAATGGGACTGAAAATTTAACACATTTGATGGACATAAAAACAACAAAGCTGGTTGTGCCCTGAGATTTGCACAGTAATGTGGCAGCACTGACAGACTAACTTCCTCTTTCTCATACACACACAGGGCTACACTGTGTGCATCAAAGCACAGGCACACACGCACATCCTTGATATACAGTATATGTCTATTGACATTTTTAAGATAAACTTTATCTCTTTTTGTGTGTGTGGGTGTAAAAATGATGAATAGTCTCGAAAACAATACTTCAAATTAAAAGAATAACTTTCTCATGAATTGATCCACTATAGAGTTTACAGGACTAATTTCTGCTGTGGAGGCTCCGTCTTTCCTTCAACTCCATTAGTAATCTGTTCTATTGCTGCTTCAGATAAGAGACAACAGGCAGAAGAGTGCCTAACATGTTAGCACTGAGGCTATGTGAAATGAAGCAAGTATCATATCCTGCACATCATGCAAGACTGTGCATCCATCTCATCATCATCATCACAACTGTGAACCTTTTCAAACAAGTTGCAGTTTAGCTATTTTTTCTGCTAAGCTGAACCTGTAAAGCAAATTCAGCAAGTTTTCACACATTCTGTTGTGAAAATAGTGGCTGAGAACATGTGAAAAAAGTGAAACCGAAAAAGGTTTCTCTCCAGTAGTTTTAAAAAAACATGTTTATGCATGTCTAAGAAATGCAGCTTCATGACATACATGAGCCAGAGTCTCGGCTCATGGATGTAAAAAAAATGCTTTGACAAACACTGACACTGGTTGCAGACTCTGGTCCCCACTTAAGCAGATAGACCAGAATAGTGTGTACGAGTGTGTGCAACAGCTGCAGTATAGTGTGTAACTTTTGAACCCTTAGTGACTAAAACATTTTCCTGTGGGGCAATAAAGTTGTATTAAATATTGTTTTTTTTGACAGGAAGGATTTTAAATTCATACTGGACTACAATCGCAGTTCTCATTCTGGCCGTGCACCACATGATTGGAAGCAGTGTATTTCCTCCAGATCAGCTTGTCAAACAGATTATTGAGTCCAGGGATGAGTCGAAACTCAGCCAGCATCTTGTGGACCTGTGCAGAAACACAAAGCAGTGGTCAGACAACTTTAACTTACTTCACTCCATCACACAGAGGAGATGTGCTGCCAACTACCTGGTTCCTCTGTCGGCCCATGAGGAGGACACACAGCACATAGAGGACCTCCACTTTATACATGATCTCATGAACAATCTTCATGGACTGCGGCAGCTGATGTCTCAATGGGCTTGTAGCCAGTGAACTCTCATCTGAAGACTCTGAAAGTGAGGGGTAATGATGTTATGATACGACGTTATAATATATGGCAATATATAAAAATAACTATGGTATCAGTTTCATTATCATCAATGAAAACAAACATACACTGCAGAATATGCATATATTGAGGGCCTGATTTGATGCTTTATGGATGACTTTTTAGTTTTTATAGTCTAGATGACCACTCAAACCTGCTTTACACTACAATTTTGCCATTTACCTCACACATTCATACATCACATCTATGCGCAGCAAACTTTCTATGACACACCGTTCATACCCATTTACATGTGGATGGATGTGAATTCCATCAGAATCTCCCAGGACTTTGCAACTAGGGGATTAAAGCTGGACCTGAAGAAACCATGGTGTCCTACGATGCATCATCCCTCTTTTTTTTATTTATTGTGTGTGTGTGTGGGTGTGTTGTGTGTGTGTATCTGGGATTGCTATCATACTAATCACTAGCCTAAGAATTGCCAAGAAAACTATCATGATGAATTGGATAAACAAGAAAAACTAATAGAGTATAAACCAACCTAGACCACATCTCAAAGGAGAGAATGTCTAACATAAAAAAATTGGCTGATTTTGAACCTGAGCACCACTAATTAATTATTTCCAGACTGGATTTGTTGTGTTGTTGTAGATGACAACCAACACGCCTAGTCAGAACTGTGGCCAACGTGACCTGCATTTAGTGGGTCAGGCTTTTATCTAGGATTGTTCAGAGGCACAGGTACACCACCAGGCGACTAACATACCCACAACCAAGCAGGGAAACACAAGGGAACAGAAACACATCAGGAGAGCACCTAACCCAGTCCAATCACCTACAGCCAACTACTGAAGAAGACTATGACCTAGATGACTGAGAATCTTCACTGACAAATCCCCAGGAGCAACATGGGGTCAAGTGTCTTGCCCAAGGACACATGACAACATGCTCAACCACTGAGCCATTGTCACCCAAATCAAGTGTAATACTAGGGGTTTCACAACTAGGGATGGGACTTTTTTGTCAACAAAACGATCGACAATCGACACGTGCGCACCTCGACAAAAAAAATTTGTGTCACAAATGCGTAAAGTTCACGACCAATGAGGTCGTGCATGAAAGGGTGATCCTGCTGTCCAGACTCCCTGCGCTCTCACATGATGGTGCGCGCATTGCGGAGGACGAGTCACTGGCCCGTTTTTGTGAATGGAATAGGTGAGGGCGGGTCAGTAAGGTGACTGTGGAGCTTCAGCCGCTGTCTGTGGTGCTCAAAGGCTGCTTTGTAGGATGAGTGTGTGGCCAGTTACCAGTAACTGTAGCCTACATGACAACAGCTGTTCTCTCCAGTGGCTGTGCATGTCCAAGCGTGTGTGTGCGTGCGTGCAGTGCGAACGAGCTTGCGCTAATGTTTAGGACGGGGGTGGTGGACACAACAATGAGCCGTCTACACGAATGAAGACGGCATCTCACACAGTCAAGATCCTGCACTCTGGTGGACAGAATAAGCGCAGGTTCGAAAACTGAGCCATCTGGCGACACACCTGTGCTGCTCTGCTTTTTTTTGCACCTCATTTTTATCATTGCTGCTTTGATGGTCAATAATGGACATTACAGCCATGTTTTTTAGCCTAAAACAAAGTAGTACACTGTAGAATAGTTTCCACACCCGCAATGCCATCTTTTTTCCTCTCATTTAGCACAGATGGGTCTGCCTTTTTTAGACTTGTCTAGTTTAATCTAAGATCATTGGTTTTATATCATCATAACTCATTCAAACATTAGACTCAGTTCACTAAAAATATTTGTTCACAGAATCGGTCAGTACTTCCTCCATGACTGGAGCACAGACAGAACACAGTCACAGAACTGAAATACAGCGGAAGGGGTCGAGATGCGGCTCACAATGAAGAGCAGTATACACCCGACTTCTCTGTTCAATGTGAGATTTTAGACATTTCCTTGCTAAATGATGGAGATTAACCCATGTTTTCAAGATTTGTACACCTTTTTAACTGATTCTACAGTTCGGCATTGTTCGGTTTGATTCTTATGTCGGAAGTCGCACTCGTGACTCTTCCAGTGACGACACTGACCAATTAGTGGATGGCAGTCTGACGATGTCACACATAGTATTGGCTCAGCTCAATTGGAATCTCACAAGAGCAGTTACAAAAAAAAGTAAATGCATGGAACCGTGTAGTGGAAAAGCACCATAAGGCCTTATTGTCACACATTAAAATATTAAATGTAACAATAGCCATTCAATTGGAAACTGTAAAAAGAAGAGATGTCATAGAGAGTCATGTAGCTCTGTGTTGCTCTGAAGGTCAAACACCATTGTGGTAAGATGCCACCTGCTTGGCCTTTCGTAGCGTGGTTCCAGTAATTAAATGCTTAAATCCAGGGTTTCCCACCACTGAATTAGGTCACTAGTTATCGCTGTAGTTACGTCCAAGTCCTTATGGTGCATGCAGAGATGTCCTGTGCTTTGCATGGGCATAAAATAGCACACACACCGTGGTTTTTAAAACACACGGGGAAAGCAAAAATATTTCCACACCAGTGAGTGTGGGAGTTTGGCCGATGCATCACCCAAATCAATAGTTGGCAGCAGCTTCGGGTTAACGGGGGTAGGTAACATGTATTCGTGCTACAACCACAACACTGTTTGTTCCTCCTCTGCACACCTGCAGGACGTCACACTGAGGGCGTGGTTAAATAGTCGATCAGATGGTGTAACCCCTACGTAATACAGTATAAAAATTTGGAAATTGCCCAACTCTAGTTCACAAGTTCATGAAATGGTGACTGTTGCCTCACCTGTACTGCTTTGTTCAGCCTCCTCAGTGGCCATCTGCATAAGTGCATCCAGTACAAGAGCATTGTCCAACCATGTGTACCAGTCTTCAAGCTCCTGCAGGAAGTTAGCTCCTGTGGCCTCGGACACCTTCCTAGTGGCCAGCTTACACAGCCGCTCGATAAACCCCGGGATGCTCAGCAGAGTTACTGCAATTCAAATATGAAGAAAATATTTCACATTACAAAAAATATAACTGCTATCGTGAGAGTAATGACAGTAGAGTTCTGCCTGAGCCCGACCCTTTCCCGTAGTGGTGCAACGGATCACAGCTGATCCATGATCCGTACGGCTCACCCCCCAACTTTGCCTTTTTGTGTTGTTTTTGATCCGAAACATGGTCCGATCTGTTACTCAGAAACCCTGACACGATCAGAACCTTGAGTTTTGTGATCCGTTGCACACCTACTTTTCCGCCACTATCCTCGGGGCGGGCCGGGTCAGGCCCTTGATCAAGCATTTGTGTTAGTTCTCCCTCGTTGTGTTCGCGTGGTATAGCACGTCGTATTGTGTGAAGGTGTAAAAACCTGTGACCATGAACGCATCATTTAAAAACCAGGAAGCGTATCCTCATTAGCAACATATGCGTTCATGGAAGCAGATCTCAGTGGCTCTGTTATTGTTGTCAATTAGACTGTGGCAGCAGGTACAACAAGCTCCCGCTGTGGGGAGGACGTGGACGTACGTGTACATTTGCGGCTAACATATTAAAAAATTGTCAGGTTTAAATCGGGCTCAAACTCGTAATTACAGTTAATGTGTCGGGACCGGGCTGGGCACGGACACGATGTGCACAGGCTCGGGTCGGGTCAGACTTTTTTGGGTCTGATCAAAGCTCCAAATGACATTAACTCACCCTGATTGACCTCTGCCCGTGAGGGGCTAGCGTTACGTTTCTGCTGGGCATTTTTGGCCAGCAGGGTGTGCTTGTCGTCATTTCCTACATCAGGTTCTGAGATGGTGACGGACAGGATGCGGCAGAAGTTGGCCAGCTGTTGTTGATCAAAGCTTTGGACCAGACCTGACAGGTTGGGGATACCTTCTAACTGGATCATCTCCTTAAAATGCAAGACATGAACAGTTAAAAATGTTTCAGTAGACTGGAATCATTAAGGACAGATGTCAAACAATAAGCATTACAGAAAAGGGTCATCAGGGACTGACGAGCATGACAGATAGTGAGAAGCACCTACTTCTATATTGGTGTTACAAATTGTAAAAAATATGGCCTGGTGATATGCAAAAATCTCACCACAATGCATTTGTTCTACATTATTCAATATAGTTATATTATGGCCATATACTGTATAATTGGACAAAGACACACATTTTGTAAGTTTGCCTCTGTACACCACCACAGTGAATTAGAAATGAAACTATCAAGATGTCATGTCATTGTGAAGTGTGGACTAAGGACACGGTTGAAGAACAAGGGCCATTCTGCATTGAGTTTGCATTCTCTGGTTTCCTTCCACAGTCCAAAAACATGCACTATACGGAATAGGTAAATTGGACACTCTGAATTAACTGTGTGAGAGTGAATGGTTGTTTGTCTCTATATGTGGACCTGCGATGGACTGGAGAGCTGTCCCAGGTGTGACCCTGCCTGTTGCCCTATGTCAGCTGAGATTGGAGGATAAAGCGGTATAAATGGAATGATGGATTGAACAGAGGCATTGTATTGATCATTGAGGAATTATTAGCATTTTTATACATAAATACAGTATTGTCTATTTTCAGGGGCTCAGAGACAATTGGACAAATACATATACACAAATGTATATAAATATATATATATATATATACACACACATATACATATATATATATATATATATATATATATATATATACACGCACATATACATATATATATATATATATATACACGCACATATACATATATATATACACACACATACACATATATATATACACATACACATATATATACATACACATACACATATATATATATATACATATATATATATATATATATATACACACACACACACACACACATATACATACATGTATACATACACACATATATATATATATATATATACACACATACATATATATATATATATATATACACACATACATATATATATATATATATACACACATACATATATATATATATATATATATATATATATATATACACACATACATATATATATATATATATATATATATATATATACACACATACATATATATATATATATATATATATATATACACACATACATATATATATATATATATATACACACATACATATATATATATATATATATATATATATATATATATATATATATATATAGACATTAGAGGCTCTGATAGCGCAGAGCAAACAGTTAACAACAACTGTATTACGATTAAATATTAATTTGCTTGTTTAAGAAACTTGCATTTTTAAGATAACAAAGACCTTCTCACGAGACAGTAGGGCAATTTTGTTTTATTGTCAGCCTGGGAATTATAGTATAAGTATAACTCACCTTTTTGACTCCAAGAATATCTTCAATAAGGGTAGCAGTCTGTAGGAAGGTCTTCTTATTTGTCATCAGGGTGAAGAGAAACAGAACAAAGTCATCCCTCGCTGCCAGGCTCTTTGTAACACCCTCTGTCTATGAATTGAAAAAAGTCATCTATAAAAGCTCCGTTTGTTTTTAGACCATGTAACTGCACAGACTAAGTTTGTGCTAAGTTGAAGAAAGATGTAAAACAACTCTGACATTTGACTTACACATATACAACAGTTGTAGAGAACGCTAAGGCAGTCCTTGACCAGGTCATCATTCACTGTTGAAATAGAATACAAAACTGTAATTTGAACTCAAGTTACTGATCACGTGAAAACATTTTAAAATCTTTATTAGTGCAGATGTGCACTGTGAGAATGTGACTCCTACTTACTTTTGGGTGTTTTCTTCTGCATAGAAAGTGTGGGTCTCATCAAGATTTCCACGAGCAGCTTCAAGGAAAACAGTTAAATGAGTATTCAATCCTGTTTTTAGCTTCCATTACTTCACATGACAGTGCCTATGAGGTACGTCTGTAAGAAATGTCACACTTACATCGACTCCACCAAAGAGGTCAAAGGTGTGTGTGTTGGGAAAGGTGGATTCCTGAGCGGTCTTCCTGTCCTCTGTGACAAAGGACATGGCCTCCATGGAGAGCTGAGATGATAAAACCTGACAAATTGTTCACAGGTCATTTACATTACCTAGGCACATTCACAATCACTTGGCTAAAAGCAACTTTATTGGTGGGTGAAATTGTGCTTCATGTCTACCTTAAGAAAGCTGTGGGCATGAGAGAGGTCGCTGTTGGGATGGCTGCTCTCATAGAGCTTCTGCAGCAGAGTAGGGATGCCATTCCACTTGGCCCGTTTATCTCTCTCCAGGAGCAAACCTCCTGGCAACTGTAAATCACAAGAGCAGAGGCAAACTTGAACAGTGTCAGAAAGTAGTGGCTGCAGTCTAGATATATTTGAAGCTCACAGAGTGGTCCTGTTGCACATATATGTTAGTTATGGAGGTCTTAGTTGCTGTAAACGAGCTGATAGAAATCTTTTCTAATACTGTCCTGAGCCGCGATATTTCAGACTGAACTCTCACACCCAGAAGACAGAGTGTGTTGTGATTGGCCAGCCAGCGTAGAGCCTTCCCAACTGTCTTGTGATTGGCCAATACTAGGAAGTGACATAATCAGCACACCAGCTCTCAGAAGCGCAGCTCTCCCCTCTGGAACGGTGGATGCACTGCTACTCATTATCAAAACATTGTTATAACAATGTTTAAAAATAGCTTCGTCACGACTCCCTGCTGCAGTTCCTTTTACGACTTTGACCCGGAGTCAGACCCAGAGTCAGAAGACACTGTCACTCGTGAAACACCTCCACAACAGACGTTATTCTTCTTCTGCGGTTCAATGTACGCAACCGGATATGCCCGGACTAGTGCCCGGAGCAGGAGGATCTGCTGTTCAGGAGAACTGCTTTTTACGTAACCGGGCCAGGTTTTTTCAGAGATCTCGCTGAGCCCGAGATTACAATAAAACACAGTGTTCTCAAACAATGTAATGACGCAGATACACACTAAAAACAGCGTTAATTGGAACTTCCGGTCTAAGTCCGCTTTAAATAAAACACAGGTAAAAGTGTTTGATAAAACGTGAATATTTATCACATTCCACATAGGGCTGGATAAAACAGATAAATAACAATTTTATATTGATATATCATATTATTCAAATCAATAGTTCTGTCAAGCTTAAACGTAAGGCTGGGCGATATAGCTTATAAATAATATCTCAATATAGTCCATATAGTCCAGCCTATGTCAACATATACGAGATCTATTAGAATATAAAGCTGCACAGGTTGTTTCTATGAAGTTTTCTTTTGTAATGTTTGTGCTTCTCAAAGGAGAGTGGTAATAAACTCTTTAATATGGTTACATTATACAATAGTTATGACCTTTTCATTTCAGGTGGTAATAATAATAATAAAAATAATGATGCTTTTTTTTGCACTTGTTTACATGGTTTAGAAACAATGAAATTGCCTATAAATATGGTCACATTTTGCTTTAACCTAAAGGATTAGGCTTAAAATATAAGTATTATTAAGTGCCTCTTTAAAGTGTAATGGGGTTCTCCGGTTTCCTCCCACAGTCCAGAAATATGCTATATGTGGATTAGGTAAATTGGACACTATTGACCATAGGTGTGAGAGTGGATGGTTGTTTGTCGATGTACGTGTCCCTGTGATGGACTGGTGAACTGTCCGGGATGTACCCCGCCTTTCGCCACTTCAGCCGAAATTGGCGGAGCTCCCCCTGCCATCCTCATGTGGAAGATAAAGCCATAGAAGATTAATTAATTATATTCATAAATCTGATTATTTGCGTTGTAGCGATTGGAGCAAATATCCCTCATTTAACATTAAAATCCAAATAAATAGACCAAGTATTATCTGAAATGAAAGGTTTCACAGTGTATTTATAGTATTTACAGTGTACTGTCACTCTTTGAGAAGTGCAACCACCTCAAAAGAAAACTTTGCAACCTGTGTGCAGCTTTATATCGGGAGATATATCGTATATATTAGAATACATCCTAAACATATAGAAATATTGTGTTACATCAAGACTATACAGAGCTAGTACATGCTCGAAGTGTTGAGATACATAAAAAAAACACTGAAGCATATTGCAGTAACCATTCGTAAATAAAGACTGTAAGACGTCATAGCTCTCATTGATAAGATGTGGTGTTGTCAGAGGCACTGACACATGAAGCATCTCTGCCACACAGAGCACAGTCTTAGAGACCACAGACGACCTTTTCACAATGAACCTTCTACAATACGTCAAGGGTTTCACGTTGAAAATCGCTAACATAATGGCTCGAAACTGGCACTTCTTGTGTAATCGTGTAGAAAGTGTAACATGAGCATAGCATAAGCTGCTGACGTTAGCTAACATCACGCTGAAAGTATCCCAAATGTTATCTTCCAAGCAACAAATAACATGTAAAATATAAAATAAATGTGTTAACACTAACGTGTCCGCACAGCTGTTGTAGCGAATGCTTTTATGGACGATAGTTACGGTTGTGTCGTTCGTTACGTAATCACCGACGCTGTTCAGCTGCCTTAGCTAGCTAGCTAGCTGATGGTACCATGTTTGCTAATATTAGCACACATTACTGCCACATAGCAACACTGGCTGATTAAGTGCTTCTGTAACTGCACGGTTGGCTATCATGTAACACCAACTATCAACCCACGGTACATGACATCTCATTTAAAAGTCTGCCTTTGTGACTTCGTTAACCTGGCCTGCACTACCAAGCTACCGCAGAGCTAACAACAAAAGACCAGTCTTGCGGCTGTTGTAGTGCTGTGCTGTCCTTATTCGTCTTGTCAGCAAACAGACACGGTAATACAGAGGTCAGTGGTATGTATTTCAACAAAAACATGCCACATTGTTGTAGCTAACTGTTAACCAAGGGCTGACATAGGCGACTACATTCCTAATCCTATCCCAGGATAACGCCTTCGTTTTCAGCCAGAGTCCAAGCGCAAGTCCCTAGTGTCAGTGGATCAACATTCGGCTGTGACTACTGAGACAACACGCATCGCTCCTCTTACCTGTGTGCCTCGACTGAAACCCTGGCCACTAATTTTACTGGCCGTGAACTTAGTGACAATATTGCGGTGACAATGTCTTCGTTTTGCTCCAGTACAAGGGGACTCGGACCCCACAAGCGTCGCCATTATTTCTTCTTCCTGAACTGAGCTGCTCGAGCAGGAAGTGAAAAAGCTTTGATGAAGTGTTGGAGGCAATTATGCGACACCTGCTGGCAGATGCTCATACTGCAACCAAATACATTCAGTGTGTAACCTTTTGGATGATTATTAGCAGAAATTAAATAGACTTCTCTACCCATAAGTATGTTTATACAAGTGTATCTTTGCGTAGGATAAAACATGATTTGGTATGTGTAGCCTTAGTATAGCTTAGTTTAGTTTTTGCACAACATACATACAGTATATGTGAACATAAAAAGATACAATTACAGAGAAGGGAGGCGAAAGTCTCGAAAGGCGAATTAACTGTGTATTGAATTTGGTGGAGATTCTTTTACACAAGATGCCCTTCATGACGTAACCTCAGCCTGGCGCTAGAACAATGATACAACTAATAGAAATGGTGGCAAAGTAATAAAGTTTGATCCGATTATAGAGTTGAAAGTAATGACAAAGAAATTAATTAAAAGCTCAAAAAGTGCAATTTATTTTTGCAATATGTATAAAAGAACAACACGCTTATATTATAATAAACCTGCACAAGAGAAAAAAAAGAAAGCATTTTAAAGAGTATGCATCATCGAAAACAAGTGAGCAACCTCAGAGGATGGAGCTCAAGGTTTTCTTTAGGCAAGCTTTTACAGAGACTGCCATCTTGATATGCAATGTTTTGACAGCTGCTTTTCACAAATAAAGAATGACATCCTCCCTGGTCTGATGGTACTGCATTTTTCACACTGGTGTGAGAGCTGAAGATGCTGAGATTTTCTTTGCGATAAACATGATTTGAGAAATTTGCATATATATATGAGGGACAGCTCAGGTTGAAAGGTTTGCAGATAAAGTAATAGAGTCAACGTTGAGGTGGTTTGGTCACGTGCAGAGGAAGGATAGAGATTATATTGGACAAAGAATGTTGAAGATGGAGCTGCTGAGCAGGAGAAGACAGAAGAGGACACAAGGGAGAGGACAAGATGGAAGACGTCAGATGTCACTGTGGTGACCCCTAAAGGAAGAAGCCGAAAGAAGAAGAAGAGGAAGGAGTGCTCTGTAATGCAGACACAAAGACAAAGTCAATGAAAGTTTAAACTGAGTAATTTGTGTTACGTTATATCAGAACTATTGGATCCCAATTACACACCCAATATTACAAAGATGTCACAGTGCACATTCAAACGGCACTTAGATTATAAATATCCATCCATCCAACCATTATCTACCGCTTTATCCTCCACCAGAGGGTCGCAGGGGGTCCTGTGCCTATCTCAGCAGACATTGGGCGATAGGTGGGGTACATCCTGGACAATTCCATCACAGGGCCACATATAGAGACAAACAACCACATTCACTCACACTCTCACACCTATGGTCAATTTAGAGTGACCAATTCACCTAATCCCCATATCGCATGTTTTTGGACTGTGGGAGGAAGCCGGAGAACCCGGAGAAAACCCACGCACACACGGGGAGAACATGCAAACTCCTTGCAGAAAGGCCCTTGTTCCGAAGTTGTTCCAAACAGGGCTCAAACCCAGGAACCCGGGTCTTCTTGTTGCAAAGGCAAGAGTGCTAACCACTACACCAACCGTGGGCCCTGATTATAAATATGTTACATTCAAAACAGTTACTAATCACGTGACCACAGTTTCAGCTCACTCTTACCCCGTGTGCCTCATTAGGCACAAAACCCCCACAGCTGTAAGCTGTTTTGTAGTGTCTCAATCCTCCTCCACCACAGTATGGTGTATGATGAAGAATACATGTGAGTGTGCAGGTGACCTCCTGGACTGGTCTGGGCTTAACTGTATCTCTGTCTGTTTGACTGGTCCACTGTTCTTCACTGTTCTTCCTCACATGTCCCAGCTGTCACCACTGCCCTCAGTCATCTGCAGGTAAGAGCTGATGGCCTCCCTCAGCCCGTCACTCACCAGGGAGTTGTCTGACTCTGTCCTCTTCCTCTTGAAGATCATTGACCTGGTGAGGACACAGGTGAGGATTTCAGTGTGATTACTGTGTTGGTGATAAGACAGCAGTGCTTCATTTACACCTTTTTTTTTTTTTTTTTTACCACAGTGTCACAAACATACGTAGATGACACTTCTGTTTTAACCACTGTGTAAAAAGGGAGACAAATAATGATCATCTAGATATTAAACATTATTTGCTCTATTACATTCATATTGTTACAGACACTGACGCTTGGCAGACACAACGTGCTTACTCAGTTGGCACATAGACAGAGGTGTTCAAGGGAGTTTGGGGCCCCTGGGAAACATGTCCTGGGGAGCCCGACACCAAACTAGACCAAACTCTGATGCCACCTCGAAATGTAAAGCCGTAGCCAAAAAAAATGTTGCTGATCATAAAGTAAGAAACAGACGTTAGGCTACTGACAAACTAGCTGTTGTTAGCATTCATGCATTTTCTACAGCTTTATTCTCCACATGAGGTTCAGGGGGCCACTTCCAGCTGACATAGGGCAAAAGGCGAGGTATACCGCGGACAGGTCGCCAGTCCATCACGCAGGGCAAACATGTATAGACTGCATGAGGAAACCCAGCAAAAACAGGCTGTGAACTGGCCATCTTCTTGCTGTGAGGTAATGTTCATTTCTGGAGACTAAAGCTATTTTCTGACATCATTTCTGACAAATTGGGTGTGGACATTTTCTGGAGTTCATGTCAGGAAACAATATTTCTGTTCATATACTGGGTGATGAACACAGCTGCAGAGTTACAGTGGCATTTGAAATCCAGAAATTCAACTATAGGAGCCAGGAAAGTTCAGAGCAGCTTTTGTGTTCTCATCTGCTCGAAATGATTTCAGGAAAATGTCTAGATTTTGGAGTAGGTCTGAAAGCAAGATAATCATTCTGGTTCCTCCATTGACTCCACTGACAAACTTCACACATCAAGTTACCTTGCCCATAAAAGATTTAGACAAATTAAATGTGAAACACAGAGCCGGAACCAGAGGGGAGTTATAATTTGTATTTTGCTCCCTCTCTTGTCTAGTAAAAAAGAAGTCCATCAAATGATTGGCTAAGATATATGTGACTGCAGGCCTGTATGAACTCAGGTCAGACAGACGGACATTTGCTGATTTCAATTGGAAAATCATTCATTTCAACAATATTTACCACTCCTCTACATTTATGTTGTGAGTGCTCAACAGTCAATTTTAGCCCTTCTGAAGCTATTCCATGGCTAAATAATTGCATTCACTAATATCTTAACATGACACATCTTTATCTGATTTGTCTCTTTATTTCAAATATAGCTTGCTTTGTTCTGAATGTTATGTTATTTGACCTTGTCCAGCCTTTACCTTGGTCACACTTTTTAATGTCGGTCCCCTCTGTGATTGAGTTTGACACCCCTGATTTAGCTGAATCAACATCTTTGCGTGCCTCTATTTATCATTGCAGCTCACTCTCAGTGCTTCACACCAAGTAACAGTGACATCTTGTGGTCGTAATTATTAGAAGCAAAGAGAGAGAGAGTCATCCTGACCTGCTGATGTCCTTCCAGTTGATGGTCGGCCTCCTGATAGTCATAGGTACAGGCCTGGCCTCTCTGTTGTTACTCAAACCCTGGATGAAACAAGGCTGTGTCAGTCGACAGGGCAGCCCATCTGCAGACTCTGTGAAAGGAGAAAGGAAATATTTACACTTGTGTATTGTGGAATGATTGGAGTGAGGAAACAGCTCAGTACCAACCTGTATAGTGTTCCACCAGGTGATGCAGGGAGGGGAAGGTGAGACACGGAGAGATGTAGAACCAGCCATTTTGCAGCTGAGAGATGCGGAAGTGCTTCACATTATCTAAATATGAGGGGTTGGTTCTCCTCAAGATGGACAGTGAGTAACAATCTATAGACAGAAATAATACAGGGATTTAGTTATGAACTACTGTAAGAATGTTCAATGACACAAAACCATTCAAGTAAATTAGCATCATTTCAATGTATGGTCACAAACACAGCCATTGAAAGAAAGAAAGAAAGAAAGAGTTCTAACCTCGGTTTGTCTCTGACTCTCGGATCAGGAAGGCGCCGCTCTGGTTGCTGGGCAGCAGGAGCAGCTCCACTGCTTTGTACCTGCTGATGCCTGTGAACATCCACCTGAGAAGAAGGAGGACACATGAGCCATTAATGGACAACAAAGACAGTGAAAGAAAGTGTTTGCTGTTTGTTAGATTGGAAAATCCACTATGAGGACATCCCCCACTGGAGGAGTGCTGAAACTACAGGAGGCAGAGGCTGATGGAGAGAACAGAAGGCTTGTCTCCACTGAGTCTCCCACACACACACACACACACACACACACACACACACACACACACACACACACACACACACACACACACTTACCCGTGTGTCACCATGGCTGTGTAGTTGGTGGAAATGTAACTGTCACAGCCTGTAGTCGTAGATCTCACCATCATAAAATCCCCATCACTATTGGAAAAAAAAATGCATTCATGACTAATTGTGTCTGTTTGAGTAAAAACAAGGGTGAAGGTGAAGCACAAAGAGCTGCATCACATACTCTGACAAGACTGTGAGACATTCTCCCATGCACATGGTCACTTCTGTGTGACCAAAGGAAGGGTAGTTACAGAGGGACACAACAGCAGGCTCCTGGAGCTCTGTGGAAGGAAAGGAGGAGATGATTGATCGCATTGTTCTTATTTTTATTTTAGTCTTAGGAATTGATTAGGAGAGTCTACAAGACAAGTAGTGACATTTGAAGGGCAGCACAGTTTGAATAGTTTGGTCCTGTGCAGAGGAGGGATAGATATTATATTGGACAGAGAATGTTGAAGATGGTGCAGCTGTGCAGGAGGAAAAGAGGACGACCACAGAGAAGGTTCA
The DNA here is from genome assembly GCF_963457635.1 of Microchirus variegatus. Taxonomy (NCBI): domain Eukaryota; kingdom Metazoa; phylum Chordata; class Actinopteri; order Pleuronectiformes; family Soleidae; genus Microchirus; species Microchirus variegatus. The sequence goes on along the minus strand of NC_139820.1, from coordinate 15,773,338 downwards.
TGGATGTTGTAAAGGAGGACATGAGAACAGCTGGTGCAACAGAAGAGAGGGCAAAAGAGATCGAGCAAGATGGAAGCAGATGATCTGCTGTGGGAGAAGCCCAAAGAAGAAGAAGAAGAAATCTTACCTAGTGATGCAGGTTCAGGTGGATTGTCAAAGCCCGGCAGGTTTGTTTGACACTTGATGGGGCAGGTGCCCATGTTCTTTGGTGTCTTGATTTGGAATGTCTTCAGGCTGAAAACTGAAAAAAAGAGAGGGTTAAATAGTGAACAAGGTACATCGATAAAGCTTTTTAATAACACGTTCTGATGATTGGCCGTGTTCACATCATCAGTGAAACAGTTCACAAGTGCTGCACGGTGAGATGACACAGGAAAGAGCTTCACCACAACAAAAGGCAGCTCTGATATCCTCTGTTCACTTTCCACACAAAAAACAACGGTAAAAATTCAATCTTACACTCATGACAGTAGAAACAAGTAAATGTAATGCCAAATAAAAGCGATTTAATGCCTAGTACAGTACATTATAATTCACAAAATAATACTTTTTTTTACATTAATTGAGGTAAAAAATAAATAAATAAATGAAATAATGTTTCCTTGAAGAAAAATCTTATGTCAGAATAGATTTGATTTGATTTATTTGACATTGAAAATGTATATAAACACTGCAACCTGATATTTAAAAAATGAACACACACTTATTTGTAATGTGGCCCTCAACAGGAAGACAAGATGGCGACACATGATACACATGCCCGCACCTCCACTAAGTTAAGAAGAATATTAAATGTGCACAAATATTCAAAACATTATCCAGTAAAAACAACATGTAATTCATAATGTGTAACATAAACCCAACATACATACATCACATAAACTATGACTTTCAAGACAAACATTACGATATGTTACATGATGCTAAATATGAATGTACACACATACACATACACACAATACAACATGATGCACTCACCTCCTTCACTGTTAGTGTAGAAGGTTCACACAGTGGAGTCAGCTGCTCATTCCTCCACAGATGAGACGTGTTTGAGAAGACTCTTCCTTGTGTGTGTTCTTTATGGTCTGTTTGTCACGGTGATGCAGTTTCCTGTGACGATCAACACCTTCACCAGTCTGTGACTCAGAACAGCAGAGCATGACGATCCCTATGAACACGTACACGCTGCTTATGGTTTATCGTGAATATCTGCGTAAATACCTTCACTGACACGACAGTGTGCACCTTGTCATAGGTGGGGGTTTGAGTGATTGATATTGAAGGGATGACACTTCAGTTTTATAGCTGAATGTTGCTGATGGGAACGTGTGAGCACATTTCCATTCAATTCCATTCATCAGATACGAGACAAAGTTGTGCAGAAGATGAACAATGAAGCTGCTCTTATCAGCCCACTCCTGTGCTCCTCCACCATCATGCTGCAGAGACTGCAGTAACACAGCAGCCAACATAGACTCCTTTAGTAATGCTTGTAAGGCTTTGATGAGGTCATAGCATGATCATTTCTTGAGATGTACTGTGTTTCTGTAAGAGAGATGCATGGTAACACTAAACACCTCTTTATCACAGCAGGTCACGTCTGTGCTGAATCACCTACACGGAGACTCCTCACACACACAAACACACACTTACCCGTGTGTCACCATGGCTGTGTAGTTGGTGGGAATGTAACTGTCACAGCCTGTAGTCGTAGATCTCACCATCATAAAACTCCTAATACAGTGTGTGTATGAAAAGATGGAAGTATGATAGATGTGTGATAACATAGATGTACTGTATGCATGTGTAAAGCAGCTTTGAGAGGTCATCGAGATGAGAAAAGAGCTTTATAAATACAAACCATTCATATATTTCTACTATTATTTGATTGTGTGAGTGACATGATTATGTTGATTAATGCAGTTGTTTTTATCTATGAATGTGTGGCTTAGGCACTTCACTGGAGCAGCACTCCAATGCGTTTTAATGCAATATGACAATAAAGGCATTCTATTCTATATTAACCTTGGTTGTATTGCAAAGCTGTTATCAGGAAGTTTATATATATAAATATTAATATATGTTTATATATATATAAGCCTGAGTGCATGATTTGTACATCAGATGAACATTTTGCTTCATTTCCTTCTATTCTGATTCTCATTTGTACAACAACTGTTGGATGCTAAATATAGACCACGTCATCTGTGAAAACACTGGTTGATGGAAACATACGCACCACAGTCACCTCACTTTTCCTCTGAGTGAAGACGACAAGCAAATGCATTCTCTCGCTTTCATTCTAAAGACTGCACTACTGCTGAATAATTGTTCTGACGTGCACGAATAAACAAGCGCAGCAGACATGTTTTCATGGTATAGCTTTATTCAGTAGTAATATAAATGAGGGGAATCAGCAGACAATGAGAAGCACCACTGAGCCTCCTCTCAGTGAAGGAACTCAAAGTGTTCAAACACAAATCAGCAAGAAAGAGTCACGTCCTGTGTGTCATGACTGGTGCATACATATATCACGTTCTTCTCTGTATTAAAGCATCCTCTGCACAGCTTCCACTTAGTTTTAGATACTTTGGTAATCTTTGCACAGGTCACTCAACATCACTTGTTCAAGCATCATTTGAAATATAGACTGTGATCCTGTAGAGAATTTTACTGATGATCCACATATGTGATTTGACGCAACCCTCTCATTTATCCAGGCTTGGGACCAGCACCAGGAGTACACTGGCTGGGGTCAATTTAGAGTGTCCAATTAACAATGAGCATTGGGGATTGGGTGCATTGCTCAGGGGTAGTCCAGCCCTTGACCTGGCCTCTACAAACTGTCAAATACGAAGGTGAATTATTATCAGTACATTTTGAGATTTCACTACAGGTGTACAATATTATTATTATTGTTGTTGTTATAGGGGTAAAAAGAATTCTACAGCATGTGAAGACACAAATGAGGACAACATGAAAAAAAAATACAGCAGGGTGATGTTGGACAGTTGGTTTGTATATACAACACATCTAAATAAAGTGGTGGGTTTAGGTAATAATGTGAATTAACTTGTGTGTTCAATAGAATTTTTAATGATATGCATCTGTTAGTATATTTATTACATCTTCTTTACTAATCACACAGTTCATTACAGATGCTCCTCCCGCGGAACTGGAGAGGAGTGAGAGAGAGAGAGATTTGGGGCATATAAGTTACTATGGGAGGTACAGAGAGCTGGGTGGGGGGTTTAGCAGGAGACCTCCATGGTCTGGGGTCTGGACTGGTTGTCCAGGCCCCCACTGGCACTGCCCTCCAGCAGACTGTTGAGGTTGTTGCGACTGCGACTTCCTTCAGTGGAGGTGATGCTTGAGGAGGAGGTGGTGCGTGAGCGAGCCAGACGAGTCATTCCTGCCGACGGCACTGGAACAGAGACACATGCACCAGTGTCACTCACACAGACTCACTGTCACAGCTCAACACAACAATAGCTTTACCATGCAAAGGCCAGTCAAATAAAATAAAATGGGTCTTTGTACAGCAGCCATTTTTGATTTGAACAGGAAGAGCACAGGTGTTACTGATGACATTTAGGGTAAAGTATTGAATAAACGTATCACTGCTCTCTGGTCAAACACCAGGCTACTGCACTGATCCAATCTCTCCCTAAGGTCTCAGCCCACTTGTTTGGCATTTTTCAAAATCAGGCATTGGGGGAGTTTGCTGCAGAAGAGGGGGTTTAGTTCCATTTAATGATGGCTCTGTTCAGTTTGTACAAGTCAGGACAGCGCGACAGTGAACCAGCATGCACCCACAAATGCTAAATGGACCATGGTCATCATCAGCTGATTATTTACACCTGTGATTTTCCCACTGTGACCTGTTCATAGCTGCTGTGCAAAGAGTCATTAGAGAAAATGTGTAACAAAGGTATCTTTGCTTGTGTCCACTGTAAAAACAAACACACATGAAAGCAGTAAACACAATGTTTGCAATCCAACTCAACTAAATGGAAGCAACAGCAGCAGCAGCTCATGCAGGAAAATAGAACACTGAGGACACATTCCATGCTAATTCCTGCAGGGAGATGAATGTGTGTCGTAATATGCAGAAAAAGCACACTGCCTACATTTAACACGCTCTGCATACACTCATTCATCCACTGTGAACAGTTACATGGCCTTCAGTCTGACGACTGCTTAACAACCTGATACCTGATTCGTTGCTCAGGTGACTGAGATGAACGTAGGGAACTGGATGCAGTCATGGAAGAAGGAAGGGAAGAGACAGAAAAGGAGACATTTTTTTACACTGCTATATCCCACTTTGATGGAAAATCTGGAAAACCCTTTTATAGCTTTTTACTATTCTGTTCTGGAATCACATGAAATATAGACCATAGTCCTGTTTTAATGATCCCTCTACAAACTGTTCATCCAAAGATGAATTATTTTCAGTTATTTATTATATAATTATATCATTATTTGACACTAAAAAACAAAAAAGTAGTCCCATCAGGAATGGCTAAAGTGGATCATCTGCCTCCATCTTGTCCTCTTCTGTTACAACAACTGTCCTCTTGTCCTCCTTCACATCATTCATGAATCTTCTCTGTGGTCTTCTTCTTTTCCTCCGGCTCAGCAGCTCCATTTTCAACACCCTTTGTCCAATATAATCTCTATCACTCGTCTGCACGTAATCATCTCAACCTTGAGTCTCTTACTTTATTTCCAAACTGTTTAACCTGAGCCGTCTCTCATATATGCTCATTTCTAATCCTGCTCATCTTGGTCACTCCAAACACAAATCTTTCTGTTTCCAAGCCACATCAAAGCAGGCGTCACTACAGTCTTGTGGACCATCCCTTTCACTTTTGCTGCTCTCCTGCTTCATTTTGTTGTATTAAATTAAATAAAGGTGGAAAAGACACATACTCCCGTCTGATATCATGACTGGTGTCAACCATCTATGCTCAGTCTTTTTTCTGCAGGAGAAGCCTGAACTCTTTGTCATGCTCTCCTACAGATTGTCCACAGACTGTCTGCACTCTGTATGATTGTTTAACCAAATATGCAATAAAGTCAAGAAAGACAAATTGTGTCTATGTTTCAGATCTTACTAAGCAACATTTCCAACTCACAGCAACAGCAGGTAAAAACTGACCGTTTGTAAAATTAAAATAGTTTTATATTTTGTTCCGTTTTTTGCTGTTTCCTTGTTTCCTTTCCTTCAAAGAGTGCCAGTGTGTTATAGAGGGAGAAACAGCTTTCAGGCACATGCTGAGGTCTTCATTTATTTTCCACTCTTTCAATGCTTTAAAGAAAAATTAATCCGTTTTAATCCTGCGCTGGCATTTACTCAACAGGGGGACTCAGTGGTCTTTGAGGCAACACTGACATAATATGAGCTACAGCAGAGAGAGGTTTGGGAACAGAAGAGATCAAACAAGACACAGCTTTAGAAAAACACTACAAACTGCAGTTCAGTCCGACCTGCAGGAGACGTGCCTGTTTAAGAATGCACCTTAAAAGGATAGTTCAGCTTTGAAGAGTGGTTGTATGAGGTACTGATAACAGTCACAGCACCAGGAACATGCTTGCAGATGATGATGATGGAGATATTCATTTATACATTATAAAGAACAATGAATAGCAAGTTGTCTAAATATGCAACTGACAAGAAGAAATAGGCTGAAGTCAAAGGATTTTGTTTGTTGCTGTTTTTGAAGATTGAGATATGGCTCATTTTAATGAAGTTTGTGTCGCTTTGGAAAACACTAACTCTCTTATACCAATGTCCACAGATAAAATCAGTGCTGAAAGTTGACATGACAAAAAGTGCTGATGTTCACTATGTCCTTTGGTGTGGGAGAGTGAGTGTTTCTATGTTTCTAGTGAGAAAAGGTCATCTCACAGTGATGATTGGTTAAATGGCCTTATGTCCCCGCTGGCAGCCATGTTGGGCCTCATCCACACGGAAACAGGACTTTCACTAAACAATCTTTTTCTTTGTCGTTGATAAAAAGTCCTCTGTAAAACTAGCAGTCGTGTCAGGAGATGTCTTCATCCACACAAAACACCACTCTAAATATGCCAGGCCTGTATGTGGCGCTGTAACGCTGCTACATCAAAAGAAGACGTTGAGCATGTGCATATAGCATGCATGCTGTGTACGAAGTACAAGATTGTTTCTTTTTATTCAGAGTATACATTACATGTGTATGTATACAATCACAGAAACTAAATTTTAAAAAATGGCCCTTTGTTCAAAGACCAGAGAGCCATAGGGTCTCTCAAGAGGCCCCATCTCAAGAGCCCACCAAGGGCCAGACATCAGCTCTCCAACTGAAGATCCTTCAGTACAGAGCTAAACAAGCTCCCAGCAACAAGACAACCCACTTTGCTGATCTCCAAGCAGCCTGTTATGCTCCCATCAGAGGAAGTGACACCAGAGCCTGCCTAAGGATCAACCAAGGACCCTGAGTCAAGTTAGCTCCAATTAGCTAACTTTGTGAGGAGGAACCTGAGCAACAGACACCAAAAACACAGTTATCCATTTACAGCCTCTGGACCAGCAGACAGCACCACTAAAGGACATCTTTCAAAGACTTGGTAACGTAACTGGGCCGAACGGAAGTGTTGTTGTCTTGTCTATTTAGGTTAATATTAGTGATGTCCATGCTTTCTAGCGTTCAGTTCTAGCTGTGCATGCTTCTAACCTCTCATCTAAACTTGGACTTCACCCTACAAACGTGTCCTTAACAAAGAAACACAGCAGCAGTCTTGTAGTTTCTTTGTCAACCACCATCTTGATTTGTAGTGTAACTCTATCCGACTCAGCCATTTGGTCTGTGCACACACAGACATGTACTGACACAGATACACACACTGTATATAGTTACGTTTAGTAGATATTGCCGTTTCAATCCCGTCTCTGGGAAAATTGTATAAGTACTCCCAAAACACTGTTTCTGTGTGGATGAAATGCAGATAAGATTTTGGGGATTCAGCTAAAGACTGTCAGTCAGGGCTAACAGTGTTTCAGTACCTCATACAACTTAATGTCTCTGTAATAAGAGAGCGCATCAGTGAACACATCGAGTTAGAAAAGAAAAACACAAACATACCCACGCAAACTCAGATTTGAAAGAACTGCTGTTCAGTTCACGTGACATGATAGAGGCACGCACACACACACACACACCTCACCTACTGAGGACTGTGGGTGCTACACACTGAAAAGAGCAGAGAGGAAATTGCATTAGCATCCACCTCGGTGCACAGGCTGCCTCTTCGTGACCAGGCTGACAAAAAAAAAACTCAGCCTTTTCATGAACCGGTGGCTGCAGTCCAAACTCCGTCAGCAGGGCGTTTGTTTAGTACCAGCTCTGAGGTGACTGCAGTGAAAATAACCCCCAGCGAGTAACTTTTCATTGCACTCACGTCAACAGGAAATTGAGTGAACAACAGAGACAAACCTTGACCACAAACACGTCAGCCCAAAGAAGAGTTAGTATGTAAACAATTTTGACATTGAACTTTCCTCCAGTTAATTTATCTGTTTTACTCACGTTAAGTTTGAGATATGAACATATTTACTTACTGTAGCCCATGCCCTGAACAAAGTACTTAAAGGCCTCAGCAAGTTTTCCTGGCTGTAGAAAGATAAACATAAAAGTTATTATAGATAAGATTAGATAATAATCTAAAAGAAGATAATAATATTCAAGAAGGCAAGACAACTGCTAGATGTGTTTAAAAAAAAAAAAAAAAAAAAAAAAAAAGCACAACAACCCACCTGCACAACCTGGGGCAAACCTCCACAATCAGCCATCTGAAAGAACATCATCAGTGTCAAGGCCACATTTATACTTCTCCGACTGCGTAATGCGTTATCCAACTGCGTAACCACGGAGACCTCTCAAGCCTTCGTACTTCTCCTTCGTGGTGCCGGACACGCACTGCAAATTCCCACCCAAACAGTAGGGGTCGCTACGCAAGCTTGTTGGGCTTCTGGCTACAGTGAGCAATGGCGTCCGAGAGAGAAAGACTGTTGTTGTTGCAGCCGAATAACATTGAAACAGTGGCCGTTTCTCACCTGAAATAAATATTTGTCTGTGTCCTGGAACTCAGTTTTAAGATCATTTGAGGCGAGAAATTAGCCATTTAGAGTCTAAACATGTGGTTTGTGTATTAAGATATGACGTATTTATAGTTTGGCGGCGACGTTATCGGTTGTCGTTGACGGAGTGACGGACACTTAAAAAAATATGTTCTGCAGCCGGAGACGACGGAGAGGCTCTCTCGACGTAGAGGGGTCTCTGTAACCGACGTGGAGCCCTTTACGCAGGAGTATAAAACAAAAATCACAAAATGATATACTTTAAAAAACCTTCACCTTTAGCAGGGTGGTCTTGGTTGGATTTAACCTGGAATTGCATTCCACCTTAAAAATTCAAAAAAAAGGTTATTACTAATTGCTAATGGAAAGAGAAACTACAGCATAAAAACAATAAATAAAGTAATGGTTGGTGTGTGACTCACCACAGCCTCCACAGCAGGTGATGTGTCACCAACTACCAGCAATGCAGGGCATCTGCAGAGGAATATAACAGGCAGTAAATATAATATAATATAATATAAATATTAAAGGCTTTATGTTTATATTCTGTACAAACAAGACTATTCTTTTTGTAAATTTGAGTCACAGTGACATTCATCAACTGCATCTGAACATAGTGAGTGTGTGTGTGTGTGTGTGTGTGTGTGTGTGTGTGTGTGTTTCCAACTCATGCTGTGGGGACATAAATATGTTTATACAGTAACATTATGGAGACTTGACTGCCTTAAGGGGATAAAAATCTAGTCCCCATAATGTAAATGATTAATTACATTTTATGGTGAAGACATGTTGTGTGGTTAAGGTTAGGGTTAGGCCAGTAGAAGTTATTAAGGCCAGAGTAAGTCTCCAGGAGTCATGGAAACCAGACTGTGTATGAGTGAGGGTGTTACCCTGCAGAGAAATGGTGAAGACATGAGGCATTGCGGTAAAATATGACCAATTAATTCAAATGTGTAGAAAATGTGAAAGAAACGTGATGTGATTGTGCTGATTTCTGATAAAAAATGAGATCAGGATTGGGGACCTCCCTAAAAAGATTAAAATTCCAGTTCTTATTCATTCAAGCCAGCCAAGAGAAGGAAATGAGAAAAGAGCGAGTGAATCTTTGGCGATTCACTTAACCCACTGAGTCAGAGCTGAACAAAAGACTGACTCGGTAAAAGAAAAGAGGGATTTGGTCAAAATGTCCTTCAAATACCTAAAATAAGTTGTGTTGTATAATTAGAGATGAGTGTGACAGTTTCTAAAAGTGTCTGCTTAGTATGTACTTTTAAAAAAAATCATTCAATCTTGGTCTGTTACACAACATCATTTGGTTGTATTGGCATTGGTTAAAATTGGGCATTTTTCACACAGACTCAGTGGCAGTGGATTGCACATGTGATCACTGTGCTCAGGGACAAATGTGTGTCAGTTAGTCATAAAACCTACGTGAGTGTGTTGACTGTGTCCTCATTCAGACCCACGATTGGCCTCTCGATCTCCAGGTCCTGACGGCTGGTGCAAGGAGAGAAAATTTGATCAGCTAGTGTGAGGACGCTAAGACACCACAATTCTTTACACGCTAACATTCAAACGTTTGGACACACCTTCTCATTTGAATGGTTTTTCTTTATTTTCATGACTATTTACTATTTCCACTATAGATTCTCACTGAAGGCATCAGAACTATGAATGAACACATAAGGAATTATGTAGTCATCACAAAAGTGTGAAACTCTAAATATGTTTCATATTTTAGATTCCTCAAAGTAGCCACCATTTGCATATACACCATGTTTTTACTATGTTTTAATAACTTGCTGTATCTTACTATTGGTAGGAGCCACAGAAGAGAGCCAGGTTGTCCTGGTTGATGTCATGGGCGATATGGAGACGGTATGTCTGGATGATCTCCTGGTTCTCTGTCAGTTCATCCTGGAGGAAAGGAAAGAGACAATAGTAACCAGAAGAGTAATATTGTTCATGTTTGGTTGAGCAGAAACAATAAAGCTAACATGAATTCATTAAATCTACAAGGATACATTTGCATTAAACATCCAGCCAAGAAGTGGGATTATGTATATAAACAATGCGCTAAGATTCAGAACACTGTCACGTATTAAACTAGAGCCTGAAATCTACGTATCACAGTATCTGCTTCCAGGAGGATGGAAATAGAAAGCTATTACATAAATAACAGCAAAGCATCCGGGGATTCAGTTCCAGACTTAATACAGAGAATGAGTGATGAGAGTGAGCGTGAGTGAGAACATGATGACTTCTTCTGGTTTTAAAAGTTGTTAAATTGATAGTCATCATATTCATTATGTTGAATAAATCAGTGATATGTACTAGATATTATCCACACTGATTAAAAAAAAAAATACACGGAACTGAAATGAAATGATATCGTTTCATTTCAAGCCTGATTATTTTTGCACTGCAGTGAAAGAGAAACTCACAGTGCTGAAGTGATGAGACATGATGACATCCACCAAGTTACTGGTCCATCCAGACAACTGCAACACAGGAGCAGAACACAGATCCAGTTCATTTCATTCAAGCATATTCATGTCCTGATAGCTGTGAAGAAATACAGTTGTATGTTGCCATTACAATATTGTGACACAGTGATTCACAACCTTTAAGCTGTGACCCACCAAACCAATCAGGCTCGCCTTCTTACCTTTCAGGTACCTTGTACACGAGGAGGAGGATTTTAAATTGAATTCTAAACTGTTCGTGGAGCCAGTGTAGAGAAGCTAGCACTGGAGTTATATGGTCTCTCTTTCTAGTTCCTGTCAGAACTCGAGCTGCAGTATTTTGAATTTACTGAAGGGTTTTAACATAATTATCGGAACTTCCAGATAGTAATGAGTGGAAGTAATCTAATCTAGGCCATGGTGATGTCATCTAAAGTGACAAAGTGTTTAGGGCCGAGTATAATGACCTCAGCTTTGTCCGAGTGTAAAAGTAGCAAGTTATAGGTCATCCAGGACTTAATGTTTCATCAGCCTCATTGATACATATAACTGTGTGTCATCTGCATTAAAATGAAAGTGTATGTTGTGCTTTCTAATAATGTTCCCTAAAGGAAGCATACAGTCGTGCTCATAAGTTTACATACCCTACTACCCAAATGACCCTGATCAAAAGTTTACATACCCCAGTTCTTAATAGCGTGTATTGCCCACTTTTTTTTTAAAGGAGGGGTTTAATCACTGCTACTTTAAAAGTTTGGCGCACATATCCAGTTAATAAGGATAGATTAATTTGAGTTAATATAGAACTGTTAATTGAAAGAAACACATCTTTAAACAGCTTCATAGGGATGGGCTCTAACTAACAGGCTGATGGTTTAGATGATGAAACTAATGATGTTAACTCAGGGAGATCTATAGGGGAGAAACTGTCCAACTGTACACCAGGTGCTTCTAAAGCTCTTGTGCTACAATATGAGTCAGTGCCACTATGAGGGAGCAGATGATACATTTCTTTGTTGCTCTCTAATGCTAACAGACGTTAAAATTCCTGAACTATTCCTTTGAATCAACACGTTCCATGACTGTGAGCAACACGAACACAACAAAGAATGTGGTCCCTGAACATAATACTGCATACAGTATTAGAATAAAGCAGTACAGTGGCTCATTGTGCTCTGGAACTGAAGCCAGATAATCCACTCAAAATTAAAGTAATCCAAAAAAGTGAGCACAGAGAGACTCAGTTTGCTGTTCTGTTAAGTTTCTTTTGTATAAAATCAAGCTTGGTTTTGATTAACTTTGGACTCTCAACTCAAAACCACAACAGGTATAATTAATAATAAATGGTAAATGGTTTGTGTATATATATATATATATATATATGTATATATATATATACTGTATATGTATATATATATATATATGGGTCAATGACAATGACAAGTCCATTATATAAAAAAAAACATAATTTATCTTTTCATGACATCTATCACTTTATTCCATAAAACCTATTAATTTTCATACATTTTTCAGTAAATTCAAATAATTATATTATTTTATGTTTTGGCTTCTCAAACCCCTAAGATATCAGGTGATGCAGCTGTCCGAGCAAGTGAGCAGACTAAGAAAACTATTAAACATTTTATTTTAATAATGATAAACTCAAAATAAAATATTCTGGCATAATTTTATGTTTGAAGTCTTTTGAATAATGTTTTTTCCCTTATATCAATAGTTTTAAAGCTGCTAAAATAACTGCAAAACTCTTGTTTAGCAATTTACATTTCCTAAATATCAGGGTGGTGCAACCATAAACATTGGACTTTATTTTGAAGTCAAGAGACAATAGCTGTAAACTGAATGTTGCATCAGCCAGAGGAACTCCAGAGAACCTTGGGACTAAGCAAAAAGTTGTGTTGATCTCTGTCAAATACTGATAAAAATAACTACTTTCAACTATATGTAGGTTGGTACACTTTCCATGTCAGGTGGAAAATTAATGTAAACCATTGTAAAACTAGAAAAACAATTATTTTATCATAAAACTATTTGTTTTTTAAAAAAGTGTTCTGTGTGACCTTCATGACAAGGGTAGAAAATAATGCTTGCATCCAAACAGCAACTATTCAATGCTGGAACGTCTCTTTGCGCTAAAGCGAAACTTGGCTGCATAAGGAGCAGATTATGAACTCCCTGCGACATTGACTTCACACCAGAGAACATTCTCTCTCTGAGCAGTTAACTAAAGACATCAGCTCATCTGATGCATCTGTTATTCCATTAATTGCAGCGCTAAAGTGTCTTCTTCACAAAGATTGAGAACATGGTGTGAAAACAATGAAAAGTGAGCTCTGCTCTTTAAGAGTCTGTTACCTCGTTTTAGTAACATCTACCCAGATCCCCTGCACTTCATCGTGACTGTGCTCGATCCTCATCATAAAGATGTAATGTTATGTGAATTGTTTTTGATGGGTTAGGGTTAGGTTTAACTGATGTCTAAAACACAGGTTACTATTTGAAATGAAAATGCATTTTTTCAGCATATTTCATGTCATAACTAATGTGGTCAGGTGGTGCAACCAATATTTGTCAAGTGGTGCAACCAATTTAAACCAATAAATGATACGTCAAAGTGACCAAATGGTTTATAAATGTAATGTGTGAAGTTATTATACTGAATATATGAAGTTGTGTATTTGTGTGTTTATTTTCCTGTCTTTAAATGTAAAATTGGATGTTAAGGATGCTTAAAACCTGACCTTCAGAAAGCAAAAATCTTAAATTATTGTAAAAAAAAAAACACAATGATAAAAAATAATAATGTTTATCTAGTGTAGACACCTTAAGGTATAGTTGCCAAATAATTAATTTCAAAATAAATATTAGGAATGTTTTTTTTTTTTTTATATAAATAGTTGGTTGTGCCACATGACATTTCTTTTGTTGTGAAGTTAAAAATACTGTTAAAAAATGAGTTAAAACAGTTAGAATAGTTATTCAATATATAAGAAATGTTCAAACACATTGTTCTCGACTCAAAAATATGCATTACATCCATTTTGAAAATACTTTAAAAAAATACCTTTTTAGAAGCTTTATTTGTCATTGACCCATATATGTATATATATACACATATACATATATATATATATATATATATATATATATATATATATACGTATGTATGTATATATATATATATATATATATATATATATATACGTATGTATGTATATATATATATATATATATATATATATATATATACGTATGTATGTATATATATATATATATATATATATATATATATATATATATATATATATATATATATATATATATATACGTATGTATGTATGGGGCACCGAGCAGGAGCGTAGGGATGGAGAAGCTCAGAGACATAATAATATGTCATTCAACAATATTATTAAGTATGTCATAATTCTAAAACTAGTTTCCTTCTGATTTCAGATAGAAGACATTAAGACAAAGAAACCTCACCTTTGATGCTGCCCAGTCAATCCATCCTTCTGCACAGGGGTCCACGTTAATCAGAACCAAACCCTCCACCAGAGTGGGGTTGTTCAGCTGTGAAGAGGAAAAAAAAATCAACCATTCTTGTCCACATAGTATATTTTTGATTGTTTTATTCAAATTTCTATGAGAGAATAAAACGCGCAGCCGCTCTCCCGGCGTCAATGGTAGAAGTGCCGCAATGCTTTCCCGCCGTCAATGGGTTAAAATGATGTAATCGATACTGTTTAAGAAAGTACAGAGGAGGATTAGGGCCAAATTCTGGAAAAAAGTCAGTCAGTCATTTTTTCAGGAATTCTGAGTTAGAAATAAAGGATTTTCACATATGGTCCTAATAAAAATTATATCTTAATGGAGCATGTGTTCATGTGCCCCCATCTCACATGAAGTACTGGACTCAAGCTTTACTTGTATAGTTCCATCCTGCATGTACCCATGAGTCTTTGCATTATTATTATTATTATTGTTATTATTTTTATTATTATAAAACACTGCAAAGTTGTCGGAGCATGACAGAAGTGAAGCCTGTCTGTTTAAATGAAGACATGAAACAATGAATACACACTGGGGGATGAATTAGGGGCTATAGTTTTGGAATTGCTTAAAAAATCCAAGCCAAGACCTAGCCAAGATGAGTCATCATGTGGAGAATGGTAGCACATGTAGCCAACTATGGAACAACCTGATGCCCTGTGTGGGACACACAGGAGGATTTAATGCTCAGTGTATAAAGCTTTGTGGCCTGAGAACCGTCATTACATATCGATAGCATGTCGAGGTGGAACAGAGGAAAAGAACAAAAAAGGAACAGGTGATGTGACTGCTGTGATAGTGATGTGGACTCACTGCAAAGCGGGTGAGGATGTACGCTCCTGCTCCCACACCGATGCCAATCACAGTGTTGACCCTGCAAAGAAAGTACTAGTTACCATGAGACTGGAGAGACTGTCCTCCTGGAAAAAACGACCACATAGGTCGTTTGTACAAGCAGCCTATTACGACCGCCAGTTACGTTTTAAAATCAAGCGACCTCTTGCGGTCGAGTAAATATCGACCCTCCGGTGTCTCACGGGACTCGTCATAAACTTTGACCTTCGTTACCAATCAAATATTGCAATAAGACATACTAAGCGGAGTTGCATCATTTCGTGATTGGACATCGTAGCATTGGTAAGTCCGCCAATTGCGTCCTTGCAGTATGTTCACAAGCGGCAACGTTTAGCTAATCAACGTTTATTATTAATCTATCTGATGGATTGACTAATATGGGGCACCGTCTAGGTAGGAAGCCACATTATGTCTGAACAAACTTTAAGCCACATTTTCACTACACAACAAAAAAAAGTATCCAAATACGATCCCCAGAAGTTCTGTTTTCAAACGTTGCGGAAGTTCTGCCTTTGAACGCACCCCCTTTAGACGGTGAAACAGAGCGAGTGTGCTAAGATAACCCTAACCCGGAAGAAAGCTTGAAGAACTACAATTTGTACAAGATGGCAACATGGAGAGGTGTGGTGCGCTGCAAGTTCTGTAGTTCTAAAGTGTCAAAATACCCAGGCATAATAAAAGTTCAGTATAAGCCCATTTGTTGAAGGTGTAACTGGGTTGGGTATTATTTCTAGATACCATACTAGATGGCGCATTAAAATGAGCTAGCTAACGCTGTTTTCGGTTAATATTAGCACTTATAATATTATCCACTGTATTAATTCTAGATACTATACTAGATGGCGAAACAACATTAAAATGCGCTGCCAACATGTTCTATGGTTCTCAAATGTTAATTAAACACGTTTACTGTACTTACTACTTCAGATTTACTTGTCTGACCATACATATGATGGCGCAATCCGCAATGCTCGCCTGTTTACGGGGCGGGGGTGCGCTAACGTAAGAAACGCTCTCATGGGTCGTATTCGTACCTATGTGGTCGTATGAGTTGGAGGGCTTGTTGGACTGGAACATAACCATCAGTGTGTGCACATGAGCATTGATCAGCTATACTCACTTGAGCTGAGTCATCACAGAGGGCAGCATTTCAGACAACTCCTCCATGGTGGGGTAGCGATAACTAGAGACAAATGAATTCATGCATGTGAGGATTAATCAAAGAAGTGACAATGAATCAATATTACATCTATATCATGACATGAGACACGATCTGGTCTTAGATTTTGGATATTGTCCCAATTTCATTTACTACAAATTGTGTTTCTAATGCAAGGAAATATCCCATATTTAACATAAAATAAATAAACCAGGTCTTATCTGAAACAAGAGGTAATAACTGTAGAGAAATAGATAGAGAAAATATATTTTATTTTAGAGTGTATTTACCCTCTCTACATACATACAGTATATAGCCAAAAAATATCCAGATATAATTTATAAGCCATATCGCCCAACCTTACCGAAATACTGATTTGATTTATATCATGATATATATCATATGAAATAAAACAGTATATTGATAAGATGTTTTCCCATATCTCCCAGTCCTATAGATTTAAATGAATACTCAAACACTTAGGAGTTTGATAATTGCTAAGAATGACTGTGCACTCTCAGCTCACATCAATGCATTGACTGCAGCTCCTCCTCCACTAAAATGAAGGCATTCCCATTTGTCAGAGTGTAAAAGTGGCCAGACAACTCACCCACTGGGGAAGGGAGGTCCACCTTCCTGCTGGCCGGGTGCGTCTACATGAACCACTGCAAAATGCTGTGTGATCTCCTGCATGTCCTCATAATTGAACAGGGTATTGAAGCATGACTTGTCTAAAAAGGTGGAACCAGAGGACACAGAGCAGTAGTTCAGACTGTTGAAGACCTGATTGATGGTAAATGGACGTCGTGCATGAGTATGTGTTTGTGTGACTCACGGTTTAACCCGATGTCATGATAGGTGAGGATGACAGGTCGGTTGCCCTTGGGAACACCTCTCATCGTCACATGGAGAACGCCATGAGGAGTCTCTATATCATGCTCCTGCAGAGAAAAGCAAACAATAAAGCTATACAGCTCAATAAAACACACACATTTTTTTCTTCTTAGTTATCCATATATAATATTCAATTATAATAATAATATTCAGAGTTTTTAATAAGCCCTTCCTGATGCAATCATCCCATTTATCCACGCTTGGGACCAGCACGAGGAGAACACTGGATGTGGCCCCTGTGGCTGGGTTTCATTTATTGTGTCAAATTAACCCAATCAAATGGAGATTACCATAAAATGAACAAAACAAAACTCTCGTTGTAGTCTCCACATTAGACGTTAAATGATTTATAGAAGCTAAAACTCCAATCTCACTGTTTCTGACTAGAAAGTGAAGTTTGTGAAAACTCACATAGAGAAAACCAGTGATTTTAGATCATGGGGCTACAGGAGCTGCTGGGCTGCTGCTGTTGCCTCATTTGGTAAGTTTGTGCGCTAGCGAAAATTGGGAATGAAAATTTCCCAAGACTGAAGAATAAAAAATACAAAATATCACATTTGAACTTATTGATGGAGGTGGACGCAGCAGTGGATCGACAACCTGTGTGTGCTGTGATGCTGTAAAATCACTGATACTCTCTATGGACTTTGGTCCGTACGATCTGGCCTTAGATTTTGGATATTGCCACAATTTCATTGACTATAAATTAAAGTAAAGTAAATGTACTTTATTTAACATAAAATAAATAAACCATGTCTTATCTGAAATGAGAGGTTATAACTGTAGAGATCATAAATAGCAGATATTTTATTTTGTGTAGTGAGTACATTTACCCTCTCTACACATAGTATATATAGCCAAAAAATATCCAGATATAATGTATAAGCCGTATCGCCCAGCCTTACAGAAATACTGATTTGATTTATATCACGATATATGGTGGATCAACAACCTATGTGTGCTGTGATGCTGTAAAATCACTGAAGCTCTCTTTGGTCTTTGGTGAGGGGAAAGTGAGGGGTTTGCAAAGTGAATAAAGACCGTCCAATGGTGAGATAAAGTGTCAAAAATACTCTTGATATCAAACAAATGGTGTAGTTTTCATTAGGTGGCTAAAATCAGCTTTTACTTGTGCCACGAGCACAGCACGGTCAGCACCGACCATGTGCAGTGCCTCATACCACCATACAACTGTCCCTTTAACCCGTGGGATATTTCTTATCTGTGGACATTATCTTTTTAAATGAACAGTATCTCAGCCAAGGACAAATACTTCATTGCACACATTATTCCCCAGACAAGAATAATCATAATATTCAAGCTACAGTACCACAAGCAGTTGAATAGGTTCACCCTACATCAAGGCTATAAAGAAGCCTGAAGATAATGGACGCCAGAGAAGAAAAAGCACATTGTATCTCAGATTAAGGATGCAGAACATGTTCCTATCTCTTTCTCCACCACACAACCCCTGTGCCCTCAGACAAAACAATGCTCTGAATAGGTTTTCTGAGAAACATTCTTTTCATTTGGGTAAATAGTTAACCGGGCATGGTGTGAAACCCAAAGCACTTAAACATTATGAAATGACCCATTAAAATTGTAAAAGTCAATACCAGCTATCTAAATATTAATCTATTTAATAAAAGAGCCCCATATTAGTGCCTCGTAGTGCTAGAAGTGGCTTAAAGGTCATTAAATTTGACAGGGAAAGCGGCTGAAAGATGAGACAGCAAAAAAGCCGGCTTGCAGTCATTGGTGCAGGGCGTGACATAGTGGGAAGTCATGTGGTGATGTACAGTACAGGATGTGACAAAGAAACACAGCATCATATTATAATCACACAAACAACAAGCACATCACTCTTCCCATGGTTAGTGCGACAAGATACAAGGATGGAGCTCCTGGGACGAGCCAATACAATACATGTAAAAACTGATTCAATCCAAAACCCTGTATGCTGCATGCTTCACTGGGTACACAGTGTAAAAACGTAAATAATCATCAGCAACAGCATTTCAGCCGAGTCATTTCTTCTTTGTGGGAGAAGACTATTTGCTCCACACTGCAGAATGATGTTTTTGAAATAGCTTGAAATGGCTGTAGGTGGTGAATACATGAGCACACAAACAACTTCGTAGTTTAAGTTTAAAGGTCTAAAATGAGTGCTATTGTATCAGGCATCGAAACATGCAAAAATAAATGTGCTGCCATCCCCAGCAGCTACGTGCATGGTTGTAGAGCGAGGGGGACTCCGACCCTACACTCCCTGTGTGTGTGTGCGTGTGTGTGGCTGACAGATAAGTGTCACAAATGTGTCTTCAGAGGGGACGGAGGCTGCAGTAATTTGCATCTGGGATTGGAAATCACACATGAAATATTAAATAAACTGTGCACGAGCTAAATAACACAAAGCAATCTCACTGCATGTGACCTCTCTTCCTAAGATAGTATATAAACCCTGAAGGAAACCAATCTGCTGACAACTTTTTAGAGATATGAAACACTGAACCACTTCTATACAGAGAGGAAAGGAATCGCTCCATGGATGTGGTGCTACACACACTTCATTTTTAGACAAGGACAGAGTCAAGGACACTCAGTGTAGAAAAGGAGTCAGCCTCCTTTTGTTTGTGTATGGTGAACATTTTTATCCAGTGATTGGTCATGCGCGTGTGCACACAGACACACACACAAACTAACTCCACATAGAAAGGCCCTCGGTCTTAACCAGCAGTCATTCTAGCAGCGTGTAGCCAGTGTGTTGAACATGTGCCAAAGAAAGCAGGCAGCTCTGGCCAGCCTGTGATAGTAATTTAAATGGTGTTTAATTTACAATTAATATTGGAGAATGAAGGTGGGAGAGACAGAGAGTAAAAGGAGAAAGAGAGAGAAGAAGGAAATGGGAGGAAAGAGCGTGAAGAGAGCAGGAGACCTGTATGACTAACCAAAACTAGGGAGAAGACTTCAGGGAAAATATGGATTTGAAAAGGAAGTGAAGGAGCTTTTATCTGTCCATTTAGGTCTTGACATGGTTTAATAGAAGATGTATTGATCTGGAACTCATCTGCCTCTCTTTTTCCAGCAGACAAACGCACACCCGGGTGTACGTGTGTGTGTGTGTGTGTGTGTGTGTGTGTGTGTGTGTGTGTGTGTGTGTGTGTGTGTGTGTGTGTGTGTGTGTGTGTGTGTGTGTGTGTGTGTGTGTGTGTGTGTGTGTGTGTGTGTGTGTGCGGGTGAGGCATCAGACGAAAACAGGGCGGGGTTGTTAGTCTCGACAGCCAGAGGAGAAAAGGGAAGCAGAGCGCTGCAATGACAGCAACCTTCTGTCCCTTATACTTCAGTTGTGCACGGAAAGTGCACAGAAAGTGAGGGTGTGCATGTTTGGGAAGCTTTCCTCTGGAGGTGTGCTCTTGCGTTTTCAGTACCAAAATGAAGAAGAGTGAAGGAGGTGAGATAAGGAGAGCAGTATGCCATGCTGTTATACCCCCCCCCCGCCGCCAGGAGTACAGGGCAGAAACTCTGCAGCCTGTGTGCACATACACACATCCATGCTGTGTGTGTTCTTCACATATGTGGAATCATGTCATCTCATCACACACACATCAGTATTTATGCGGGTGTCATCAAGGCAGTGCTGACATTACAAACTCAAGGTCTGTGCAAGGAGGCAGGAGTGTGGCTGCTGCTACAGTGTAAGTGTGTGTGGGGGGAGGTGAGTGTTCTCACAGCCTGCCTCTAGCATAGAGAACACAACGCTGGCTCCATGCACCTACATGCATCGACTGATATTCATCTTTAAACAGGGTGACATGCGAATCCTGGATTCACAGAAAGAAAGCCATTAGAGCTGAACTCAAACATGCAACCCATAAATAACACAAACATGAATGACCGCGTGGATGGACGACAAACACGCACAGAGAAGCACACACACACACACATTATGTGGTTGAAGCATCTGCAGATTCACACCACACACATTCATCTTTCATAGCATCACATTAAAATGCACCACTGCATCCTGCACATGTTCAGCCAAGTCTGAGCACACATGGACACTGTGTGACCTGTGGGGACACACCCACGGACACACACACGCACACACACACACACACCAAATGTTGAAGCCATGGTAGCAGCTGCCCCAAAAGAAAAAACCTTAAGTCTCAGCCGTGTTGCTGGAGGTGGTGAAAAGCAACCAGGCAGAGACCACCAACAGCTTTCCACTTCCTGGAGCCAGCTGTTGTCTCCACGTCTTTGGAGAAAACACTCACCAGCCGCTCTCTCCTAATCTGAACCACAAGCCCCTGCTGCATGGACCCAGCCAGGTGTGTCAAGGCAGGCAAGATGCATGTCACTCACCACTCCATTCCCAGAGCATGCAATCTGGTCCAGGTCCAGAATAGCTGACATGTTTTTCCCACGCAGGAGAGAAGGGTGTTATGCTATGTGCAAGTGTGTGCTGGGCAGCTTTGAAGCTCTCCCAAAGGAGGAGGAGGAGGAGAAAGAGGAAGGAGGGAGGAATGTAGAGTGAGGAGGCTAGCACAGCAGTGACAGGGAGGAGGAAAGGACAGAGAGTGACACAGCAGAAGGAATGAGGAGGAGATTGGAAAATAGTCTGAATGAAAACAGACGAGGAGGGCGGGTAAGACGAGAGAGGGAGACAGAGACGAGAAAGACACAGAAGGTGGAGAAGAGGGAGACTGCAGTTTGTGCTTGGTAGTCACATCGCGTCCCTACATCCAGGCATCAGTGCAGCTTATTGGACTGTTGAGGGTCATGTGGGTAGAGAGAGAGAAAGAGAGAGGGAGGGGTTTAGAGGAGAATGGAGAGGAGGAGGAGAGTGGGAGAAAAGGTGGGAGGGGTAGGTGCACAGAGAAGGGGTGATGGGGTGCAAAAGATGCAGAGGCAGTCCAAGAGAATGGGCAGGGTGCTAACGTCACAGAGGAAAGGAGAGGAGAGAGTTCATTCTGGGATGTATGCTGCAACATCATGTTTAGTCTGATGCTGGCTCACAAATGGCTTCTCATCACAGCAACTTCACAAATGCCTCCAACTCAATACTAGCTTCACTTTGCCCAAACAGAGAAATCCAACATCACCCAAGTGATGCATCATAAAGCGAATGGAGGAAAAAACATGTTTTTGAGTGAATCGCTCAGTCAGAGCTGCCTGAGATGCAGCAGTATTAAAGTGCTGCAGGACAATCTGTGTATAATTTATTCATTTGTTTTTCAAAATAAAACAAACAAGGCAATCGGTGATGGCAGACTTCTCCCCATTCACGCAACAAGCCTCTGGCGGTCTCTGCTGGTCATATTAGCGCCTTCAGACAGAGCACAGACAGACAGACAGACACAGAGCCACTAAAACAATACTTCACTCCTACTCTGTCGGGTGAATTGGAAACTAAACAAACAGATATCCGTTTTTTCATTTTATTCTGAAACACAAATGAACGAATGATACACAGATTGAGAAATCACATCATCATGCGCATCTTCTTTTAAAAATAAACCTCATCATGTTTCAGATTTACCAGAAAACACAGCCTCTTTCCTTTCCTCTCTTTCCATCAAGATACTATTTTTATTGCACAATTATGAGCCTACATGAGAGGATCAATGACTTCAGTCATTAGAGCCATATCATATATTATTGATGGATCTCCTCTGTGTGTGCGTGTGTGTGTGTGTCATACACAGCAGTGCAGGGCGTCACACCTCTGCAGGAGGGGGAGGGGCTAAAAGAAGGCAGGGCTCTTGATTGGCTCTTCAGTGTAGCAGCAGGTTTGGCTGCTGTTTTTCCTTTAGGGAGCGACACTGACCATTACTGTATGTCAGTGTGTACATTACTCCTGTAGAACCAGAGTAAACAAATAAGACCACACAGACAACCATATTCAGTCCATTCATTTCCACACCATTCACTCCATGTTTCTGTGTTTGTTCCTGCTAAAGCTATTATTAGCATATAAATCAGCTATTCCAGTGCCTACAGTCAGTCACATTGACCTGTGTGTGACGGACTCTGTCCTCAATAGAGCAGGTGTCTCTTTGTGTTATGCAATGAGTAATGAAGGTTCTCAGCAAATTGATCCTGCTCTGCACACAGACCAACACTCACAGTTCAACAGCATCTTTGACTTGAATAATACATGGAAAATTACATCATGATTAGAAGACAATCCATTTCAATCTTTTTGATTGGTTTCAGATGCAACTTACATCTGATAATGTCTGAAAATGACGCGAGGACATTTACACAGAAACACAGCATACTGAGACTTGCAGCCACATAATAAGCTGCCTTATGGCGCCCTCTGCTGGGCCAACTGAGACAGAAGATTTCACTTCTCAGCCAAAGTCCATCAAATAAAGCACAGTTATGACATTAGTAGAATTATAACCATTCATCAATTATATGACATCTTAAAAATGATTTGGAGCATACCATATATAAAAACAAATACCTCTGAGGCAAAAATATCACTTTTTCCTGAATGAGCACTTTTTTTTAGATGTCTTAAATTACTTGACAAAACATTTTTTTTTCACTCACTATAACTGTTTTGCTCTCCACTTAAAACATTTGGGTCTGAATTCAATACTTATGGTGTGTTTCCACTGTCTCGCTTCGCCACGGCGCGACACGACAAAGTTGCATTTCCACTAGCATTAGTACCTGCTCTGGTCAGGTTCCAAGCCCGCTGAGCTGATACTATGCATGACGTCGTCACAGGAAGAGAAGTCTGACACAAAAGTCAAGCTGAACAATGCTCAACTGTAGATCAGTTAAAAAGACTTAATCCTAGAAATGTGGGTTAATCTCCAACAATTACCAGGGAAATATTATATATCATATTATAACAGAGGAGGTGTATTTAGGGACAGCAGTGCTGATTGTGAGCGGCATCACAAACCCTGCTGCTGTATTTCAGTCCAGAGACTGTCAGACGGAGTCTGTGATTCAGTTACACTGAAAACAACTGCTTTACAAGTCAATAGTCACTGTGTCAATGTGTGTGTGTGCGTGTAAAACAAAGTCACCACAGTTTCATGCAGTTGTGCAGCGATGACTCCGCCCACGTTGAGTAGGTATTTTGTACTTATATGTATTTTGTACTGGAAAAGCAACCTAAGCCGTGCCGAGCTGGGACCATAGTGGAAAAGGGCCATTACACCAACACGATCCACCGTGTTTAGATGTTTTATCAAATGACTTTGTTTCAGCTCCTCCTCCTCTTTTACAGTCAGAGCACAGGTTACAGTCAGCTCTACTTTTGTCGTCGTTGCTTATCTTAAAATATTTCCAAACTGCTGACATTGCCACACATACACTTATTGCCACACACCTGCTCCGCTCACTTGGAGGTGTGTAGAGTGGTATCAGGTGCAGCAGTATTGGAGTAGTTTTTAAAATACATACGAGAACATGAGGGCAGCATCAGACCCTCTCTCTCTCTCTATTTCTATTACATTTTTGAAGTAGGGATATAGCACAATACCACATTTTGTGTCCAATATCATTACCAATATAACAAACTCAGTTCATTACACTCCTTCTTTAACTCTGAAGCTGTTCACAACCAATTTGTGCTCACTAAAGACATATTTCTCCAACTGTGGAACAAATATTCTTCTCATGAAGAACAGGCCACAATGGCTCAGCTAAAATGCTGTTGCTGATTCTTATTTTACATTTTTACAGGCTCTACTTAGTGAGGTATGCAATATATAGGACTTCTGGTTCTCATCGGATTTGACATTTTTTCTTTCCAATATCCAATCTGGTGATTTTGAAGTATAAACTTCAAAACAAAGGATCTTTCAAGTGGTGTGATTGGACATCACAGGAGAACCACAGGACCACAGCACTATACCCTTAAGGTTCATCAGGTCGTGGGATGCTGACATGACCATGCAGTACCAGTGTACGGCCTGTGGTGGGCGCTTTAGCAGCAGAGAAGTCTCAAGTGTCACAGAGGTTGCTCAGAGAGATGGCGATGGCCACAGTGATGGCCCTTCAGGAGAACTCCTGCTGTGTTTATTACAGTCCAGTCCAAATAAATTAGGTTTGAGTTTAGCCAATCATCCAGAGGAAGACAAATTCATATTATTGGTAGTTTATATGTTTAGTCAATATAAACTGTAGCACTGACAAATCGATACTAATCAACTGCCATTTTCTCATAATTTCTGTCACTTAAAACAGAAAAAATGTTACATTTGGATGTACTGTATGTACATTTGATTCTACCAAAGAATGAGAATGATAAGGACTTCTGTTCCGTCCTTGAGGCTAATGACTGTGACTGTGTAAGGTCAAAATGGCTGCCACTGAAATAAGGTCAAATACACTTGAAGTGAACCTCAAAGAAGATCATCATGAGCATCTGCGTGAGCGCAGCAGCAAGCAGCAGCAGCAGCAAGCAGCAGCAGCAGCAAGCAGCAGCAGCAGCAGCAGCAGCAGCAGCAGCAGCAGCAGCAAGCAGCAGCAGCAACAGCATCATCTCATTAACATGGAGCAGTAGATGGGGAACATGCAGTATATGCCTGCTTCAGCCCTAACTGCGTGGCTATATTTAGCTCTGGTAGGATGCAGCGAGCAGACATGACTGCAGAAAAGAGAGAGAGAAAGGGCTGGTGAAAGGTTTAACCCTTCACAAGCACAATATCATAATATCCATGTAACAGAGCAGAGAGGGCCTACACTCTGCACATGCTGGACTGCTATTCCTCACTCTCACATTACACTATAAAGATCACCTGGACACTGTATAATGTAAATAGTCACATTCATAGACATGGATATGTGTGCTTATTCTTCACAGTCTTTGCTTCTGTGACATCATGTCCCCACTGTGGGACTAACAAAGGACTGTCCTATCCAACTACCACCTAGATCAAGCACACAAACAGAGACAAGAGGTCCATTTTAACACCTATCACTAAGTCATTGAATTTTAAAAATCATAAAGGCAGTTCTGGACCGGAGTGTTTTCAATGGTGCTCAATGGTACCTTTGCAGCATGTTTATCTCATAAGCAGGATGACATGAAATAAAGAATCAGAGCTAGATTCTAAACCGGCATCAACTCTCATTTATTTGTGTTTATTCATTTTGGCCCAGGCACTCCCACTATGTTGGCATATGAGATATCTGCAAAAAGTCACAAATGGTGCATTCTTGTATTGTAACAATATAAAAATGTATATACAGTAAGGCCCATAAATATTTGGACATCGGCACAGTTGTCTTTATTTTGGCTCTATGCACCACTACAATGGATTTGAAATGTAATGAACAAGATGTCCTTTAATTGCACACTTTCAGCTTTTTGAGAGTATTTACATCCAAATCAAGTGAACGGTGTAGGAATTACAACACTTTCTATATGTGCCTCCCACTTTTAAGGGGACCAAAAGTAATTGGACAATTGACTGAAAAGCTATTTCATGGACAATTGTGGGCTATTCCCTCATTATTTCACCTTCAATGACACAGGTAAAAGTTCTGGAGTTGATTCCAGGAGTGACATTTGCATTTTCAATATGTTGCGGTTTACTTTCTATATGAGATCCAAGGAGCTGTCACTGTCAGTGAAGCAAGCCATCATTAGGCTGAAAAATCAAAACCCATCAGAGAAATAGTAAAAACATTAGGTGTGGCCAAATCAACTGTTTGGAACATTCTTAAAAAGAAAGAATGCACCAGTGAGCTCAGCAACACCAAAGGACCTAGAAGACCACAGAAAACCACTGTGGTGGACGACAGAAGAATTATTTCCCTGGTGAAGAAAAAGCCCTTCACAACAGTTGGCCGGATCAAAAACACTCTCCAGGAGGTAGGTGTATGTGTTTCAAAGTCAACAATCAACAGAAGACTTCGCCAGAGTGAATACAGAGTGTTCACCACGAGATGCAAACCATTAGTGAGCCTCAAAAACAGGAAGACAGGATTAGAATTTACCAAACAACACCTAAAAAAGCTGTTATAATTCTGGAAGAACATCCTCTGGACAGATGAGACCAAGATCAACTTGTACCACAGTGATGGGAAGAGAAGAGTGTGGAGAAGGAAAGGAACTGCTCATGATCCACAACATACCACCTCATCAGTGAAGCATGGTGGTGGTAGTGTCATGGTGTGGACATGTATGGCTGCTAATGGAACTGGTTCCCTTGTGTTTATTGATGATGTAACTGCTGACAAAAGCAGCAGGATGAATTCTGAAATGTTTCCAACAATATTATCTGCTCATATTCAGCCAAATGCTTCAGAACTCATTGGACGGAGCTTCACAGTGCAGATGGACAATGACCCAAACCAAACTGCAATAGTAACCAAAGAGTTTTTTAAGGTAAATATGGAATGTTATCAGTCAATCACCTGACCTGAATCTGATTGAGCATGCATTTCACTTGCTGAAGACCAAACTGAAGGGAAAATGCCCTGAGAACAAGCAGGAACTGAAGAGCGTGTCAGTAGAGGCCTCACAGAGCATCACCAGGGATGAAACCCAGTGTCTGGTGATGTCTATGCCTTCCAGACTTCAGGCTGGAATTGCCTGCAAAGGATTTGTAACCAAGTATTAAACAATGAAAGTTTGATTTATGATTGTTTAGTTTGTCCCATTACTTTTGGTCCCCTAAAAAGTGGGAGGCACATATAGAAAGTGTTGTAATTCCTACACCGTTCACTTGATTTGGATGTAAATCCCCTCAAATTAAAGCTGAAAGTGTGCAGTTAAAGCACATCTTGTTCGTTTCATTTCAAATCCATTGTAGTGGTGCATAGAGCCAAAATAAAGAGAACTGTGCCGATGTCCAAATATTTATGGGCCTAACTGTAATACTTACAAAGGGCAAACACGTCAATGCCATCACTGTTTACATCACCATCTGTTTCCACTGTTTACTGTCATGGCTGTGACTTACTAGCTTGTTAAGGTATGAAGCTATGAAGAGTGTAATCTGATTACAAAGAGCAGATAGGATGAAAATGTTGGAGCCTGTGCATCAAAACACAGAGAAATACAGGCTTGTGTATTCTACCCTCACTTTTTTTGTATTCCCTATGCTTATAAATGCAGGTGTGTATGTGAATAGTACTTCATAATCGGTCCACGAGATGGCCTCGGGCAGCAGCCACGACAGGCAGCAACGGCTAAAGTAGGACATATTGCATTCCAACTGTGGAAAGATCTGATGTCAGATTCCTCAGTAATAACAATGGATGATACAAACTAAACCTTTCATAATCAACTAAACTCCACTTTATTTATAGAGCGCTTTAGGCAGCTATAGCTGGGACAAAGTGCTTAACAATACAATGAATAAAACATGGCACATAAAACATAGGAGACAATTAAAAAAAATATATATATATTAAAACAATAAAACTTTAAAACAATACAAAACAAAACAAATAAAATAATCTTAAAATGGACTCTAAAATGCACAGGCAGCCAGTGAAGGGAGGCCAAAATGGGAGTAATGTGCTCCCTCTTACGTGCTCCAGTTAAGAGGCGAGCAGCAGCGTTCTGGACCAACTGGAGACGTGAGAGGGAGGACTGGCTGAGATAAAGAGCGTTACAGTAATCCAGCCGAGATGTAACAAAGGCATGGATTACTGTTTCAAAGTGTTTTTGAGACAGAAATGGCCTCACCTTTGCCAGCTGCCTGAGGTGAAAGAAGCTGGACTTTACTGTTGCCCCAATTTGCCGGTCCAATTTAAAATCACTGTCCATAATAAAACCTGTTTGTGACTAAAGGCTTCACATAAGGGCCCAAATCAGCAGGGGGGCGTTCACTAGAGCCGCTTGGACCAAACACTATCACTTCTGTCTTCTTTTTGTTAAATTTTAAAAAGTTCAGTGACATCCATGCTTTTATGTCATCAAGACATAATAGAAGTGGTTGCAGACAGGCATTTTTCTTTCTCAGTGGGACATAAATCTGACTGTCGTCGGCATAAAAATTAAATGAGATGCCATGTTTTCTTAGGATGGAACCCAGGGGAAGCAGAAAATATAGAGATATAGAGAAAAGATAGAGGCAGCAATGATGTAGACTAGAGGAGCCTTGATTAAAATCTCTGAACGCTTCAGTTGGAAGATGAGCCACTCTACCACACAGCCGACCCCTCACTGTCACTGAGAACAAATAAGAAACCTGGATAACACAAAAGCTGCAGTGGTGGAAGACTCTTATTTATCCACTGAGAGAACGGGAGTTGAGTGGTAAAATCGATGAGGACAAGCAGACAAACAAAAGGGTGGGGGTTGAAAATGGGGCCATGTCCCAGTGCCATAATCACTATCCTCTAAAAATCGTTCAGCAATGCTTTTTAATGGAGCAGAAAAACACCTCTCACCTGGCAGTCGAAGTCCTGGAAATTGCGAGCATTCTGCATGATAAGAAAAAGGGGGAAGGTTACTACAGAGAAGAAGAATTGAAAGAAGCCATATGAGTGCACCCGTTAGTGACGTACAGTATGGTCTACATGAGATGATCTCACATTCGTCTTCTGAACTGTGTATGCATGAATAAACATGTATGCTAGCACCAAGAGCACACAATTTTACAATCTTTATTGTCTTTAATGCTGTTGTCCAGTACAGAGACTTGATCAGATTATGCTGTGATCTTATACAAAAGAAACAATGAAAAGTGGAGTCAAAATCTTAAATGTGAACACAAATTCTGATTGGGATGAGGCTTAAAGTGATCATAAAAGTGTATGATGCTTTCCCTGACTGTGTCTAAGTTATGTCTCATATCAATAATCAGCTCTTGTGATACAGTTCTGAGCTGGTAAACCCTAATCCTAACCCTAATCCAGCTGCATAGACACAATGAAGACATTTCAAATACATCGACCACATGTCAGTATTGTCTGTAACATTGGCCCTGGTTTAATATGGAGACAGGGTGTGAGGACTATTGCATTTCCCTCAGAGATCAAGAGTTTGTATGTGAGCGATGGAGTGATGCACCAGTTTCATTTGTTGTCATGCCAACTGTCTGGGACGTAATTACACGCTCCCTCTTATCTCCTCATGTGTACTGTATGTCACACTGTCACAGCCAAGCAGAAGTGCAGTACATACTGTACACCCCTCACCACATCTATCTCTGTCACGTCATCATCATCATCTCCAACTGATTTCAAAACTACTGCTGTCTCTTTTTAATGTGCTGACCACTAGGTGGAGTGAGAGGTCAGTGCCAGTCTCCTTCACTCAGCTGTTTTATGATGGACCGTACATTAGTCACCTAAAAGAAGATATCTCTGAAATCAAGACCTGGTTTTCTCTCAGATTCTCTTATCTTGCCTAATACAGAGAGTAAAAAGCTCTCTTTTTAATTGACTTACCATCCCGTGCTCCCCCTTCTTTTCATTTTTCCCTTCCAACAGCTGAGAAGATATATGAATCATTCACTTTGATGAATGGAATTGCAAAATATGCATAAGCCTGCAAGAACCATATGGGATGTTCATTTGTGTTTAGAGCACACTGTGTGTGTGCATTCATTACATTTCAGGCATAATTACTGACCTTGTGAGGACCAGTCGTTCCTGGTCATAATGAGGCAGAATCTCATTTAGGAGGAACTGGTTAAGTTAAGGCTCAGATTTAAATTGTGGTTAGGTTTAGGCATTAAAATGTTTATGGTTAAGTTTAGGGACAACACTTGGTTTAGGCTGTCCAAATGAATGGAAGGCAATGCAGTGTCCTCAAAACTGTGTGTGAGGTTTTGCAGTTTCATGGGCCTGCAACTCACCTTATTGGTCAGCAGGGGCTTGATCTCAGTCAGCTGTACATCCTGCAGCTCATCCATGTTCCTCTCTGATCACTGTGAACTCCTCTGAGGAAAAAGAGGAAAACATCACAATCACTTTATCAAAAATGAATTAGATGGTGAGAGGACCACAGTAATAATAATACCTTCATCATAAATCAGTGCCATTTATATATATACTGATGAAAGAATGAAAAAAAGAAAAAGATTGAAAAAGAAATTCCCCATTAAATGCACTCATAAATAGAACTGCAGTACAAATAATTGTGCATGAATATTGAACAAATATGGTTTATGTATGGTTTCTTAAAGCGGACCTAGACCAGAAGTTCCTATTAACGCTGTTTTTTAGTGTGTATATGCGTCATTACCTTGTTTAAGAAGCCCTGAAGGTTCTTAACAAACAGTTCAGCCACTGCTGAGAACGCTGTGTTTTATTGTAATCTCAGGGTCAGCGAGATCTCTTAAAAAACCAGGTCCGGTTACGTAAACACCGGTTCTCCTGAACAGCAGATCCTCCTGCTCCGGGCACTCGTCCGGGCACATCTGGTTGCGTACATTGAACCACAGAAGAAGAATAACGTCCGTTGTGGAGGTGTTTCACGAGCGACAGTGTCTTCTGACTCTGGGTCTGACTCCGGGTCAAAGTCATAAAAGGGACTGCGGCGGGGAGTCGTGAAGAAGCTATTTTTAAACATTGTTAAAACAATGTTTTGATAATGAGTAGCAGTGCATCCACCGTTCCAGAGGAGGGAGCTGTGCTTCTGAGAGCGGGTGTGCTGAATATACTGGCCAATCACAAGACTCTGTCTTCTGGATGAGAGAGTTGAGTCTCAAATCTCGCAGTTGGGAAACGGCGTCAGAAAAGAGGATTTCTATCGGCTCGTTTACAGCAACTAGGAGGTTTTTGACCATAGAAACAAGTTAATGTATGTAAGTAGACCTCCATAACTAACATATATGTGCAACAGGACCACTCTATGTGAGCTTTAATACATGATTTTATATTGAACAAGAAAAAAAAACTGAACCAATAAATTATTTCAAAATGAAGTAAAGATGCCTACATTGATATCTGATTGATGTTTAATGGTTGTTGTCGCTAATAATCATTGTCAGTATTGAATTCAGGTGTTTCGGTCAGGCTTTGGGGTCCTACTCTCCAATAAAGGACAAGCTTAATGCTTCAGCATAGCAAGACATTTTGGACACTGCTATGCTTCCAACATTGTGGCAACAGTTTGAGGAATACTCTTTTCTATTCCAACATGACTGTGCTCCAATGCACAAAGACAGAACTATAAATACATGGTTTGATGAGTTTGGTGAGGAAGAACTCCATACTGGCACAGTGTGTGCTGTATGAGACTCTGAATCTGAATACTGTACAGATAAAGATAAAGTAAAGGTCACACAGTGCACACTGGTGATGTGAAAAAATGCACACCGACTTATGAAAATGGATTTAGGTTGGGTTTCACATGAAGCTCTAAAGCCCACATCATCCGTTTTACCCTTGAATCGCAGGGGATTTTCCAGGCAGATAATTATTGAACAACAAGAAGGCTGGCCAAAAAAAAAAGTGTCCCTGAAATGACACCTACTCAGCCTTGCCTGTTTGCACAAGGTGAGAACAGGAAGTGGTATTGGATTACTTGGCTGTACCTGACAGAGGCTCATGTTTCACAGAAAAAGCACAGACAGCCTCTGCCACCTCTTGGTCAGAGCTTCACTGGGAGAAAAAGTGAAGACAAATGATCAATGATCAAAAAGCAGAAATTCTGGGCAAAGGACCAAGCTTTACGAGTCAGAGCCAACACCCAGGGAATGACCTTGAGAGGAGATAACCTTGGGGACTGGTTAAATCTCTCAGCCTAACAACAAGAGAAAGGATGGCTCAATTCTACTTGCCACATGTCTCTTTCCTCCATGTTGTTTGGTAAAGCATTTACATCACAGGTGGATCATATCACATTTTTCTTTTTCCAAAATCAGAATAGGGGTGGGCAATATTGGCAACAAATAATACTACAATTTGACGATATATGGATATTTAGCCAATATCCTTTATAATATAACTCGTTTATTGTTGCTTACAGATTCTACCAATGGACACATTAAAAGGAAACACCTCTTGTTTATTGTATTTAAATTGTAAAATAAAAAAATATAAAAAGAACCAACTAATTTATAATGACCTGTATTTATAAATTAATTCACCACCATCATAGCTCAAATGTAATAATGTTTGTTTATGCAAAAAGAATCAACATGCCTTCTCAAGGACAACTAAACAGGAGGTTTCAGGATTTTTAAATCTTTTTAACTGATCTACAGTTCGGCATTGTTCTGTTTGATTCTGGTGTCATCCCTCACTGCACCGCTAACATCAAAACTTCCTTTATCCCCAAACGCTTCTCCTCGGCAGTAAGTTCAACACGGGGGATTTGGATGCATTTCACCTGTCTGAGGGTGTTGATGGTTATTTTATCACTTAGAAATGGGACACCCCTTAAATGCAGATACGTCTTCAGACTGCGGGGGGCAGAATAACACGAAAGCTGCGTCCAGTCTGTCAACACCAAAAAAGAAGAAGAAGAACACATTTACGTCTTGATTATTTATTTATTATTATATTTCAGTCAAGTTATTAGGTTGTCAGTTAGTTATAAGATGATACTCATACAAATACCACAACCACGGACATATTCAGCTGACAGTTACCACACACCACGGCTTATTGAAGGGTAAACGATAGCGAATGATCGCGTGTGCGCACCGGCCGGCTATTGACAAAAGATCGTAAAATAAAAATAAATGTTACTCAACAATGACGTCAGTAATTCATAATATGGGTCTAAACTAAGATAATACCATGGTTTTCATAATTTTTATATCTCTATTAACAAAGAAAATACTTCATTTGTAGCGTAATCGTTTCGACGCCATCTTTGTTATGTGAAAACACGCAATGCATTCTGGGTAGCCCTTGCTCCCAAGGGTGGGGTCGGAAAATCTCAATATTGAGGGCGATACAGCCCTTAAACTTGCCCCTCAACTTAATTTTTCTGAGAATCGGGACAGCACTTGCACTAGCGGGAGCGCGCATTTTTGAGATTGAGGGTTAAGCAAGGAATTGGAATTCACCCTTAGTCCCATCTGTAATAAACATCTTTTCAAGCAGTGGGAACTCTTGGGCCTTACTACATGCAAAAGTCTTTTCATAAATAAGGTTTTCCCAGCTTCAATGAATGAACAAATAAATTCAAAATCTCAATCAAACTTTTTCCAATACCTTCAGATACGTCATTTTACCCAAACACATATCCTGTCATTTTCTAAATTGCCCGAGTCTTCACATTTAGAATATATCTTACAGACAGTCATGTAGCCATGGATGACATCAAAACAAAATGGGAACATATCAAAAGCTCTGTATGGGACAGAGCTTTAAGCTGGGTGAATGTTTAAAGTTCCTCACTGCTACTATAGTAAAATATATTCCAATATGAACATATGCGACCGCTGCAGACCGGACCGAGCAGATCTATGCCACATGTTCTGGACATTGATATTTAGGATTCTAAATGAAGCCTTTGATCTAGATGTATGACCTAGTCCTTCAACAGCCATATTGGGGGTCCAAGGAGGCGACTTTCTAACACCTAGTAATAAAGAAAACATAGTTGCTTTTGAAACGCTAATAGCAAGGAGAAGAATACAGATGGAATGGAAATCAGAAATACTTTCTGACATGAAATTAGAGGGTCAACCAAGGGTCAACCAAGAAATTCTTCAAAACCTGAGACCCGTTCATGACTTACTCTGACACTCACCATAATTCATCCAACAGTCGAGCACTGATGCTGTACTTTTCTCATTTGCACATTATTTCCATGTCATAAGGGAGAAGCATCCTGAGAAGTTTAACAGCAGGTATGTTTTTGACTGGAGTTTTGTTTTGTTGTCCTGGTGGCCACTGACAGTATTGCAACCAGCAATGACGTCACATCATGGCTGTGATTGCCTGACAATGGTGTGAACACACAGCTGCTGGATGACGCATTAATCAGGTCAGAGGTCATCCTGCTTTGGTAACAGAATGTACTTTGCTTGGAAACAACCAGGGAAGCAGAAGGATGCAACAGAGCACAATCCTCAAATTACAGAAAACAAACTAGGAACAGCGAGTGTTGGAAGGACTCAGATATCAGCATGGGGAGAGAAAACACGCAGAGCAAAATCCCTGCTGACAAATCAGGCTCAAGGGTGTAACTAAATAATATTTATAAAAGTGAACAAGGAAAAAAGAAAAACAAATACTCTGCATGCTCGAGCAGTTTGGCCTGGATCAACCCACCACTGAAAGGCAAAGAAAGGATGCTTTAATTGTAGATGACAATAATGACAGTGAGGAGTCAGGATGAGCTTAAACCAACTGACAGATTGGCTGTGTGGCTTTCACAGGCCAACTGACCCATTACCCAGTTACTCAAGCAAGTAACAACCATCAGTGACTCACCAATATCACGTGATTCTTCATTTTGTGTCCATTTCACATACAAAAATGCCAACTGTGGTCTCCAACAGCTCTTACCTCATATCCCCTTAAAGAAGTACCAGATCACAGTCAGCAGCATCAACCACCATCCCAACCCTGGTAAACCTTCTCCGCATGCGCAGCTGTTGCCATAGAGACAAAGCTGGCTGCTGATGTTTATTCTAAGCTGGGCTAGCCCTCAGGGAGAGATGTGAGAGGGATATATACTCATAGTGGTAAAAAAAATTTGAGAAATTGATTGCGTGAGACTTAACATGAGCTTTCAGCTTCATTTATCCCTGACAATCTCACAGACTCAGATGAACCATGCAGACCATCTGGATGTGACAGAGAAGATTAGTGTAATCACAACATAGCATCAGGAGAAGCTCTCCCCTATAGCTGCAGGAAAATTCAATTTGACCCATATTCACAAAATACCTTTATAGCTGTAGTCCGCAACTCTATTTATTTATAGCTCTCCAACATGAAAACAACAAATGGCAGACCCACGTTTGAATGAGGAAGAGGGGAAGGGAAAGGAGTGAGCTCCTCTTGTAAAGGACTGCTCTACAAATGTTCTCCTTGTCACCAGAGTCTGTTCCACTTGAAAACGACGAGTAAGACAAATTACACACTGACCCTCATCTGCTCAGTATGTAGCTGCCAGCAGCTCATCTCAGAGCTAAGAAGGCATCACAGTGAGGGTCAGAGTAGCTGTGCTAGCCAAATAAACACCATTCCTACACTGCTATGGTCAGCATTCACTCATGTCAGGTCAGCCTCAGGGAAAGTAGGAGGTTTTCAATGCTGACCCAATTATCACTCTCGCACAGCATCATCCAATCCATCCTGGAACATCATCCTAATGCTATGGTGCAGGTGTCAAACTTCATGGATATGCGGATACAGAGTCAGCAGACAGGGCCAAGAGATGAATGTACACTTCCCCTAATCCTCATCCCACATCTTCTTGTCTGTGGAAACGGTACGGACAGATTACCATGGTGATACAAAGCCAAACAATTCTTAAAGGTTCTCAAGTCATTACCCTCTGAAGTGGAGAAAACGTTATAGCTAGATGACACTTTTCCATCATGCACTGGTCACGTTTCCTGCAGCCAGAGTTTGTGTTGCCTGGTAACTTATGAGTGGAGTTGTGGTGCTAATGTTCTGCAGAAACACAGACTTTTCCAACTCGGCTCAAGTCAATCTCAGCTGTGAATGATGCCATCTGTGATCCGACTCTGTTTTTATCACATCAAAAACAAAACTCATGAGAAAAACCAACTAACTGAACAACAGGGAGGTAGTAATGACCTAAAATGAAGACAGATTTTATAGTATTCATTGTGTACACCTTAACTACTACTACTTTAGCACTCAAAACAGATAAGTAATGATCATCAACTCTAACCCATGTATAGTGTAAGACGTGGACTGAGAGCTGAAATAAGGAAATGTGTGCAGTTGTTGGATGCAATGTAGACATTATGAGGTTTGGACCTTTGTTGGACCGTTGGACATTTTAGTAACTTGATTTTAATTGAATACCCCTGAATTAAGTAATAGAATGTATGGATCTTGGTGACCAGCCATGTTTTTCTGTGGTGGAGGATCGAGGACTTCTGTGATACACTCTCCTTACCCTCTGTCCACTCAAATTTGTGTAGGTTGTTTGATGAAGTTTGATTGAAGTTTAAGTAGCATAGGTTTAACACACGTGTAAGAAAGGACTCAGTGGCTGGATGAAGATGCACATAGTACAGGATTGCTCTGCAACTGCTTTGCTTCTCACCGCAACAGCAATTTGCAAAGCTTTTATGCATTTTTTTCTGCAGACTAAGCAGCTAAAAGCTTTCAACTACTTCTTTATAAATGAGACACAACAACAAATTCCATCACTTCTGCAGAATCTACAGCGTGTTGAGCTTCAAGGAGCAGCTTGAAGGTGCATTCAAGAAACCCTGCAAATGTCATCACTTAGCTCAAGTATGCAGTCCACTAACCAAAAGCTTGCTGCTGTCACCTTGTGATAACATTTGCACCACAAATTAGGCAGTCATTGGAGTAGAAAGATTTTTTACTTTATGTTTTCATAGGTGTGTGATTATCTGTAAGTTTGTCCTATTAGCAACTTCCTGTCTACAGTTTTTAAACAGATTATGATCACCCAAGGAGGTTTCCATTACATTTGGTAAGAATCTACCCATTGATGGCACCAACATTTACATTCACATATTCAAGAAATGCCTGTCTCATTATGAGCAAAATAAATCATATCTCTGTCAAAGGTCATGGGATTAGAATGAAGATGTTAGATGTATGTATGCAGGATCAGATACTCAACCATCAGAATAAATGTAATCTTAATTTCATCCAGATTGTGGATTAAATGTAACATTGCAAGTCCCATAAAACAAAATTCAAAGATGAAATGACGACGTGTTTACGGGACACATTTTGAAAACGGCAAAGAAAAAGATTGTTCTCTCTCTCTCACCTCTTGTTTATCGCTCATCTTCAGTGTGGGGTGTGAGGGACAGCATCTGTACGGGGGAGGGGCTGACTGTGAGTGAGTGAGCGAGCGATGTTCACACACACATGCACACATCGAGATGACGATGCTAAGACGATACATCGTGCAGCTCTATCTGGCACACAGTCTTAAGGTGTGTTTTTTGCGTCTCTGTACACAAAGAAAGAAACACTCCTTCACACTTCTCCAGCCCTTCCCCCATTCCCACCTCATGGTCTCTCACCATTCACCCCCTCAAAGTTTTACATCCTTACTGCACTCAGCCAGTGTATTAGTATGAATGATTCAGACTAAAGCCCAATTTATACTCCTGCGTAAAGTGCTCTACGTAGGTTACGCAGAGCACCTCTACGTCGACGCAGAGACTCTCCGAGAGGCCTGTCAGAGAGCCTCTGCGTCGTCTCCGGCTGCACAAAATATTTTTTAAGTGTCTGTCACTCCGTCAAGGGACAATGGAGACGGCAAGAGTTGCGATTGGTCCTCAGGACAGGCCGAGCTAAGCTGCTCTGTGCAGGCTCACAGTGTGCACCGAGCGTCCACAGAGGCGGAGCTGATCACCACCGACAACGTCGCTGCCAAACTATAAATACGTTATATCTTAATACACACAGCACATGTTTGCACTCTAAATGGC
The DNA here is from genome assembly GCF_963457635.1 of Microchirus variegatus. Lineage (NCBI taxonomy): Eukaryota > Metazoa > Chordata > Actinopteri > Pleuronectiformes > Soleidae > Microchirus > Microchirus variegatus. The sequence goes on along the minus strand of NC_139820.1, from coordinate 15,734,752 downwards.
CAATTTCTCGCCTCAAATTATCTTAAAACTACGTTCCGTGACACAGAAAAGTGAGAAACGGCCACTGTTTCAATGTTATTCCGCTACAACAACAACAACAGTCTTTCTCTCTCGGACGCCATTGCTCACTGTAAGCCAGAAGCACAACAACCGTGCGTTGTTCTAACGCTAAGCATTCTAATTCCAGGGAATGAAAGAGAGATGACACACTGACATCCTGGAGCACAATGAGAATATTATAAAATCAGATTCTGCCACTGCTGTATTTCATTATTTATATTGTTTTGTATATTGTGTTAGACATTCTTTTAGATTTGTCTCCTTGTTTATTTTAATTTGTACCCTTGAATATGACTTTTGTCATCAGTCAACAGAGTAGCTTAGTTGCTTTGCTTCAGAAGTGTCTATCAATCATTTTCTCCAAATGAAATCACTTTCTCTCTAATAAATTTGTTTAAGCAATAGAAGAATAGCCTTTATTTGAAATTATGCAGATTACATACACAACAAAATTGCAATCTGCAATGTAAAGACTATGAGAAGGCTCATTTGCAGATTACTGCTTTATTTACTGCATTGGATCGAGAATTAGAAAAGGCAAATCCATTTGTCTGGCATTGTAGCCTCAGACTAGGTGCAATAACAATGTGGAGTAGAAAGGAGAGTTTTATTAGTTTGCTCAATTCTGTTCAGAGGTGAGGTGAGGGCTAAAAATCTGATGTGTTGTTCTCCATCACAGAGAAGCTGATCTATCCCAGAGAACATCCCCTGCTGACGATGTCAGCAAAAACACGAGCACTACCAACGCCCATGCGCACAAACAAACACAATGAACAAAGACACACAAACGTCATGCACGTACACACACATGAACACCAGATCAAACTCACAAACAGCTCACCATGCGTCACATCTGTCAAATTGGATGTCAGCTTGTTCTCCTCAGGCTCTATCATCATTCTCCTTAGCTTATTCTTCTCACGATTCATGGTGCCAGATTATTTTCACTTCTTTAAAAAAGACAAAAACTACCCAACAGGTCTTTAATGAGTCACCATTCTGTCAAAGTGCTCTGATATTTGTCTCACTCAAAGTGAAAGCCTAGGATTTTGAATGAAGTGCTGACACTTGAGTGAGTGTGCTGTGACTGCTCCAGCATGAGGAACCAGCACTGAAAACATGTCTGCCACTTCAGCAGGGCTGGGCGATGCAGGAGGATTTACCTTTTTATATCATTTGAGATCGAAATATATCACAAAATAAATCAAATATTTCTGTCAAGCTTAAAGGTAAGGCTGGACAATATGGCTTCTAAATAATATCGTATTATTATAACTACTACATGTTTAAAACACAGTTATTACTTACTTAAAAATCATTTCTTCTAATATATTACTATTATATAGACATATGTTAGAAACAATGAAATTGACTATAAACACAAACAATTAATATTAAACATGTGTTATTAATTGACTCTCTTTGAAAATACAATGTCATTTTTTACTCAATATAATATTAAGTATTTCACTCATTTATTCAATATAATAAATATGATGATCATCAACGCAACAGTGTTTAAACCCATGAAAATTAATCACAGATACCTGATCATGTCGTTTGTCACAATATACTGTAGATATACGATTGATATATTGGCCAGGCCGACATTTTAGCCTCAACAAAAGGCTCATCTAATATAATCTACAGCCACTCAAGTTTACAATAAATAAAAAGTATGTTGACTTTATCTTTGCATTAGATTCCAACAGGAAACACCTGGAGAAACCTGGACTGTGCTGGAATATGTTAGTGGTTATTTTGACTGTTGGAAAAGGGCTTAATATGTGTATGAAATATGTGTGAAACAATAGGGATGTGATTATATAGAGGGAAAACTGCATGTATTTTCCCTCGCTAGTACAACAATAAGTCTCTTCTGTGTGTGTCAGTGTGTTTGTAAGACCTCTTCTGGCATTAGAACTAGCCTTGTAAAGACCAGTAGTCCTCAAGGACAGCGGTCCCCAACCCCCGGGCGGCGGACCGGTACCAGTACCGGGCCGCACAGAAAGAATAAATAACTTACATTATTTCCGTTTTATTTATTATCCGGGTCTGAACAATGTTTTATTTTGAAAAATGACCGGATTCCCTCCATTACATCTGTCTATGACTCACTCTTGACGCATCCCGAGGGAGATTGCTGGCCAGAGTGGTTGAATTACGAGAGCCGCTGCAGAGATTTCTCTCAGAAAAGAAGTCACCGCTGGCAGGACATTTCAGTGACAAGGAGTGGATCGCAAAACTCGCTTACTTGTGCGACATATATTATTCAGCCATTAAACCGGTTGGGGACCGCTTCTCAAGGAGACCAAAACCTGGTCCTAATGAGTACAGAGGGGCATTTCTAGCAAAAATGCAATGGAATTATTCAGCAAATGTTCAAATATTCTAAACTCCAGCACGAGAGCTAGTGAAAGTAATGTAGGATTACAGCATTTTGAGACAATGAGATGCATTAAAAGACCCCGGTAAATTATGCATGCAGTCCACTAAATAAATGCTTGGTGCTGCTGCTTCCACCTTGTGATATAATAACTTTTAATATGTTACAAATAATCACCGTAAATAATAAGAATAACTGTGTTGACAAACACACTGACACTCTAACATCTATACCCATGCAGGGCGGAGGACAGCAGCATACTCACAAATGTAAACAGGCAAACACTGTAATATCCATGCACACATCAAACTAAAAGCAGAGCAACTGTGTGCAAGTGAAGACCACATCTCATTACACTCTGAGGGCTTTTACAGAATTGCACTATTACATGAAGGACAACTTTATCTGCTAATGGTCTCATGAGATTACAGACTAGCTTATGACAGTAGTGAATTATAACCATTTATCAACGGACATCATCAGTATGCGGAACCTCGCACAATATATAAAGACACACAGTGAACAGCCAAGTGGCTTCATACATTCATATTATTTGTCATCTCTAAACACGAGCATACTATATTTACTATACCTATTTAGACCAACAGTGATATTTTCCACTGATGACATTTTCAGACTAGCAAATAGAAAGCTGAAATCACTCATTAGGCCTGTGTCAGGCAAGGACATGTATGAAGCACTTCGGAATTTAGTATGTGTATCATGTTTGTGTAGGACATGTGACATGACAAAAAAAGAAATATTTCAAAAACTTGTTTAAAATTAAATAGCCTTTTGTTATTTATTTGGCAAATTACAAACGGAATCGTCATAAGATTAAAACACTAAAACTATTTTTTCTGTTCAGCAATGTAAGTAAATAACTAGACATCTTAATCAAAACATTTTTGAACAACAATAACAATAATAATATATTTTACCATTTAAAAAAAAGAAATGTGTATATATATATATATACACCCATATATATATATATATATATATATACACCCATATATATATATATATATATATATATATATATACACACCCATATATATATATATATATATATATATACACATATATATATATATTTTTTTTAAATGGTAAAATATATTATTATTGTTGTTCAAAAATGTTTTGATTAAGATGTCTAGTTATTTACTTACATTGCTGAACAGAAAAAATTAGTTTTAATATTTGAATCTTATGACGATTCCGTTTGTAATTTGAGAAATAAATAACAAAAGGCTATTTAATTTTAAACAAGTTTTTGAAAGATTTCTTTTTTTGTCATGTCACATGTCAAACGTTTGGGCACCCCTGTAAATTTTCGTTATTTTCCTTTATAAATCATTGTTTGTTTGGATAAGAAATGTCAGTTAAATATATCATATAGGAAAGTGTTTCAAAGTCAACAATCAAAAGAAGACTTCACCAGAGTGAATACAGAGGGTTCACCACAAGATGTAAACCATTGGTGAGCGTTAAATACAGGGACTGGAAGAACTGGAAGAACATCCTATGGACAGATGAGACCAAGATCAACTTGTACCACAGTGATGGGAAGAGAAGAGTGTGGAGAAAGAAAGGAACTGCTCATGATCCACAACATACCACCTCATCAGTGAAGCATGGTGGTGGTAGTGTCATGGTGTGGGCATGTATGGCTGCTAATGGAACTAGTTCCCTTGTATTTATTGATGATGTAACTGCTGACAAAAGCAGCAGGATGAATTCTGAAGTGTTTCCAGCAATATTATCTGCTCATATTCAGCCAAATGCTTCAGAACTCATTGGACATCATTTCACAGTGCAGATGGACAATGACCCAAAGCATACTGCAAAAGCAACCAAAGAGTTTTATAAGGCAAATAAGTGGAATGTTATGCAATGGCCAAGTCAATCACCTGACCTGAATCTGACTGAGCATGCATTTCACTTGCTGAAAACCAAACTGAAGGGAAAATACCCAAAGAACAAGCAGGAACTGAAGACCGTTGCAAAGGATTTACAACCAAGAATTAAACAATGAAAGTTTGATTTATGATTTAGTTTGTCCCATTACTTTTGGTCCTCTAAAAAGTGGGAGGCAAATAAAGTAAGTGTTTTAGAAAGTAATAATTCCTAGTGTAAGTTAAGTAAAGTGTAATTCCTACACTGTTCACCTGGGATGTAAATACCTTCAAATTAAAGCTGAAAGTGTGCAGTTAAAGCACATCTTGTTTGTTTCTGTTAAATCCACTAGTAGTGGTGTATAAAGCCAAAAAGAAGAGAATTGTGTCGATATATTCAATAAATTCAACTTGTACCCAATTTTAAAATGTGACAATAGCAAACAAAAGAAAATCTGTGGAATATTAGATTGCTTGAATAATATTTACTCGGTCCACCGAGCCTCTGAAATTAAGTGCCTGAGACGGCCTTAAATCTGGGCTGAACAATCTGTTTTTCTTCAATAACAAATGAATTTAGCCCTATATTATCAATTGAAGTTGAACATAAACATGGACAATATGCATCATTAAGTACCAGTTTTATGTCTTTATCATCATCATTTTCTGAGATATGGTAAAAGTGTCATTTCTTTGGGACCTCAAGGGACCCTGAATATTGTAACTCACAATATCTGGTATTGTTGTATCCACCTAAAACTTGATATGTGAGACCACGGACCCGCCCTGAACATGTCTGCAAAACGTGACCTCCCAACAGGAAGTGGACCGCACTAAACAGGAGTAAAAAATTACTCTGCCTCCACAGCCCGACGTGCAGGGACAGTGCTGATAATAACTAGTACCGCAAGTGGTATGAAAGTTCCAATAGAGTGGTCCTATGGCACATATATGTGAGTTATGGAGGTCTACTTACATACATTAAGTTGTTTTTATGGTCAAAAACCTCCTAGTTGCTGTAAACGAGCCGATCAAAATCTCTCCTTACTGAAGCTCTTGTCAGCCGCGCTATCTCACCCCAGAAGACTATGTTGTGATTGGCCAGCCAATATGTATGTACATGTATGTATATATATATATATATATATACACACATACATATATAATTAAATATATAATTTATACTGGTGTGCTAACCATTACAGAAAACATTAACAATTATTTGATAATAAATAATTTAGGGCAGCTGTGGAAGCATAAACAATGCTGTCTCCGTTTTTATTCTTTTCTTTGCACAAGAGGAATTGAGACAATGTCAAACTCACTGCTGTTGTTGTTGTTGTTGTTGTTGTTGTTGTACAAATAATTCAGACCTGGAACCAACATGTTTTCTCAGTGATCCAGTCACATCCACTTCAAGTCAGAATGTGTCCTAAAAGAATGCATCCACACATCTCATCTCATGTCATCAGACTGACAATTATATTAATAACAAATGAATCGGTCAATGAGTCTCAAATGTTAGGTCCAGAAAAAGTTGATCAGTGTTTCCCAACCTGGAAATGATCTTTATCTCGCTTATCAGACAGAGCTGACCAACAGGAAAGTGAAGTTTGTAAAACACTTATTCACAGAGACACAGGGGGTGCTTACTGGGGGATGAAGGTTTATCATCTTCTCTTTAATTCCCCCACAATAACCTCTTCCACGGCTGATCCTTCAAACAGTAATATATTAACTACAAGAGCACTACAAGACATACTGGCACCTTAAATGTTTGCATTTTGATCCACTGGATCTTTCTGGATCTATACAGATCTGCCTATAGGCGTTACCTTCTCACATAAGCATGACAAAGATGTCGCTGAGATATACACGTTAACTTGTTCAAAGGGACTGAACCATGTGAAAGATGAGTGTCTATAAATCTGCTGTGATGGGTCAGACAGAGGTGCTCAACGAGCCTCTCCTCGCTAAGGTCCTCCTGCTATCAGACTATAAATAAGCCTGAATGGTTGAGCCTGTCGGCCACTGCATTCACTCCTGCTAATAGAGAACCTGCCCCTTTCTGCTCTTCTGGATGAGCTGCTACTCAGTCTGTGGGGATTTCCTCTGCTCACAAACCAGAGAAAGACAGTACAAGAGGGATGCTATTGGGTTAACAACCCTGGATGTGAGCTAGTGGATGGAGGTGAAGCTTCCATAAGAGTGGACTCCTACCTGAGGCCCAGTAGAATCTGTAGACCGCAGCCAGTGTGGCCAAGAGGCACGACTCTCTCTGATACACACACTATCACACACATGCAGACAGCATCAGTTCAACAAGCTGGATGGAAACAGAATCTGCTTCCATAAAACATTAACGGAGCACAGAGACGAGAAAATCCATTGACAGTGTATCCAGTGACGTTTTATACCCTAACCCGTCTGAATGAATGTGTGCTCACAGGAGAGTTATCCACCATGACATCAGTCTCCCACAGAAAGACAGAGGTGACTCCTCTGGTGTCTTTCCTTACAAGTACTGAGTGTGGATGCTTGGTGTCCTTGGTAACCATGGGGTGGGGTGGAGCCAGTGGGCTCAGCTGGTGGCACTGCTGAAATGGAATGACCTTATTCACCATCATTTACATAAAGTCATCCTCTCCTCATCATCGTGTCACAGAAAGCTCATCTTAGCTTACAGTCAGCTTCTTTTTCAAGAATGCAGCGAAGACAAAGACGAGCATCTCTCAACCTCACGTGTTCAACAGTTCAACATGTGTGACATGTACAAGTCACTACACATACACACTCAGCAGGGACCCCCAAATCAATATTAGGCTGGGCAATAAATCCATATTATCTCTATATGCGACATGAGACAAGATGTTCATCATTGTCATCATAATAGCATGAGTCTGTTGCATTGATAATCATCATATTTATTACATTGAATACATTTGTGAAATTAAATATCAAATATATATATATTAAAAAATCCATGGCATCTAAAACATTATCACCCATATCACCCAGCCCTAATCCAAACTATCAGAGGGATAGAAAGAGAGAGAACAGAGAGTTGAGGCGTGAATTCCAATTCCTTGCTTAACCCTCAATCTTAACCCTCAATCTCAAAAATGTGCACTCCCTCTAGTGCAAGTGCTGTCCCGATTCTCAGAAAAATTAAGTTGAGGGGCAAGTTTAAGGGCTGTATCGCCCTCAATATTGAGATTTTCCGAGACCACCCTCGAGAGCAAGGGCTACCCATAATGCATTGCGGGTTTTCACATAACAAAGATGGCGCCGAAAGCGATCGTTTGCTGACAGACTGGACGCAGCTTTGGCGTTATTCTGCCCCCGACAGTCTGAAGACGTATAAGCATTTAAGGGGTGTCCCATTTCTAAGTGACAAAATAATCCTCAACACTTGGTTTTGAGGGCCAGTTAAGATTGTGGGTTGAGCTTGAGGGTTAAGGTTGAGGGTTAAGATAGGAATTGGAATTGGGCCCGCAGATAAGAAAAGTGTGTGGACACTGTCACTCAAACCTGCCGGCTGCAATGCCAGGTGTTTTGTCATTCGTGTGTTTACTCTAAATAACAACCCAGCAGTTAAAGGGATAGTCTGTGTTTTCTGAGGTGTGTTTGGATGGTAGGTACTGACCGCCCATGGCCAAGAGGCACCTCTGCAATCCCTCATAGCTTGCTTATGTGTTCACTACTACTGTGAAAAAGGGATGGGTTAAATGCAGAGGACACACTCGATATCACTAATTGGTGTGTGTGCACAAATGACTAATTCTAATTCTTCTAATTAAAAGTCAGCAGTGTCTGCTCAGTGTGCACCCCCTGGAGAAGAGAACCAGCTTATCGACATGGAAACAGAGATGTTACTATACCATCTTTTTCTTTGTCATATTTTTAAAAAGTTCTTCATAAACACTGTGTGGTGTTTATTCAGGAAATGTCCTCACCCACACCAAATGCACAAAAAAACCATTCTAAATGCTGTAGTACATATGCCAGACCTATATGTGGTGCTGTCGCACTGCTACATAGAGACACCAAAGCCAGAGAAGAAGACACATAACGCATGCACATGTGTACAAATGAATTACAATGCAACCAAGGATTGTTTTCATAATTGATTATTCTGTTGATTATTTTATAAAAGTTTAAAAATTGTTGATTGGTGTTTACCAAACCTGGAAATTATATTTTCCTAGGTCATGTGTAATTACATTTTAATGATTTCTTTGTTCTATGGAGCAAAGAAACCAGTAAATATTGACATTTAAGAAGCTGAAACATCATGAAGCTTGTTTTCATTTTTGAACAAACACTCAAACCAATTAATAAAAAAAAGAAAAACAATCGACAGCAACAGCAAAGAAAAGCATGCACTTTTTAACCCAGATAAAAAACAGCATTTGCAGCTCTCAAGGACACAGAAGCTGCTGGTCCAGTGCTACCTTGTGTGGTAAGTTTAAGTCAGTCAAGTAAATTAAATAAAAAAGAAAACACCAAGGTGTTTTATTAGCTGCTTCAATTATGAATCTTTTACTACATCAAATCTTTAGCTATTTTGATACTCAATTAATTGAGTGTTTTTTTTTGATAAATAAACAACTTCTTATTTTAGCTTCTTAAATATGATTTTTTTTCCTGGTTCCTTTTAACAAAGAAATGTGTTGACCAAACAAGACATTCAAGAAAATCATCATATCAAGGTATGAGAAACACTGATCAACAATTGTGTTTTATATTTTCTGAACCAAACGATTACTCCATTATTCAAGAATATAATCGACAGATTGATCAATTATGTAAATAAACGTTAGTTCTAGCCCCATTGAAGTTACAACTTATCAAATGATTGATTGAGATTGATTGATTGAAATGACAGTAAACGTCACTGAAAATGTTGTGTTTTGCAGAGGTGGAAAACCACGAGTCCCAGTAATGCTGAGGTATACAAGTGAACGGCAGTCACAGTGACTGTCAGCCCAGAGGTTTAATCACTGCCTTCATGTCTTCATGTGAAACTAAGAATTAAGGCCACATTATACTTCTCCGACTGCGTAATGCGTTATCCGCAAAGGCGCGGGAACATATGGTGCTGCGTCAGCTGCAGCCCACCCTGGTCGAGCTGTGGATTAGCATCTTATATTGTATATAAAAATTAATAAATAAATAAAATGATTAATAATGTGTGTAGTGTGCTAGGCATGGGTTTGAACTCATTTGAAGTGTGTACGACAAAAACAACTGGTCCAGTGCTGTTTGTATCTAGCATTCCGTTTCTGTTTCTTTTTTCTAAGAATGTCATTAACCTCTTCTTCACGGTTGCCCCCGGGATCGGGGGCAGCATCAGACGCAGCGACAAAAGCGTCATAAAACCATATCTAACTTTAACAAACACAGACATGCCACAGAAAAGGTCAGAAACTCAGCTAAAAGCTCATATAAATCATTCTTATGTTCACGAAACACAGTTAAAACACCGATTGATCAAACAGTAGGAGCGGAAAAAACCGTCACAGCGCACACAATGAAAAGCGGCACCGGAGCGCCAGCATGATTATGTAAACAAAAAAACACGTGTCGGCTGGACAATGGAGAATCTAAAGATTCCAGCGGTACCCTTTATATTACTCTACGACCAAGATTCACAGATCCAGCCCCAAAATAAGGGAAAAACAACAACTGACTTTCAAGAAATACAACCAGAAATATTGTCTTACCTTTGCTGTTTATCAAAACAAATTATTTCCACCGGAACAAAACCACTTCTAATGAAGAACTACACTTCCCAGCATGCTTTGGGGACAAATCCCGGTCTGATTGATCATTACAGAGCGACATTAGATCGTTCTGATTAGAGAAGGGCGAATGTCCGCCCAAATGCGTCATATGCATTTATGTCCTTTTGACTCGCTAATGAAGTGATTCACACACATTTGGAGACCGGGGTCTGATTCTACCGGTTTAGAGGTTTAAAACGAGCTGTCAATCACCCTAATTGACCAAGGTAAGCCAGAGCTATGGCGCTGCGTAACTGACGACACTTCAGAGCCACAGAGTTGTTATTATGCACCGCACAGGGAACATCGATTATTTTTTTTTTTCAAAACAAGTTCTTTTTAGACCAATATTGACATATAAATAAAATTTAATTGGTTTTTAATAATTTGGTAGCTAAGAAATCTCAAATGGCACAGATGGTGCCAAGCTGAGCCAAAAGTGAGAACGCCCAGGCATCTCTTTACTAAAACCTCTGTAATTTAATTCTGCTTTATTTCAGCAGCATCAGACTTTGCACAGCTCATGTCCACATGTTGTTACATGACCTCTGTGTGTTTTTAAGCTCCTTACTGCATATTTTAAAGGTGATATTTGCTTTAAAAAAAATTTAGGCGAGAGAAAAAAAATCCTTCAGTTATGCTGTGTTCCATGTACATTTACTCTGACACAGTGGCATCTACAGTGAAACTTGCACCTCTGGTGGAATCTCACAAGTGTTATCTTTATTTTGATATCAAGATAATCCACATAGAGCTCCTCTGTAACTGCAGAGGTTTACTCTATTTAGTTTGGGCATGTCATTTTCGAGCAGGGACTCCAAAAAGAGAGTCTACAGTTTGTTATGCTCTTTGATCTGTGGATAGCCTACTCCTGAGGCGGAATCTTAAATTCCTTTGTCTGCTGAAATGTAAAGTTAATCAAGAAATATATATATATATATATATATATATATATTCTTTTTGAAATATGGAACATGCTACGTATCACAGGTATTTGATTTTCCTACTCCTATCACTGAAGTTTGTGGCCTCTATACAATGTTGCATGGGCTACCTTGTTGTTAATAGTGAGTGCGCGCTACAGAAAAAATAAAACCTGAAACTTGTCATTAGAAATCATTGTTTATTTCGTTTGTCATAGCGGTAGCCTAAATGGCAGTGAGTGGAAACGGTCTACTGAACCTGCTGAAAACGTGTGCCACGAAATCATTGTGACGTCATATGTTACAACCCAGCCCCCAGCCCCCCCTACATCAAACAGCTTCCCGCGCCTATGGTTATCCGACTGAGTAACCACGGAGACCCCTGGAGCCTTCATAGTTCTCCGTCATGGTGACGGATACGCACTGCAATTTCCAGTCTGATCAGTAGGGGTCGCTACGCAAAGTTGTTGTGCTTTTGGCTACAGTGAGCAATGGCGTCCGAGAGAGAAAGACTGTTGTTGTTGAAACAGTGGCCGTTTCTCACTTTTCTGTGTCACGGAACACAGATTTAAGATAATAAGAAAAATGTTACAATGTAGCAAACAGACGTGGGTGTGGTTCGCTTTCACATATGCAGAGTTCTAAACTAACCAAAATAGACCGCAAAGACCATTGGCACCGGAGACTAACCCCAGATTTCACCTGGCGTGTCACCGGCACGGAACGTAAGTGCCGCGGTCACTGCAGCTGGCTCGCTGAATACGGCTGGCTCGCAAGGCAGTGCCCATGGCAGCGCTGCTGTAATGTGCCCGGTGGGGATTGATGCTGGGCAGAGGAGAGCGCAAAACCGTGGCGCTGACGCCCCGCCCCACTGACGCACCCGGTAATCCTGTATCTCATCTCATATAATATAACATAATAATATAACATAATGCAATACACTGGACTGTTTCGTACCACCAAAGTAGAGTGGATAAAGCGGTCTGAGATCACCCCTTCAGGCTGGTCTCGGACCGGTTGATTTGGTGCGCACCAAAGTACAGAGATTGCATTAACACCTACGCAAACAAACTGAACCACAGCGCTTGGTGCGCACTAAATGCTGTAAGTGTGAAAGCACCCTTAGAGTCTAAACATGTGCTGTGTGTATTAAGATATAACATATTTATAGTTTGGCAGTGACGTTGTCAGCGGTGATCAGCTCCGCCTCTGTGGACGCTTGCGCATTGTGGCCGGCACAGAGCAGCTATAGCTGGCCTGTCCTGAGGACCAATCGCAGCCCTTGCCATCTCCGTTGTCCCTCGACGGAGTGACGGACACTTAAAAACTATTTTGTGCAGTCGGAGACGACGCAGAGGCTCTGAGACAGGCTCTGCGTTGACGCAGAGGGCTCTGAGTCACCTCCAAATGTTACTGAATCCTATAAACTGATCATTTGAAACTAGTGGTAATAAAGAGCAGAGATACTAAATGTTTTAAATTATTCATAAATTCAGTGCAGTATCTACAGTCAGAGCAAAGAGACCAGACAAAAAAATTTAGTTTTTAAAATCTCAAGAACAACATATGGTTTAATAATTGACCTGTGACACGCCCATGAGTTAAGCGGTAGGTTTTCACTGTAATAATCAACCAGGAGCAGCGCTCTTAACAAAGAGGCAATAAACCTGAAAAGTCAAACCTAGCCTATAAAACTAAAGACTGGTTTACATGTCATCTTACAGGGAGCAGATTAACATCTACTTGCACTGAATAACTGTCTTTGGTAATGATGTTGTGAGGAACAACACATGTCTGTTGTTGCTTGTTGTGTAAGCCTGGCTGATCACATGACACTATCTATGTCACAATCTTATAAACAACCTTGACAATCTTCAACAATATCTACCATTACTGATTATTCCAATGCAGTTCTTTCACATATTAAATGATGCCAAACCTTTAATAACACATTAACATAAAGCTCACATAGAGTGGTCCTGTTGCACATATATGTTAGTTATGGAGGTCTACTTACATACATGAACTAGCTTTTATTGTCAAAAACCTCTCACACCCAGAAGTAGGGATGCACCGATTAATCGGCCAGTGACCGGCCGGTCAGACAGAAATATTCTGATTTTAATAAGCCTTAGCGCTCTGCATGTAAATGTTTCATTAATGTTTATATATTTGTTTCAATCACTGAATGAAGCCTGTCATATTTGGGACAAGAGTCAGGACCTTAAATCACTTGTACAAAACTTTTGATCAGCACTCAGCATTTGTTTGTTTGTCATTTAAACTTGTGTGCGCAGAGAGAGAGAGGCATTGTTGGCACAGGGCGGGAGAGAGACAGAGAGAGAGAGCTCTGCGCTCTTGGTCATTAGTTCATTTACTTATTTGTGTGTAGGTACTATGTTGTGAAATATGTTTATACTTAAATAAACTACACATACAGGTAGTGATTCATTTTTGTATTTTTAGTTGGATATTGGATGTTAACTGATTGTATTTCTATGTTAAAATGAATGAGGAATCGGCTAAAATCGGCTAAAAATGATCATGTCTTGTTTTGTTTACAAACCAAAATTATTCAGATTAAAATCAGATATAACAATTTCTTTGTTATATGATGCAAAGAAAGCAGAAAATATTCACTTTTAAGAGAACTTCCAAGCTTCACTCAAACCGGATAAACAATTATAAAATTAGTAGACAATTCATTTAATAATCAATTAATTATAGATTACTTGTTGCAGTCCTGGCTGGCAGTGGTTATTTTTTTATTTTAAACATGTACAGGTGAAGTTTGTTGTTGCAGTTGAATATCCCTCACCTTCCCTACCAAGTAAACAGGAGAATATATGTAGCCCTCGTTTAGCATCAAAACTCAAAAGACGTTTAGTTTGTCCATTATGGGCTACTGTAAACACAGAGCAGTTCAAAATGGCAGCCTCCATAGAGCCGTCCCTGCTCCTGACATTAATGTGAAAGGCTCATTCTGGGGAAATGAAAAACTATTCATAAAATCAGGTGAATGTGCGCTTACATTTTTTTAAAATAAAATAATAATTTTAAAAAGTCTAATTGTTGTATCCGTCGCCTTAATTTTACGGAGTGGACCTTTAAAGAGGGAAAGCACCTGATGCCCACACCCCCTCCATACACACTTCCCACCTGCATGACCTTTGCAGGGCCACCCGTGACCTTGTCATCAGTCACGTGCAGCTCCAGCTACACCAGTGACTGCCATTGATCTGATTCACAGTCCTGACTGAGACATAGAAGATAATACACACACATTGACCTTTGTACCTCTGAAGTGATGAGAAAATGTCATTCTCAAACACTGTTAATGCTCTAAAGAATGGCTGCATTAGCACAACACAGCTGAGGTGATGCTAATGTATTGACTCCGTATGTTAATCAATGTAAAACGGAACGTAACGCTTCCGTCGTTATTGGCCTCATTTCTGTAAGAATTCGAGTGGACTGCTTAGCGTTAGCATGTAGCCACTGTAACACAATCAAACGAGGTGAGACAGAAGAGCAGTGAGGAAGAGACAATTGTCAAATGTGTCAATAAAATAAAATAAAAAAGAGGAAAAATGTCGCATCAGTGTTGAAGAAGAGCAGCAGCTCTGGACTCCATTCACTTGCCTGGCTGTGACGCTGTCCAGCTGCTGTAAATGTGTGCTTTTATCTGCTTTCGCGCTAAATGAACCGCTGGTCCTTCTCTTAACTGACGACACGACAGACACAGACAGAGACAGAGACACAGAGAGAGACACAGAGAGAGACACAGACACAGACAGACACAGAGACAGAAGCGTGGACACAGGCTCGGATGATCCCGCTGAGAGAGAGCAGCTCCTCTGCTGTGGCATCGGCCACATCTGCAGGTGACGGTGGAGACTCACTCACCGTGTCAATGGAAACTCGGTGTCCGCGGCTCCGCTCACTTCCACGCTGGATATGGTGAAGGATGTCTTGGATTTTAACGCGTGTTTCGGTTCACACGTACACTGTGTGCCCGTACCGCTGTGCTCGAACTAGTGTTTGTCCGTGGCTGTGGGCGGGGTTTACACGCTGTGTCACAGACAGAGTGAGCAGCCAATGAGAGGACGCGGAGCCAAAGGGGGCGGTGCTCTATCCAGATTTGATCATACATCCATGGGGAAGAAGAAAAAGACGAATCTGAGTAGTGTACACAACACTGAGACTAGGGCACACAGGCCTTAATTCAACCCTGCAGATATTAGGGAAAAGTGATGGTCCATGTATAGAATGTAAAATGAAGGAAGATGTTGAGCATGTATTAATGTACTGTACAAAATATCATGTTTTCAGACAGGAATGGAGTAAACAGGAAGTAGAAACAGGAATACACAACATACTAGAAGAACAAGGTATGCAGAGGAAAAGAATTAAAGCCCTAATCAGTTACTTAAAGAATACAAGATTAATGATATCATTTAGGTTTGATTGATTGATTATTTATTTATTTATTTATTTATTTATTTATGTATGTATTATTATTGTACTTAGTTATTTATTTATTATATATTTTCTCCTTCCAAAAATTAGAATGTGAGCCTATCCCATCCAGTCCCTTTACACACTCCTGTACAGTAGGTGGCGGTATACGCAAACAAAAGCTGTAACACGCCATTTATAAGAAAGAAGAAGGAGAAGACGAAGCTGAACGATGCCATTGCGCTTGCAGTTACTGCTGGAATTATTATATATTGGCGCTGTTTGTTGACAGACGTGTCCAAATAAGCCAGCGATATGCTACAAAGGGACCTGTACGGTCTACTTGGCGTTGAAAGCACTGCTACAACGAAGCAGGTGGGTGAAGTAGCTAGCTAGCTAACAAGTTAGTCAGATAAAACCAAGGCAGTCACAGCCACAATTAGCTGTTAGTTAGCGAATGACATGCTTGGCTGTGTTGTTCTGTCTGCTCTTTTACCGAGTGTTGATAAATAAAAAGTAGTTCTGTGTGAGGACAGATTATTATAAATTTATTATTATTATTAGTCTTGACAGAAGGAGGCTGTGAAAGCGATAGCTTGTTACTATGCAGTAGCTTCCACTTCGTATCGTGTATTCGGGCATTTTGACGCAATATACGGCTTTATGAATCGCCAAGGTATAAGTGAATACATTATATTAAACATTAACGAGTCTCAAAGGATGAGGTTAAGTGTATCAGGACTAGCTGCTGAAGGCTAAGTAATTCACTGAAGACGCCACTGAGGGGCGATGTTGCATCAGTTAAGTCTTCCCTCACCTGACACTGACAATAAATGCATTTAAAGGTGCATTATGTAATAAATCTAACGCAACTGGCCATAAAATCCTCCTAATATGTCACAGAGACTCAGGAATAATGTTCATATAACAAACTGAACTCACCAACAACAACAGTACCGCCAAAATATTTGTATTAAAAATGATATTTTGCAGACTGCAAATCATGTTTATGTTTTGAAATAATGTTTTGGCATGTGGCGCCACCTACCGCCATCTACCAATCATTGCAGTCAGTAGAGTCTCAGCTGCCAAGCAACCACGGGTTGCCAGTTACATCAGAAAACGAAACCTAAAAGACCTCTGTATTTTGAATTTGAATGTAGTAACCGTTTTTGGCCACATTCTTACATATGGTACCTTTAAACCAAGGACGTGATTATTAATAAACAATAATAACATATTACTATATATAAATGAATATTCATTTTTTTACACTGAATAATCTTGGTTTTAGACAATAACGTCACTGACGTGACTCATGTTTGGAGTAGTAATATTTACATATGTTGAGTTCTGGAAAATGACTCAACCACCATTCTCAGACATGTTGTTTGTCCCAGAGTAAGGGGAAGCTCCTGTGTATGTGATCCTACTCTTAGCATTGATATTTTGGCAACATATAAAAATATTTTAGCCTAATCATTTAGAGGGAAAGTGCTGTAACCAGTGATAACGTTATGGTCAGACAGTGAGTGCTGTAACCAGTGATAGCGTCCAAAATGTAATCACTTGTTCCTGGTCCCATTGCGGACATTTCCTGAAAATTTCATCCAAATCCGTCCGTGACTTTTTGAGTTATGTACAGACAGACAAACTCTGGAGAAAACATGACCTCATTTGCGGAGGTAATTGTGCATTCTGAGGCCAATGGATGTTCTTCTTCTACTTCTTCTTTTTCTTTCGGCTGCTCCCTTAGAGTTAGGGTAAATACATGCTTAATATTTACTAATGAAGGGCTAGTATGCTACTTATATGCATGTTAGTAAGCACCATTGCCATAAACAGTTTATAACACATATGAATACTCACTAGTATGTAGTTCATAAACACAGTTTTACATGTTTTACTCGTCCCATCAGCTGAGGAACAGGTGTCCAAATAGCTGCTGTACTCAAGTAGCCAATCAGCATCCACCTCCAACAAACCTGGTCAACGAGCGAGACTTCGAGAGCCCGGAGTGGATGAAGATGAGGCAGGCTGCCGAGCGACAGAAAATCAAAGAACAGATGCAAAGAGAGGATTACCATGATAAAAGCGTCTGGGTCTTAGGGGCCATCTTGGTACCAGTCTGATTTAGTTTCTTGGTGTTGGGTTGTAAGATACTGTACATCTCTGGGGTTCATCTTGCTCTGTGTGTGTGTTATTACTTTATTATTATTTATAAATATTTTACAGGTTCACACTGGATGTTTTCATTTCAATGCCCATGTTAACAAATGATTACGTACACTGTACAAAAACATGCAATATAGGAATTAATTGGACACTCGAGAAAGTTAGAAAGGGATACATGTTTTCCATTATAACAAGAAATAGTCCTGTTATAACTGTCTCATTACGCCATGATATCCAGTTTTGTCAACTTCAGAAAGAGTTAGTGTTTGCAATTGTGTTTCTATAAAAACATTCTCGAAGTTAAAAGTGTACATTTTATATGTATACACACATACACACACACATAAATTACTCAAATGAGTTTGCACAATGCTGATTAAGCCTGTTTTTCTCAGTGTAACAGTGTTTTCTTTCTTTGTTGTGGTATGTTTTGTAAAGTAAGTAAAAAAATGCAAATAAAATATATATATGAAAAGAAAATTATAATAATTTTGTTGTGAGAAAGTACTTTTATAGTGATTATAATGGACCTAAAGGAGGTTACAAGATTATTACCAAGCTGGAAATCGCGTTGAAATGTACACAATATTTCCTCCCTAATACAAATGTATTACCATACTGTTGTTATTATACTGTAAAGCAGGGGTCTCAAGCTCAATTTGCCTGGGGGCCGCATGAGTTAGGGTCTGGGTGAGGCTGGGCCGCATCAAGTACTGAGAAAAAAAGTACAACTGTCCAGTCTTCTCAATCTTTATTAATAACTGTTCAAAACATGAACATTTCTTCAGAACGTTGGCTGAGTCTTGACGCATGTCAAGACGCTTGGGTCCTGTCTTCGTCACATTACCGTAATCCCATAGTCAGTGTTATCCTCGAACTTCCCACTAAAGGGCCATTGACTCTGTTGAACACCGCGGTTATATCTCCCCCTGGCACCCCCTGGTGGAGAGACTGCAGCTCTACGGGCGTGGCGGGCCGCTGAGGATGTGCGGACTCTTGCGTTCGCTGCTGGGCACTTAAGCGAAAAAAGAATCACATATAGCCGCGTGTCTGAGACTACTGCTCTAAATTGAGTGAATGGTTGTCTCTATGGGGGTCCTGTGATGGACTGACAACCTGTCCAGGCACCAGCACCCTCCCACGACCCTCATATGGAGGATAAAGCAATAGAAGTAAATGGTATTTTTCCGTTGTCCATTGTGTCCTAACTTTCAAAAAGCAAATGGGATTATATATGCAATATCCAAAGTCATTTTTGTATATTATGTTACGTTCTTTTTGAATAATACTCACAAATTGTTTCTCCAGCATGGTTGTTTTCCTGGCTCCCTGGTAAGTCACGATGACACCTGGATCCGAGAACTCATCGCCCACTGTTGTTGGACCATTCTCCTGAAAGGACAGCAGCAATTATGTGACCGACAGTTTATTATAAGGAGCAGCAGCAACAACAACAACATGTAGCACTTGAGCAAACACTTGCTGCACATCATTCTACCTGCACGGACCATAATCAGGACTGAAAACAGACAATCCAACACTCTGAGTTCTGTAGAAGCAGCTTTACACAGTGAACATTCACAAAAGGGAGGGAGGGAAGTGGGCAACGTGTGTTTTTCATTTTGTGCAACAAAAAAAACGCATGCTCGCTGCTTTCTCCAGGCCCTGTCTGCTTCCTCTGTGTAGGGCATCACACATAATGGCTAACTCAAATTTACATTTACAGACATGTTGAGGACGGATCTCTGGTCTCACATATTACAGTTTTTCTCGATTGTTTACACACATTTTCTGAAAGCATGCCTCATGCTCTCACAACTCTACACACAAATCTACACAAAAAAAACACACAAACAATGGGCAAAACCCCTCAATTCTCCTGCAAAATGAAACTTTACATTCAAAACAATGTTATTTCTTCTGAAAATGGTATTTTGTTTTCAAATGACACACAAACCATCATATGAATAAACATTTATAACAACCAGTTGAACACTGATGTGCTCAATGTAAAACACTATGAAGAATGGAAAACACTTCTTCTCTATTGATCGTAATGACTTAGGCCTTTTTTTTAGTGTTTAGTGTTACACTTACTACAGACACTACATACATAAGTGTGTAAAATATTTTAGAATATTGTTTTTATAGGGGGCCCACGGTTGGTGTAGTAAATTGACCGTAGGTGTGAGAGTGTGAGTGAATGATTGTTTGTCTCTATATGTGGCCCTGTGATGGACTGGCTAACTGTCCAGGGTGTGACCCCGCTGATCGCCCTATGTCACCCCGGAAGGATTGTTTTTATACTCAAAACACACAAATACACAGTAACAAATATATTTTATTCCTATGTATTTCCCACCAAAAACAATGTACACAGTGTACATCCCAACCAACACAAAGTTGCACATACAGTGGTCTACATACAAAACAGAACCCTTTTATGCTAATGCACAGATTTCAAATTGTAAACCTGTGTGACAGGTGTTTTCCCATGTGATGAGTCAGTTTGCATAGTAGGGAAATTAACTTTAGAATTTTGAATGACAGTTTGCTCCTTGTGAAAACAAGAGATTTTCTTCATGAAAATTGTGCCAAATGCAGAGAATTGTGTGTAGTGTTTTGAAAAAAGTGTGTTTTACAACTGCAATTTGTAAAGCAGGAATTGTGCTTGTAGTTTAGCAGAGTTGGTTGAGGGGGTTGGTGCATGAGTTACCTGTTGTGGTCATTGTGTCTCAAGTACCAGTATTTGTGTGTAAACAATTGAGAAAAACTGTAATAGAAGGTAAGAAAGTACAGCTGTTTAGACACTGAAGAATAGGCCGCAGTTTCTTCGATGCAACAGCACCACCTACAGTGTGATATTGCTTTGACGCAGTTCTTCAAGCACAATTAATTGGTGGACAACTACCCTCTTCTTCCTTGACCCTATTTTTGGAGTCCCTGCTCAGAAATGAAATGCCCAAACTAAATAGAGTAAGCTCTACGTACGTAATGCAACTATTAAATGATTCAAATGCTTCAGGGTTAGGTCAAAGTGATGTTGACACCAACACCATTGCTGGCAGAACTGAACTGAGTGTTTACATAAACAGCGCAGGTACAGCTAGATGCCAATCTTAAACACTTAGGGCCTGATTTACTAAAGCTTTGCGGGTGCAGATTTGCGTTGACGCTGATCTACTAACAGTGCGTCCCTCATAGCACTCGCAACCCATTTATCGTTCTTGCCTTATGCATAGGCAAAGTGGGGCGTTTACACGCAATTTTGCGTGTGATGGGAGGAGAAAATGTAAATGTTATTTTAGCACGCGCAAAGTGATTTATCAAACCTGAAACTGATTGCGGTGCTTATTTTTGTGTCTATATTTAGCACGTTTGAAAGGCAGGTCTTAACTGGCACAGCGGTGCGCGCACATGGCTGCGGTTACGCACATCCTCTGAGAAATCCATAAACAAAAATACTTTTTGTAAATCAGGAAATTACTCTTTTCCAGAGCATGTTCAACTACGCGTTCACAGATGACGCACATTCATTTCTTATTTGGTATATATGAATAAATTAAATATAGATATCCATAGGAGAAATGTGTGTTTGTACTGGTATGGGCTTACCTTGGTCTGCAGTTTGTGGTTCAAGGAGGAGTCGTACCTATGCTCCCCGGACTGGAGGAACTGGGAACCCCGCTTTACCTTAACGGGTCCAGCTCTAACCTGGTCTACTCTTGGTGCACGGCGAAGCGCAGGCGGCACAGTGCGCACACGTCACCAAAACCTCAACAGTTCCAGGCACATTTAAATGCAATAAATAATCACAACAATCACTATTTAACGTAACTATCTGAATCAGCTATAGATATATCATCTATATCGATTGTCCCGTCGCCTCTGACGTCAGATCAAAGGCTGTTGGTAGCGTAATGGAAACTCAGCCTGACAAATCTGACTCGACTACGGGCTTAATGAGAGAAACGTGGGATGGATCTTGAGAGAAGGAGGTAACTTGAGACGTACCGATGTGGTGTTGATGACTCTGTCGATGGGAAAAGGTCCGATGAATCTGGGCGCCAGTTTGCGGGATTCGACCTGGAGAGGGAGGTCTTTTGTGGATAACCAGACCTTCTGGCCAGGGGTGTACTCAGGAGCGGGAGTGCGGTGACGGTTAGCCTGTCGTTGAGACTGTTGGGAGGCCTTCTGGAGTGCTGTCCGGACCTGAAGCCACACTGCTTGACACCGTTCGAGGTTAGCTTGAACGGACGGAACTGCGACCTCTCTCTCCTGAACACTGAACAGGGGTGGTTGGTAGCCTAGGGATGCCATGAATGGGGAAACGCCAGTTGAAGCAGAGATGAGGGAATTGTGTGCGTATTCGACCCATGGCAGGAATGTACTCCATTCTTCTGGATGGTGGGCGGCGACGCATCGGAGAGCTACCTCCATATTTTGGTTTGCCCTCTCTGTTTGTCCGTTCGATTGGGGGTGATAGCCGGAAGACAGGCTGGCAGAAGCCCCCAAAGCAGAGCAGAATGCCTTCCACACTTGTGATGCGATTTGAGGTCCACGATCGGACACAATGTCATTAGGGAAACCATGGATGCGGAACACGTGTTGGACCAGAAGTTTGGCAGTTTCCATGGCAGAGGGAAGCGCAGGTAGTGGGATATAGTGTACAGATTTAGAAAAACGGTCAATTACTGTGAGGACAGTGGTGTGACTATTGGAGGGAGGAAGTCCAGTGACAAAGTCTACAGCGATGTGTGACCATGGGCGGTGGGGGATGGGAAGAGGGTGTAGAAGACCAGACGGAGGACGATTGGACGTCTTGCCCCTGGAGCATGTGGGACAGGCAGAGACGAAGGTCGCCACGTCCTGGGACATGGTAGGCCACCAGAAGCGTTGTTTGATGAATTGGAGGGTTCGAGCGGTACCAGGATGACAAGTCAGCTTGGAGGAGTGGCCACATTGGAGGACCTCGGAGCGTGCAGCCAGGGGAAAAACAGGCGACAGGCACACCTGCGTGTGCTGGTGAGCTCAGGCTTTTGGGCGGTTTGGGCATGAAGCGATGAGATGTCCCACCAGTCCACAGTAGATACAGGACCCCTCCTGCAGTCGGCGTCGTCTCTCCGTGGGTGAAAGACGAGTACGGCCCAGCTGCATAGGTTCACTGTTATTAGTAGGACTATTTGTGGGTGATCTAAGCGACGGTTGTGTAGAAACGGGGATATGAGAGAAGTTGATGGGGCGAAGAGAAGGAGAACGCCGCCTATCGCGTCGTCTCTCCCTGATTCTACAGTTTAGACGAATGGCTAGTTCTATCAATGCGTCGAGATTAGGTGTAACATCTCGAGTGGCCAATTAGTCTCTTAAGTCGTCGTTTAAACTCCGTAGAAAAATAGCTCGGAGTGCGGTGTCCTTCCACCCACTCTCAGATGCACATATGCGAAAATCAATAGCAAAGTCCGCCGCCGAAGAGCTGCCCTGTTTTAACGCGAGTAACCGGTTAGCGATGTCATTGTCTTGAAAAGAATGATCAAACACAGTTTAACTGGGTGGCAAAAGCAGCGTAGGACGTCGGACGAGAATGAACATTTCGAAAAATGGCCGCGGCCCACTGAGCGGCCCTCCCGGAAAGGAGATTAACAACAAAAGCTATCCTAGCATGATCAGATGGGTAAGTAGCCGGTTGCAAGTCAAACACCAACGAGCATTGGAACAAAAAGCTAGAACAATTGTCCAGTTCCCCCGAAAAACGTTCGGGGGTCGGAACAAATGACTCACGCGAAGGCATAGCTGGAGGTGAAGACGAAGCTACAGAAGAAGGCTGAGGAAGCGGAGGCACAGGTGAAGTCGGTTGCAGGTGAAACCCGAGGTTAGCAGTTAGCCGTTTCACAGAGTTAGCTACCTCAACTAACAGCGCCTTGTGGCGGCTAATCGCTTCACCGTGTGCGGTGAGCGCTTGTATGAAAATGTCTCTGTCTGCCGGGTCCATTGTTGGTCAGTTCCAACTGTTACGTTTCCTTTAAAGGAAACGGTGAGAATAAAATAGGAGGACCCGAATGCAAACAGGACAGAAGAAGGAAGGTAAAACACGAATATATAATTAAGTGAACGAATGACAGCTGAGCCAGGATCCACAGCGGCTCTCGGGAGGCAACACAGTTCGTCGAGTGTTCCTGATGGAACGAACTCACTCAGGATGTAGCGACAGAGTGACGTTGTTCCAGAGAGTCTGTGGCGAAGCGGCTGCTTCGTAGGAATGGTGGAGATGTGAATCTGGAGAACGGCAGGAGGAAGCGATCCCGGAAGTGTGGAATCCGCAGGAGACTCCGTGTCGGACTCAGCAGCAGGAGACGTGGCGACCTGAGAGAATATTCAGGTAAGTATCTTCGTACTAGTCAATAGATTCAGCGAGCAAGGTAAGTCGGCGTGTTTACCAGCAGAGTGCAAACATGGAACTGACACCAGAGAAGTGCGAAGCCCCGCCTTATAAGTCCGCGTGATCGCTGATCAGGAACAGCTGGGCAGGAGCTGCGCAGGTGGAGTCATCTCTGGTGTCATCTGAAGAACTGGGTCAACCATAATTGTGTGTGACCAGTGACCAGTTTACCAAAGTCGAAACATGCCCAGCTTAAGGACGATGTGTACACAATTAGTTATATGTGCAGATTCCAACAATGCAAAGCTGGACAAATCAAAGCTCATGTCCAGCGCAATTTGTTGAGCCCAGACTTTGTGCCTTATTGTAAGTACCACATATGAAGATCCATGCCCACGGTCCTAACTCTACACAATGCTAGGATGAACAGGTTTAGCGTAGCACGTGAGTAACAGTTTTTAAATGCAAAGTGAGTTTGCAGATGTATCAAGCACTCGAAAAGCTTGCACTTTGTCAGCAGGATTTGAACCTGCGCGGGGATACCCCAATGCATTTCAACTCCATCGCCTTAACCACTCGGCCATGACAACGGTAACCAGGTGTTTTATTGGTCTGCTTTTCGGCAAACAATGGGATAAAACTCCAGCAGCGCACCAATTTAAACTATCTTCCGATTATGTCTTTATTTTCAGGTTCCACCAAACATCAAGTCTTGGTGAAGCACAATGAGAAGTGAATTAATCATAGAGCTTGTTACTTGCCCGAGTCTACACTCACAAGGATATGATGAACAAGGTAAGTTAGCATTTTCACAGATACTGTTGGCAGGCAAGTCGGGGAAACTGCTACCATGTGTGTTGAGGGTGTTTGTAGCCCATCAGCTCTGTCGTCTTTCTTAGATGCAAACGTGGTATTCAAGTACTCCATGTCGCAAGCACATCAAAGTGTGTGTTATGGGCCCAGCACGCTTCCGCTGCGCCACTCTGCTCCTGGTAAAGGATTCTAATGAGACAACAGACAGGCAAACTCTTCTTAGGTAGGTCTACCAGGGACCAGTTTACCAAAGTCGAAACATGCCCAGCTTAAGGACGATGTGTACACAATTAGTTATATGTGCAGATTCCAACAATGCAAAGCTGGACAAATCAAAGCTCATGTCACCTCTGTGCAAACGGGAATCATGTGTAACTTGTTGTGTACACATGATCCTTAAGCTGCACATTTTTCAACTTTGGTGATGTGGTTCCTGGTACTGAGGAGGAGTTTGCCAGCGAGTTCTTCTCTTTGAAACATCCAGTTATTCTTGTTCTTTCTTTCACACACAAGAAACTTTTTCGAACCACTGGCTTTGGTTGTTTGCCAATTTCAGACTGGTGCAGGCAGAATTGACTAAGCAAACAGAGCTCAGAGGCTTTTTAATGCCATTCAAGTCACCAACAACACAACCTTTAACACAATCCAGCAGACTGTATCCCTCGGGCACACGACCTCGAGATTTTACAGATCTCCTTTGTTCAACATTCAAAGTGTGGCAAGAAACATATTAAGTATCCGACACATATCCATTCCAATGAATGAATGGATGTTGGCAGTGGTGGGATTTGAACCCACACCTCCTCAGAGACTGTAGCCTTAGAGCGCTAGCAGCCGCCGACTCGGCCGTCCAACATTGCTGAATGTTGGACTGCGAGGGCCAATCAGAAGCGCCGCTCCAACATTCTCCTGCCAATCACCGTCGCCCCGCTCCAACATTCGACCAATCAGGGCGGAGAAATGTTGGACAGCCGAGTGGAGCCGAGGACCGCCGAAAGGCAAGCCGCCGGAAGGAACGATGTTCGCCGAGCGATGCTAACGTCATTTTACAGGACGCCGGACACGAAGCAGCATGGTTAGTATTTACACGCTAACTACTCGACTGTACATAATAAAAATTTACAAAGAGAAGTGATTTCACCCGTTGTGTTAATTGATGTGACTGTCATGGTTGTTTGTTGGCGTTTGCTCACGTTAATGTTGTTGTCAATGTAGGGTCATTTAGGGCTGTCATAGCAAAACCTCTTTTAGTAGTCTTTACCACTCTGCTATGTTAGTGTGCTAAACCAAGCTAGCACTTGTACTACTGTACTACTAATGTACTACTAATACTAATGTAATTGCATTACTACTACTTTAGTAATGAAACATTTTTTTCATCTCTGTAGACTGACTTTTATTTAGTGTAAAATGTTTTTCTCACAAAATTATAATTACACTGTGGGTG
Source organism: Microchirus variegatus (assembly GCF_963457635.1). NCBI lineage: Eukaryota > Metazoa > Chordata > Actinopteri > Pleuronectiformes > Soleidae > Microchirus > Microchirus variegatus. The sequence goes on along the minus strand of NC_139820.1, from coordinate 15,708,430 downwards.
TAAAGGGAGTTTGGGTTAATGGTCTTTTTTTTTTCCATTTTTTATTCTATTTCTATATTTATATGTTCTTTTATTGCATTAAACATGCAATGATAACATGAAAATAAACTTAATTTCATTACAACAACCAGGTTATTCAAATTGTCTAGGTTAAGAGGGTACTAACTTTCTAATTCATGACATTTTCTACCACAAACTGTAAGAATACACACTGACACAAATCAGCTTCTTCAGCTGTGTTTCAATGGGAGTGCTGGGTTTTCATGGTCTGGTTTTCATGTTGTTTTCATTCATGACAAAAAAATGTTGATGCATTTATGTCACCAAAGGCAACATCCTCCAAGTCCCACAAGGCAATGTCCGACTCAGAATGGATGTCACGCCTGAGGAAGTTTGCCAGTACTGGGGCCTGGCCTGTAGCTGAAGGGAACAGGCCAGCTCCCAGGCAGAAAAAGTGGTTTGAGCTGTATCAGATGGTATGAGTATACAGTATTCAGTATATTCACTGAACAGTATATCGTATTAACCTCTGTAACTACACAAACAAAAATTAATTTCATCTGTGTTATGTGCAACTGTTATTTTTAGATTGATAAATGTCCTATGCAAAGACCAGGACAGATGTCTTTGTTTGGTCAAGCTCGGACATGCACGTGCCGTTTCCACATCCAGAAGGTAACGCTGGTCAATTAAATACTCAAGTTGTGTGTTTATAAGTACACAAACAAATTTCTGATTGTATCTACTCTGCCACGGACCTGTCTAGGGCACTGTGGGGCCACAGAGTGCAACAGCAGTTCCTGTTCAGCCGACTGTGGGACCACAGAGTGCAGCAGCGGGTCCTGTTCCGACTGTGGGGCCCCAGAGTGCAGCAGCAGGTCCTGTTCAGCCGACTGTGGGACCACAGAGTGCAGCAGCGGGTCCTGTTCCGACTGTGGGGCCCCAGAGTGCAGCAGCAGGTCCTGTTCAGCCGACTGTGGGACCACAGAGTGCAGCAGCGGGTCCTGTTCAGCCGACTGTGGGACCACAGAGTGCAGCAGCGGGTCCTGTTCCGACTGTGGGGAAGCGGCACTTGAGTTTGGCAATGGTAAAAGTTACATTTACTATTGACAATGAATATTTGACATTTTATTCACTGAAGGTTAGTTTGACGACATAGTCCTCTCATGCTTTATTGCTCTCTTCAGTTTACAAAGTCAAGATTTGGGGGGGCTCATGTTGCTGCTGCAAAGCCCAATCTGAGCAGAGCCAGAAATACACCGGTAAATAGAAATCACATTGAAACTGTCCGAATTAGGTTATTAATACAAGTTACTCAGACTGAATTCTTTACAGACCAAAGACAGAAACCCCACTGAGGGAAGCACCAGCTCTCCAGCCAGTGTTGCTGTCTCAGTGAGTAACACTATAACTCACTCTCAAATTCAGTTAAGACTATTAAAAACACTCCCTTCAGTCATGAAACTTGAAATCTAAATGTCATGATTTGACAGGCTTCCGACCCTGAGACAGCTGCTCAGACTTCAGTGCCTGTCCGCAGCTCCACAGCCGTGTGTGCCACTGTCACAGTAAGTAATATCATTCTGTGAAGAGCATCATCAGCCTTCTATGAGCATTATATGTGTGTGTTTATGTATTGTTTTGTCATCACTAAGGCTGCTCAACCCAGGACGGGGTCATCACTGCTGCTTCCCCGTTTGTGGTCAGAGGGTTTGCCACCCGAAGACCACAAATGGATCTTAAAGGCACTTCTGAAGTCGGGGCCCAAGGGAAAAGCAGAGCTTCAGGACAACCTGAAGCTCTGGTACTTCCCACCACAGCCAGGGCATCTGTACCACCAGGCTCCAGGTCCAGACCGCTTTTTTGCCCACCCACTTCTTGTATGGATGCCCTACAAGTTGTGGAAGGTGAAGGTGGTCTGTCCCAACCCTGCCTGTGAGAGGCACCAACTTACCGGTGCGGGGCTGCACAAGCGAGCACGGCGGGTCCTGGACGTGGACAGGATCTACAACATGGTGACAGAGACTCTAGCCTGCACCAAATGTAGAGCCAACCACGTGTCCTGGAGTCAGACTGTCCTTACCCAGCTGGACTTGGCACACCGATCAGAATTTCGGGTCATCCTCACACAAAAGTGAGTAGATTCTCCTTTCTCTCTATCAAATAGAATAATATAAAACTTATTGACACATCTGTCTGTGACCAAGGTTTGCGTGTGACATTCGGGTGATCCGACTTCTGCGGGAGAGAGGCCTGGGGAACAGCCCGACACGGGTTTTGAAACAGCTGAGGGAGAACCACACAGAGGAATGGCTCCATCGTGTTGCTCGATACACGACGGAGTGTGTGGGCTTCCTCCAGCGGCCCGGACTGTTGCCTGTGGCTTTCCCAGAGCCTCCAGAGCCAGCTGTGGTGCCGAGCTGTAAATGGCTCCTCTCCGTTTACAGCCAGGACATTTTAACACGGCTGGAGGACATCAAGGCACGGATCACGTCCACATATGGCACCATTCTGAAGATGGACTCAACCAAAAAGGTTAAACAATATGTTTTTCTTCAGAAAATAAGTCCAACAGAGGAAACTGCACTGTTTTTCTGTATTTTTCTGAGTCATTCATGGAGGCCCCCTATACATTTTGTGTCCTTCAGATCACCAAGAAGCTTGCTGGAACAGCCAAGGGCACGGCACACTGGCTCACCTCGGTGGCAAATGAGTATGGCGAGATACTCATAAGTGTGTTGACCGCACAGGAGGGAGCTGGTCTGGACATGATGGCAGCAGGCTTGGTGAAGAGATACCAGCAGGCCGGTGTGGAGCACCCTGTTGCTTTGTATGTGGACTGTGGCTGCTGTGTTGCAACGGGGGAGACCAAGTTGGAGGCCAGATTCAGCGGGTGGCCCCACCTGATCGTAAGGCTGGATATCTGGCACTTCATGCGCCGACTTGCCCTGGGATGCACAACAGATGCTCATCAGCTGTACCCAGTCTTCATGTCACGCCTATCAGCGTGCATATTTGAGTGGGATGCAGCTGATTTAGCTCTGTTGTGCGAAGCAAAAAGACAGCAGCTTCAGTCTCAGGGCCTGCCCTCTCTCAATGACAGTGACATCGGCAGACATCTGTCTAAAAATGAGCTGGCACTCCATTGCCGCAGGAGGACCCGTGGTGAGGAGACCACCACTAAGCTGCTGAAGGAGCTGCTGCAGGCGCTGAGTGGTCCAAGTGGCAACGACTCCCTTGGAGTTCCCCTGTTTGACAGGGAGAGGGTGGAGCACATCTGGCTTGTCCAGAAGAAGCACATCAAGTGCATCCAGGACCCACCAGGTGTCGCTCTGTACACCAAAACAGGGGAGCTCACAAAGGGAGGTGTGAGGTTGGTAACCTACAGATGCGCCAGAGGCTCTACATCATTAGAGTCTTTCCATCTCCACCTAAACCGCTTCATACCAGGTGTGTGTCTTTCAGACAGTTTGTTTCATTTACTCTGTAATCCAAGAATATTTCATAATCTAAGAATGTATATTGTCCTTCTAGGGACCAGTGCCAACAGCCTGAATTTTCAGGCATACTTGCTGGAGGGACTGCATAGGTGGAATCGGGACCGTGCGAGTGCTGCACTGTCTGCTGAACCATCAGCATTACGCAGCTACTCTGGTGACCTGCTTCACTGCGTGAACAGTTACTATGAGAAGCTGTTCGGCAGGAAGGTGGCACCAGATTTCTGTCCACCGTCCTGTTATACTGGTAAGTGTTTGAGAATTAAGTAGTTTTCAATTTTTAAAATCCTTTTGCTAACACTGTCAATGTATCCACTCGACCTCAATTATTACAGGAGAGCTCATAGGGCTTCAGTATCTGTTCCGGCAGACAGGACAGGCACTGCAGGATATGCACCCTGACAGAGAGGAGACGGCTCAACTGGTAGACCAACATGAGGATGACGTGGAAACGGATGAGGGCTTCTCGGACTTCACAGATGACCCCACTATGGCTGTCCTTGAGGCCCTTCAGACTCCTGGTCCCTCCATCATCTCCACACAGGCAACCAGCACATCTGCCACGGGTCCCGGCACATCCACACTGAGCGCAGGCACATGGCGCATGGCTCCTGGTATGACTGAACAATTATTTATATAACTGAAGATTATATTGACCAAGTGCAATATCCAAATAGCAGAAACTGCAATTCTTTGATTAAAAGTACATTTGAGAGGCCTGGCCTCTTAATCCTGTTCTCCAATAAACTTGTTGTTCTCACCATTTCATGCAGCCCTACTGCCTGGAACATCAGCCCTGGCCCCTGACATGTCTGCCCTGGCCCCTGGCACGTCTGCCCTGGCCCCTGGCTCATCTGCACTGGCCCCTGGTACATCAGCCCTGGCCCCTGGTACATCAGCCCTGGCCCCTGGCTCATCTGCACTGGCCCCTGGCACATCAGCCCTGGCCCCTGGTACATCAGCCCTGGCCCCTGGCTCATCAGCCCTGGCCCCTGGTACATCAGCCCTGGCCCCTGGCTCATCAGCCCTGGCCCCAGGTACATCAGCCCTGGCCCCTGGCACATCTGCCCTCCTGCCTTCCAGTTCACCTACTGAGGCGGGAGTGGATATGCAGTCTGATGACAGGGTGAGTGTCTGTGTGATCAATTTAGAATATGTAGGTATATAGATATGAGCCTAGCTCTTTTGTACATATGCACACATATTGTCTCAAGCACATACTTCATGATCCCTTGATGCCTGTTCCTTCACTTTTGTTATGTTTTACTGCCCTGTACATTTTTGAGAGACTCTGGATGATGTGTTCTTTTAAAAAAAAACTGAAGTTTGCTATTGTCTTAAACTGCTCCATTATTTGCACAGGCTGTTGATGACCAAAATGTTCCTGGATACCAGCACGTGGACAAACTCGCTGAGTTCTTGGTGGAGCTTCGGCTGCAGACCTCTCTGTGTCTCACCAACCAGCAGGCCAGTGCGATCATAGCACTGTGGCAGGCCCTGGATGACGGTGACAAGCAGCGGGCGGTTTATGCAGCAAGACACCAGGAGAGACTTTTGAGTGGACGTTTCAGGACGCCAAAAAAACCCTCAAAAACTCCTGGCGTGGAGAGCACCACCCGCTGCTTGTTAGGAGCAAGCAGCGCACCTGCTCAGTGGCCTGACTGCTGTCGGTTGGTGGAAAACATCTTTATAAGACTCTGCGCTATCCACCGAGCCCCAGTAAGGAAAGGGAAGGGGTCAGTATCCAGGTGGTCCTTAATTATCAGGGACTACCGCAGGATTAGGGAGCTCGTTGTTGGCAACGCCCTGGTGATGCAGGGAACAGAAGTGCAGCTGGTAGAGGTGAACCAGAACACCCTCATCCAGTGGCACAACAACAGGCAGAAGAGGCAGGAGCTCTCTGTGTTGCTCCAGGCCACCGTGTTGCCTCCAGCCCTCTCTGTGTCTGAGGAGCCTCTTCAAGAGGCTAGAGTACTCCCTGCTGTGCCCATGTCAGCTCAGCAGGAACACCAGTACCACCTCCCAGAGAGTACAGCGGGTCAGGCACAACAGAGACGGACAGCTTCATGTCTGTTTCCACGCCCCATCATCCCAAAGGGGACAGTGAAGCAGCATGTGCTGGTCTCACCCCCAGCAGTTGGACCGTTTCTGACCCCTCATTTGATCACAGTGGCAGGGCAAACTCTGGGTCTGATGCAAGTAGTCACCAGCCCACAAACTAGTGAGTCTACAGAGGAGACAGGGACTACTTTGAAGAGGCCGTACAGGAGAACAGTGGAGGCAAACACCTGTAAAAAGTGTGGTCAGTTCCGCACTGCTGACACTGGACACAGTCAGTACCGTGGCAGAGTGTATTGTCCTCTGGCTGATTTTGTCCCCAAAGATCAGTGGTTAGAGGAAATGAGGAAGAAATGTAATCCTGATAAGTAGTTTTTATAGTTGGAGTAGTTATATTGTAAATAGAGTATTAGTGTGTTTTCTTTGCTGTGAATTGTTGTTTTTATAGTTATAACTTGTGTTATTTTACTTGTATTACTCCCTATGTGTATTGTAAATAGTTGCTTTTATTGTAAATGTCATTTATTTAAGTATGTTTACTGTAAATAGTTGTGTGAAAACTCTATTTTTGTTATATTTTGTTGCACTTTTTGTGGTCTGTTCTAAATAAATGTTTAAAAATATACATGTCTCTGTTTCTTTTGTCCATCAATCAAACAGTGATCACAACATGAAATAACAGTAACATGGAATATAATTAATTTTTTTGTTTATTTAAAATTGAGTTACAGTGATTTATCTGATCTGCAGCATACAAATGAAAATTGTGTTTTTGCCATAAAACGTTCTGCATTTATCAAAGAATAACACAATTATAGTTATTTGAATGATTTATTTGCATTTTGATGTATTGCCCAGTTACAGTGTGACTGCCCTCCACAGTTCGCGGTTCGTGTCCCGGCCGCGGCAAATCTTAAACACTTCAAAATATAGAAAGTTCCAAAATTGTGTCCAAACAGCTGGAAATACGTTATATGTTGACGAGATGGTGATATTTTCCCTCTTTTTCCCCTTTTTTCCTCCTTTTCTTCTCTTTTTCTCTCCCCCCTTCTTCCCCCTTCTTCCCCCTTCTTCCCCCTCTCGCACGGACGATTGTTCCCCAGCTTGAGCGCAGCGCCTTAGACCCCTCGGCCACACTACCTTCTGCAAAGTTAGATTTTTTGGTTTTCTTTATCGAAGATACCGCAAATCAGTATGACGTCGTGAGGTAAGATGCTTCACTGAAAAGGCAGACCAATGACATGCACAGGAAGTAGAATGTTTACCCTGAAGAAGGGGTTCACTCGGCTGTTTACCCAGAAGCTAGCAGGACAATGGAGAAATTCAATCCACCTGAGTAGAGCATGGTAAGGTTTTGACCAACATGTGCATGGACTGTTGACTTTCAGTTTCATCAAACGGCTGCCCCCGGTTTCTTCTCTGCCTTCACAAGATAATCTATTTTCCACAGACGAGGCAGAGAAACGACATGGCATTTGCTTAGCAGAGGATGGTTTCGATCCATCGACCTCTGGGTTATGGGCCCAGCACGCTTCCGCTGCGCCACTCTGCTCCTGCCAAGTGATTCTAATGAGACAACAGACAGTCAAACTCTTCTTAGGTAGGTCTACCAGGGACCAGTTTACCAAAGTCGAAACATGCCCAGCTTAAGGACGATGTGTACACAATTAGTTATATGTGCAGATTCCAACAATGCAAAGCTGGACAAATCAAAGCTCATGTCCAGCGCAATTTGTTGAGCCCAGACTTTGTGCCTTCTTGTAAGTACCACATATGAAGATCCATGCCCACGGTCCTAACTCTGCACAACGCTAGGATTAACAGGTTAAGTTAGAATTTTCACAAATACTGTTGGCAGGCAAGTCGGGGAAACTGCTACCATGTGTGTTGAGGGTGGTTGTTGCCCATGAGCTCTGTCGTCTTTCTTAGATGCAAAGGTGGTTTTCAAGTACTCCATGTTGCAAGCACATCAAAGTGTGTGTTGCGAGCAGGAACGTGAACCAGAACAGAACGTTGAGAGTGAACAGCATCACTGTCACGGACTTGAAAGCATAGCAGGTGTAAGACGTTTTTTTAAAGGCAATGTTAGTTTTCAGAGAGCACATGTAAATGTAGGCAGGATTTGATGGTACAGGTGGATAGCACCAATGTTTAGCGTAGCACGTGAGTAACAGTTTTTAAATGCAAAGTGAGTTTCCAGATGTATCAAGCACTCGAAAAGCTTGCACTTTGTCAGCAGGATTTGAACCTGCGCGGGGATACCCCAATGGATTTCAACTCCATCACCTTAACCACTCAGCCATGACAACGGTAACCAGGTGTTTTATTGGTCTGCTTTTCCGCAAACAATGGGATAAAACTCCAGCAGCGCACCAATTTAAACTATCTTCCGATTATGTCTTTATTTTCAGGTTCCACCAAACATCAAGTCTTGGTGAAGCACAATGAGAAGTGAATTAATCATAGAGCTTGTTACTTGCCCGAGTCTACACTCACAAGGATATGATGAACAAGGTAAGTTAGCATTTTCACAGATACTGTTGGCAGGCAAGTCGGGGAAACTGCTACCATGTGTGTTGAGGGTGTTTGTAGCCCATCAGCTCTGTCGTCTTTCTTAGATGCAAACGTGGTATTCAAGTACTCCATGTCGCAAGCACATCAAAGTGTGTGTTATGGGCCCAGCACGCTTCCGCTGCGCCACTCTGCTCCTGCCAAGTGATTCTAATGAGACAACAGACAGGCAAACTCTTCTTAGGTAGGTCTACCAGGGACCAGTTTACCAAAGTCGAAACATGCCCAGCTTAAGGACGATGTGTACACAATTAGTTATATGTGCAGATTCCAACAATGCAAAGCTGGACAAATCAAAGCTCATGTCACCTCTGTGCAAACGGGAATCATGTGTAACTTGTTGTGTACACATGATCCTTAAGCTGCACATTTTTCAACTTTGGTGATGTGGTTCCTGGTACTGAGGAGGAGTTTGCCAGCGAGTTCTTCTCTTTTAAACATCCAGTTATTCTTGTTCTTTCTTTCACACACAAGAAACTTTTTCGAACCACTGGCTTTGGTTGTTTGCCAATTTCAGACTGGTGCAGGCAGAATTGACTAAGCAAACAGAGCTCAGAGGCTTTTTAATGCCATTCAAGTCACCAACAACACAACCTTTAACACAATCCAGCAGACTGTATCCCTCGGGCACACGACCTCGAGATTTTACAGATCTCCTTTGTTCAACATTCAAAGTGTGGCAAGAAACATATTAAGTATCCGACACATATCCATTCCAATGAATGAATGGATGTTGGCAGTGGTGGGATTTGAACCCACGCCTCCTCAGAGACTGGAGCCTTAATCCAGCGCCTTCGACCCCTCGGCCACACTACCTTCTGCAAAGTTAGATTTTTTGGTTTTCTTTATCGAAGATACCGCAAATCAGTATGACGTCGTGAGGTCAGATGCTTCACTGAAAAGGCAGACCAATGACATGCACAGGAAGTAGAATGTTTACCCTGAAGAAGGGGTTCACTCGGCTGTTTACCCAGAAGCTAGCAGGACGATGGAGAAATTCAACCCACCTGAGTAGAGCATGGTAAGGTTTTGACCAACATGTGCATGGACTGTTGACTTTCAGTTTCATCAAACGGCTGCCCCCGGTTTCTTCTCTGCCTTCACAAGATAATCTATTTTCCACAGACGAGGCAGAGAAACGACATGGCATTTGCTTAGCAGAGGATGGTTTCGATCCATCGACCTCTGGGTTATGGGCCCAGCACGCTTCCGCTGCGCCACTCTGCTCCTGCCAAGTGATTCTAATGAGACAACAGACAGTCAAACTCTTCTTACGTAGGTCTACCAGGGACCAGTTTACCAAAGTCGAAACATGCCCAGCTTAAGGACGATGTGTACACAATTAGTTATATGTGCAGATTCCAACAATGCAAAGCTGGACAAATCAAAGCTCATGTCCAGCGCAATTTGTTGAGCCCAGACTTTGTGCCTTCTTGTAAGTACCACATATGAAGATCCATGCCAACGGTCCTAACTCTGCACAACGCTAGGATTAACAGGTTAAGTTAGAATTTTCACAAATACTGTTGGCAGGCAAGTCGGGGAAACTGCTACCATGTGTGTTGAGGGTGGTTGTTGCCCATGAGCTCTGTCGTCTTTCTTAGATGCAAAGGTGGTTTTCAAGTACTCCATGTTGCAAGCACATCAAAGTGTGTGTTGCGAGCAGGAACGTGAACCAGAACAGAACGTTGAGAGTGAACAGCATCACTGTCACGGACTTGAAAGCATAGCAGGTGTAAGACGTTTTTTTAAAGGCAATGTTAGTTTTCAGAGAGCACATGTAAATGTAGGCAGGATTTGATGGTACAGGTGGATAGCACCAATGTTTAGCGTAGCACGTGAGTAACAGTTTTTAAATGCAAAGTGAGTTTCCAGATGTATCAAGCACTCGAAAAGCTTGCACTTTGTCAGCAGGTTTTGAACCTGCGCGGGGATACCCCAATGGATTTCAACTCCATCGCCTTAACCACTCGGCCATGACAACGGTAACCAGGTGTTTTATTGGTCTGCTTTTCGGCAAACAATGGGATAAAACTCCAGCAGCGCACCAATTTAAACTATCTTCCGATTATGTCTTTATTTTCAGGTTCCACCAAACATCAAGTCTTGGTGAAGCACAATGAGAAGTGAATTAATCATAGAGCTTGTAACTTGCCCGAGTCTACACTCACAAGGATATGATGAACAAGGTAAGTTAGCATTTTCACAGATACTGTTGGCAGGCAAGTCGGGGAAACTGCTACCATGTGTGTTGAGGGTGTTTGTAGCCCATCAGCTCTGTCGTCTTTCTTAGATGCAAACGTGGTATTCAAGTACTCCATGTCGCAAGCACATCAAAGTGTGTGTTATGGGCCCAGCACGCTTCCGCTGCGCCACTCTGCTCCTGGTAAAGGATTCTAATGAGACAACAGACAGGCAAACTCTTCTTAGGTAGGTCTACCAGGGACCAGTTTACCAAAGTCGAAACATGCCCAGCTTAAGGACGATGTGTACACAATTAGTTATATGTGCAGATTCCAACAATGCAAAGCTGGACAAATCAAAGCTCATGTCACCTCTGTGCAAACGGGAATCATGTGTAACTTGTTGTGTACACATGATCCTTAAGCTGCACATTTTTCAACTTTGGTGATGTGGTTCCTGGTACTGAGGAGGAGTTTGCCAGCGAGTTCTTCTCTTTGAAACATCCAGTTATTCTTGTTCTTTCTTTCACACACAAGAAACTTTTTCGAACCACTGGCTTTGGTTGTTTGCCAATTTCAGACTGGTGCAGGCAGAATTGACTAAGCAAACAGAGCTCAGAGGCTTTTTAATGCCATTCAAGTCACCAACAACACAACCTTTAACACAATCCAGCAGACTGTATCCCTCGGGCACACGACCTCGAGATTTTACAGATCTCCTTTGTTCAACATTCAAAGTGTGGCAAGAAACATATTAAGTATCTGACACATATCCATTCCAATGAATGAATGGATGTTGGCAGTGGTGGGATTTGAACCCACACCTCCTCAGAGACTGTAGCCTTAATCCAGCGCCTTAGACCCCTCGGCCACACTACCTTCTGCAAAGTTAGATTTTTTGGTTTTCTTTATCGAAGATACCGCAAATCAGTATGACGTCGTGAGGTAAGATGCTTCACTGAAAAGGCAGACCAATGACATGCACAGGAAGTAGAATGTTTACCCTGAAGAAGGGGTTCACTCGGCTGTTTACCCAGAAGCTAGCAGGACAATGGAGAAATTCAATCCACCTGAGTAGAGCATGGTAAGGTTTTGACCAACATGTGCATGGACTGTTGACTTTCAGTTTCATCAAACGGCTGCCCCCGGTTTCTTCTCTGCCTTCACAAGATAATCTATTTTCCACAGACGAGGCAGAGAAACGACATGGCATTTGCTTAGCAGAGGATGGTTTCGATCCATCGACCTCTGGGTTATGGGCCCAGCACGCTTCCGCTGCGCCACTCTGCTCCTGCCAAGTGATTCTAATGAGACAACAGACAGTCAAACTCTTCTTAGGTAGGTCTACCAGGGACCAGTTTACCAAAGTCGAAACATGCCCAGCTTAAGGACGATGTGTACACAATTAGTTATATGTGCAGATTCCAACAATGCAAAGCTGGACAAATCAAAGCTCATGTCCAGCGCAATTTGTTGAGCCCAGACTTTGTGCCTTCTTGTAAGTACCACATATGAAGATCCATGCCCACGGTCCTAACTCTGCACAACGCTAGGATTAACAGGTTAAGTTAGAATTTTCACAAATACTGTTGGCAGGCAAGTCGGGGAAACTGCTACCATGTGTGTTGAGGGTGGTTGTTGCCCATGAGCTCTGTCGTCTTTCTTAGATGCAAAGGTGGTTTTCAAGTACTCCATGTTGCAAGCACATCAAAGTGTGTGTTGCGAGCAGGAACGTGAACCAGAACAGAACGTTGAGAGTGAACAGCATCACTGTCACGGACTTGAAAGCATAGCAGGTGTAAGACGTTTTTTTAAAGGCAATGTTAGTTTTCAGAGAGCACATGTAAATGTAGGCAGGATTTGATGGTACAGGTGGATAGCACCAATGTTTAGCGTAGCACGTGAGTAACAGTTTTTAAATGCAAAGTGAGTTTCCAGATGTATCAAGCACTCGAAAAGCTTGCACTTTGTCAGCAGGATTTGAACCTGCGCGGGGATACCCCAATGGATTTCAACTCCATCACCTTAACCACTCAGCCATGACAACGGTAACCAGGTGTTTTATTGGTCTGCTTTTCCGCAAACAATGGGATAAAACTCCAGCAGCGCACCAATTTAAACTATCTTCCGATTATGTCTTTATTTTCAGGTTCCACCAAACATCAAGTCTTGGTGAAGCACAATGAGAAGTGAATTAATCATAGAGCTTGTTACTTGCCCGAGTCTACACTCACAAGGATATGATGAACAAGGTAAGTTAGCATTTTCACAGATACTGTTGGCAGGCAAGTCGGGGAAACTGCTACCATGTGTGTTGAGGGTGTTTGTAGCCCATCAGCTCTGTCGTCTTTCTTAGATGCAAACGTGGTATTCAAGTACTCCATGTCGCAAGCACATCAAAGTGTGTGTTATGGGCCCAGCACGCTTCCGCTGCGCCACTCTGCTCCTGCCAAGTGATTCTAATGAGACAACAGACAGGCAAACTCTTCTTAGGTAGGTCTACCAGGGACCAGTTTACCAAAGTCGAAACATGCCCAGCTTAAGGACGATGTGTACACAATTAGTTATATGTGCAGATTCCAACAATGCAAAGCTGGACAAATCAAAGCTCATGTCACCTCTGTGCAAACGGGAATCATGTGTAACTTGTTGTGTACACATGATCCTTAAGCTGCACATTTTTCAACTTTGGTGATGTGGTTCCTGGTACTGAGGAGGAGTTTGCCAGCGAGTTCTTCTCTTTTAAACATCCAGTTATTCTTGTTCTTTCTTTCACACACAAGAAACTTTTTCGAACCACTGGCTTTGGTTGTTTGCCAATTTCAGACTGGTGCAGGCAGAATTGACTAAGCAAACAGAGCTCAGAGGCTTTTTAATGCCATTCAAGTCACCAACAACACAACCTTTAACACAATCCAGCAGACTGTATCCCTCGGGCACACGACCTCGAGATTTTACAGATCTCCTTTGTTCAACATTCAAAGTGTGGCAAGAAACATATTAAGTATCCGACACATATCCATTCCAATGAATGAATGGATGTTGGCGGTGGTGGGATTTGAACCCACGCCTCCTCAGAGACTGGAGCCTTAATCCAGCGCCTTCGACCCCTCGGCCACACTACCTTCTGCAAAGTTAGATTTTTTGGTTTTCTTTATCGAAGATACCGCAAATCAGTATGACGTCGTGAGGTCAGATGCTTCACTGAAAAGGCAGACCAATGACATGCACAGGAAGTAGAATGTTTACCCTGAAGAAGGGGTTCACTCGGCTGTTTACCCAGAAGCTAGCAGGACGATGGAGAAATTCAACCCACCTGAGTAGAGCATGGTAAGGTTTTGACCAACATGTGCATGGACTGTTGACTTTCAGTTTCATCAAACGGCTGCCCCCGGTTTCTTCTCTGCCTTCACAAGATAATCTATTTTCCACAGACGAGGCAGAGAAACGACATGGCATTTGCTTAGCAGAGGATGGTTTCGATCCATCGACCTCTGGGTTATGGGCCCAGCACGCTTCCGCTGCGCCACTCTGCTCCTGCCAAGTGATTCTAATGAGACAACAGACAGTCAAACTCTTCTTACGTAGGTCTACCAGGGACCAGTTTACCAAAGTCGAAACATGCCCAGCTTAAGGACGATGTGTACACAATTAGTTATATGTGCAGATTCCAACAATGCAAAGCTGGACAAATCAAAGCTCATGTCCAGCGCAATTTGTTGAGCCCAGACTTTGTGCCTTCTTGTAAGTACCACATATGAAGATCCATGCCAACGGTCCTAACTCTGCACAACGCTAGGATTAACAGGTTAAGTTAGAATTTTCACAAATACTGTTGGCAGGCAAGTCGGGGAAACTGCTACCATGTGTGTTGAGGGTGGTTGTTGCCCATGAGCTCTGTCGTCTTTCTTAGATGCAAAGGTGGTTTTCAAGTACTCCATGTTGCAAGCACATCAAAGTGTGTGTTGCGAGCAGGAACGTGAACCAGAACAGAACGTTGAGAGTGAACAGCATCACTGTCACGGACTTGAAAGCATAGCAGGTGTAAGACGTTTTTTTAAAGGCAATGTTAGTTTTCAGAGAGCACATGTAAATGTAGGCAGGATTTGATGGTACAGGTGGATAGCACCAATGTTTAGCGTAGCACGTGAGTAACAGTTTTTAAATGCAAAGTGAGTTTCCAGATGTATCAAGCACTCGAAAAGCTTGCACTTTGTCAGCAGGTTTTGAACCTGCGCGGGGATACCCCAATGGATTTCAACTCCATCGCCTTAACCACTCGGCCATGACAACGGTAACCAGGTGTTTTATTGGTCTGCTTTTCGGCAAACAATGGGATAAAACTCCAGCAGCGCACCAATTTAAACTATCTTCCGATTATGTCTTTATTTTCAGGTTCCACCAAACATCAAGTCTTGGTGAAGCACAATGAGAAGTGAATTAATCATAGAGCTTGTAACTTGCCCGAGTCGACACTCACAAGGATATGATGAACAAGGTAAGTTAGCATTTTCACAGATACTGTTGGCAGGCAAGTCGGGGAAACTGCTACCATGTGTGTTGAGGGTGTTTGTAGCCCATCAGCTCTGTCGTCTTTCTTAGATGCAAACGTGGTATTCAAGTACTCCATGTCGCAAGCACATCAAAGTGTGTGTTATGGGCCCAGCACGCTTCCGCTGCGCCACTCTGCTCCTGGTAAAGGATTCTAATGAGACAACAGACAGGCAAACTCTTCTTAGGTAGGTCTACCAGGGACCAGTTTACCAAAGTCGAAACATGCCCTGCTTAAGGACGATGTGTACACAATTAGTTATATGTGCAGATTCCAACAATGCAAAGCTGGACAAATCAAAGCTCATGTCCAGCGCAATTTGTTGAGCCCAGACTTTGTGCCTTCTTGTAAGTACCACATATGAAGATCCATGCCCACGGTCCTAACTCTGCACAACGCTAGGATTAACAGGTTAAGTTAGAATTTTCACAAATACTGTTGGCAGGCAAGTCGGGGAAACTGCTACCATGTGTGTTGAGGGTGGTTGTTGCCCATGAGCTCTGTCGTCTTTCTTAGATGCAAAGGTGGTTTTCAAGTACTCCATGTTGCAAGCACATCAAAGTGTGTGTTGCGAGCAGGAACGTGAACCAGAACAGAACGTTGAGAGTGAACAGCATCACTGTCACGGACTTGAAAGCATAGCAGGTGTAAGACGTTTTTTTAAAGGCAATGTTAGTTTTCAGAGAGCACATGTAAATGTAGGCAGGATTTGATGGTACAGGTGGATAGCACCAATGTTTAGCGTAGCACGTGAGTAACAGTTTTTAAATGCAAAGTGAGTTTGCAGATGTATCAAGCACTCGAAAAGCTTGCACTTTGTCAGCAGGATTTGAACCTGCGCGGGGATACCCCAATGGATTTCAACTCCATCGCCTTAACCACTCGGCCATGACAACGGTAACCAGGTGTTTTATTGGTCTGCTTTTCGGCAAACAATGGGATAAAACTCCAGCAGCGCACCAATTTAAACTATCTTCCGATTATGTCTTTATTTTCAGGTTCCACCAAACATCAAGTCTTGGTGAAGCACAATGAGAAGTGAATTAATCATAGAGCTTGTTACTTGCCCGAGTCTACACTCACAAGGATATGATGAACAAGGTAAGTTAGCATTTTCACAGATACTGTTGGCAGGCAAGTCGGGGAAACTGCTACCATGTGTGTTGAGGGTGTTTGTAGCCCATCAGCTCTGTCGTCTTTCTTAGATGCAAACGTGGTATTCAAGTACTCCATGTCGCAAGCACATCAAAGTGTGTGTTATGGGCCCAGCACGCTTCCGCTGCGCCACTCTGCTCCTGGTAAAGGATTCTAATGAGACAACAGACAGGCAAACTCTTCTTAGGTAGGTCTACCAGGGACCAGTTTACCAAAGTCGAAACATGCCCAGCTTAAGGACGATGTGTACACAATTAGTTATATGTGCAGATTCCAACAATGCAAAGCTGGACAAATCAAAGCTCATGTCACCTCTGTGCAAACGGGAATCATGTGTAACTTGTTGTGTACACATGATCCTTAAGCTGCACATTTTTCAACTTTGGTGATGTGGTTCCTGGTACTGAGGAGGAGTTTGCCAGCGAGTTCTTCTCTTTTAAACATCCAGTTATTCTTGTTCTTTCTTTCACACACAAGAAACTTTTTCGAACCACTGGCTTTGGTTGTTTGCCAATTTCAGACTGGTGCAGGCAGAATTGACTAAGCAAACAGAGCTCAGAGGCTTTTTAATGCCATTCAAGTCACCAACAACACAACCTTTAACACAATCCAGCAGACTGTATCCCTCGAGCACACGACCTCGAGATTTTACAGATCTCCTTTGTTCAACATTCAAAGTGTGGCAAGAAACATATTAAGTATCCGACACATATCCATTCCAATGAATGAATGGATGTTGGCAGTGGTGGGATTTGAACCCACGCCTCCTCAGAGACTGGAGCCTTAATCCAGCGCCTTAGACCCCTCGGCCACACTACCTTCTGCAAAGTTAGATTTTTTGGTTTTCTTTATCGAAGATACCGCAAATCAGTATGACGTCGTGAGGTCAGATGCTTCACTGAAAAGGCAGACCAATGACATGCACAGGAAGTAGAATGTTTACCCTGAAGAAGGGGTTCACTCGGCTGTTTACCCAGAAGCTAGCAGGACAATTGAGAAATTCAACCCACCTGAGTAGAGCATGGTAAGGTTTTGACCAACATGTGCATGGACTGTTGACTTTCAGTTTCATCAAACGGCTGCCCCCGGTTTCTTCTCTGCCTTCACAAGATAATCTATTTTCCACAGACGAGGCAGAGAAACGACATGGCATTTGCTTAGCAGAGGATGGTTTCGATCCATCGACCTCTGGGTTATGGGCCCAGCACGCTTCCGCTGCGCCACTCTGCTCCTGCCAAGTGATTCTAATGAGACAACAGACAGTCAAACTCTTCTTAGGTAGGTCTACCAGGGACCAGTTTACCAAAGTCGAAACATGCCCAGCTTAAGGACGATGTGTACACAATTAGTTATATGTGCAGATTCCAACAATGCAAAGCTGGACAAATCAAAGCTCATGTCCAGCGCAATTTGTTGAGCCCAGACTTTGTGCCTTCTTGTAAGTACCACATATGAAGATCCATGCCAACGGTCCTAACTCTGCACAACGCTAGGATTAACAGGTTAAGTTAGAATTTTCACAAATACTGTTGGCAGGCAAGTCGGGGAAACTGCTACCATGTGTGTTGAGGGTGGTTGTTGCCCATGAGCTCTGTCGTCTTTCTTAGATGCAAAGGTGGTTTTCAAGTACTCCATGTTGCAAGCACATCAAAGTGTGTGTTGCGAGCAGGAACGTGAACCAGAACAGAACGTTGAGAGTGAACAGCATCACTGTCACGGACTTGAAAGCATAGCAGGTGTAAGACGTTTTTTTAAAGGCAATGTTAGTTTTCAGAGAGCACATGTAAATGTAGGCAGGATTTGATGGTACAGGTGGATAGCACCAATGTTTAGCGTAGCACGTGAGTAACAGTTTTTAAATGCAAAGTGAGTTTGCAGATGTATCAAGCACTCGAAAAGCTTGCACTTTGTCAGCAGGATTTGAACCTGCGCGGGGATACCCCAATGGATTTCAACTCCATCGCCTTAACCACTCGGCCATGACAACGATAACCAGGTGTTTTATTGGTCTGCTTTTCGGCAAACAATGGGATAAAACTCCAGCAGCGCACCAATTTAAACTATCTTCCGATTATGTCTTTATTTTCAGGTTCCACCAAACATCAAGTCTTGGTGAAGCACAATGAGAAGTGAATTAATCATAGAGCTTGTTACTTGCCCGAGTCTACACTCACAAGGATATGATGAACAAGGTAAGTTAGCATTTTCACAGATACTGTTGGCAGGCAAGTCGGGGAAACTGCTACCATGTGTGTTGAGGGTGTTTGTAGCCCATCAGCTCTGTCGTCTTTCTTAGATGCAAACGTGGTATTCAAGTACTCCATGTCGCAAGCACATCAAAGTGTGTGTTATGGGCCCAGCACGCTTCCGCTGCGCCACTCTGCTCCTGGTAAAGGATTCTAATGAGACAACAGACAGGCAAACTCTTCTTAGGTAGGTCTACCAGGGACCAGTTTACCAAAGTCGAAACATGCCCAGCTTAAGGACGATGTGTACACAATTAGTTATATGTGCAGATTCCAACAATGCAAAGCTGGACAAATCAAAGCTCATGTCACCTCTGTGCAAACGGGAATCATGTGTAACTTGTTGTGTACACATGATCCTTAAGCTGGACATTTTTCAACTTTGGTGATGTGGTTCCTGGTACTGAGGAGGAGTTTGCCAGCGAGTTCTTCTCTTTGAAACATCCAGTTATTCTTGTTCTTTCTTTCACACACAAGAAACTTTTTCGAACCACTGGCTTTGGTTGTTTGCCAATTTCAGACTGGTGCAGGCAGAATTGACTAAGCAGACAGAGCTCAGAGGCTTTTTAATGCCATTCAAGTCACCAACAACACAACCTTTAACACAATCCAGCAGACTGTATCCCTCGAGCACACGACCTCGAGATTTTACAGATCTCCTTTGTTCAACATTCAAAGTGTGGCAAGAAACATATTAAGTATCCGACACATATCCATTCCAATGAATGAATGGATGTTGGCAGTGGTGGGATTTGAACCCACGCCTCCTCAGAGACTGGAGCCTTAATCCAGCACCTTAGACCCCTCGGCCACACTACCTTCTGCAAAGTTAGATTTTTTGGTTTTCTTTATCGAAGATACCGCAAATCAGTATGACGTCGTGAGGTAAGATGCTTCACTGAAAAGGCAGACCAACGACATGCACAGGAAGTAGAATGTTTACCCTGAAGAAGGGGTTCACTCGGCTGTTTACCCAGAAGCTAGCAGGACAATGGAGAAATTCAATCCACCTGAGTAGAGCATGGTAAGGTTTTGACCAACATGTGCATGGACTGTTGACTTTCAGTTTCATCAAACGGCTGCCCCCGGTTTCTTCTCTGCCTTCACAAGATAATCTATTTTCCACAGACGAGGCAGAGAAACGACATGGCATTTGCTTAGCAGAGGATGGTTTCGATCCATCGACCTCTGGGTTATGGGCCCAGCACGCTTCCGCTGCGCCACTCTGCTCCTGGTAAAGGATTCTAATGAGACAACAGACAGGCAAACTCTTCTTAGGTAGGTCTACCAGGGACCAGTTTACCAAAGTCGAAACATGCCCAGCTTAAGGACGATGTGTACACAATTAGTTATATGTGCAGATTCCAACAATGCAAAGCTGGACAAATCAAAGCTCATGTCACCTCTGTGCAAACGGGAATCATGTGTAACTTGTTGTGTACACATGATCCTTAAGCTGCACATTTTTCAACTTTGGTGATGTGGTTCCTGGTTCTGAGGAGGAGTTTGCCAGCGAGTTCTTCTCTTTTAAACATCCAGTTATTCTTGTTCTTTCTTTCACACACAAGAAACTTTTTCGAACCACTGGCTTTGGTTGTTTGCCAATTTCAGACTGGTGCAGGCAGAATTGACTAAGCAGACAGAGCTCAGAGGCTTTTTAATGCCATTCAAGTCACCAACAACACAACCTTTAACACAATCCAGCAGACTGTATCCCTCGGGCACACGACCTCGAGATTTTACAGATCTCCTTTGTTCAACATTCAAAGTGTGGCAAGAAACATATTAAGTATCCGACACATATAAAATTCCAATGAATGAATGGATGTTGGCAGTGGTGGGATTTGAACCCACGCCTCCTCAGAGACTGGAGCCTTAATCCAGCGCCTTAGACCCCTCGGCCACACTACCTTCTGCAAAGTTAGATTTTTTGGTTTTCTTTATTGAAGATACCGCAAATCAGTATGACGTCGTGAGGTAAGATGCTTCACTGAAAAGGCAGACCAATGACATGCACAGGAAGCAGAATGTTTACCCTGAAGAAGGATTCACTCGGCTGTTTGCCCAGAAGCTAGCAGGACAATGGAGAAACTCAATCCACCTGAGTAGAGCATGGTAAGGTTTTGACCAACATGTGCATGGACTGTTGACTTTCAGTTTCATCAAACGGCTGCCCCCGGTTTCTTCTCTGCCTTCACAAGATAATCTATTTTCCACAGACGAGGCAGAGAAACGACATGGCATTTGCTTAGCAGAGGATGGTTTCGATCCATCGACCTCTGGGTTATGGGCCCAGCATGCTTCCGCTGCGCCACTCTGCTCCTGCCAAGTGATTCTAATGAGACAACAGACAGTCAAACTCTTCTTAGGTAGGTCTACCAGGGACCAGTTTACCAAAGTCGAAACATGCCCAGCTTAAGGACGATGTGTACACAATTAGTTATATGTGCAGATTCCAACAATGCAAAGCTGGACAAATCAAAGCTCATGTCCAGCGCAATTTGTTGAGCCCAGACTTTGTGCCTTCTTGTAAGTACCACATATGAAGATCCATGCCCACGGTCCTAACTCTGCACAACGCTAGGATTAACAGGTTAAGTTAGAATTTTCACAAATACTGTTGGCAGGCAAGTCGGGGAAACTGCTACCATGTGTGTTGAGGGTGGTTGTTGCCCATGAGCTCTGTCGTCTTTCTTAGATGCAAAGGTGGTTTTCAAGTACTCCATGTTGCAAGCACATCAAAGTGTGTGTTGCGAGCAGGAACGTGAACCAGAACAGAACGTTGAGAGTGAACAGCATCACTGTCACGGACTTGAAAGCATAGCAGGTGTAAGACGTTTTTTTAAAGGCAATGTTAGTTTTCAGAGAGCACATGTAAATGTAGGCAGGATATGATGGTACAGGTGGATAGCACCAATGTTTAGCGTAGCACGTGAGTAACAGTTTTTAAATGCAAAGTGAGTTTCCAGATGTATCAAGCACTCGAAAAGCTTGCACGTTGTCAGCAGGATTTGAACCTGCGCGGGGATACCCCAATGGATTTCTACTCCATCGCCTTAACCACTCGGCCATGACAACGGTAACCAGGTGTTTTATTGGTCTGCTTTTCGGCAAACAATGGGATAAAACTCCAGCAGCGCACCAATTTAAACTATCTTCCGATTATGTCTTTATTTTCAGGTTCCACCAAACATCAAGTCTTGGTGAAGCACAATGAGAAGTGAATTAATCATAGAGCTTGTTACTTGCCCGAGTCTACACTCACAAGGATATGATGAACAAGGTAAGTTAGCATTTTCACAGATACTGTTGGCAGGCAAGTCGGGGAAACTGCTACCATGTGTGTTGAGGGTGTTTGTAGCCCATCAGCTCTGTCGTCTTTCTTAGATGCAAACGTGGTATTCAAGTACTCCATGTCGCAAGCACATCAAAGTGTGTGTTATGGGCCCAGCACGCTTCCGCTGCGCCACTCTGCTCCTGGTAAAGGATTCTAATGAGACAACAGACAGGCAAACTCTTCTTAGGTAGGTCTACCAGGGACCAGTTTACCAAAGTCGAAACATGCCCAGCTTAAGGACGATGTGTACACAATTAGTTATATGTGCAGATTCCAACAATGCAAAGCTGGACAAATCAAAGCTCATGTCACCTCTGTGCAAACGGGAATCATGTGTAACTTGTTGTGTACACATGATCCTTAAGCTGGACATTTTTCAACTTTGGTGATGTGGTTCCTGGTACTGAGGAGGAGTTTGCCAGCGAGTTCTTCTCTTTGAAACATCCAGTTATTCTTGTTCTTTCTTTCACACACAAGAAACTTTTTCGAACCACTGGCTTTGGTTGTTTGCCAATTTCAGACTGGTGCAGGCAGAATTGACTAAGCAGACAGAGCTCAGAGGCTTTTTAATGCCATTCAAGTCACCAACAACACAACCTTTAACACAATCCAGCAGACTGTATCCCTCGAGCACACGACCTCGAGATTTTACAGATCTCCTTTGTTCAACATTCAAAGTGTGGCAAGAAACATATTAAGTATCCGACACATATCCATTCCAATGAATGAATGGATGTTGGCAGTGGTGGGATTTGAACCCACGCCTCCTCAGAGACTGGAGCCTTAATCCAGCACCTTAGACCCCTCGGCCACACTACCTTCTGCAAAGTTAGATTTTTTGGTTTTCTTTATCGAAGATACCGCAAATCAGTATGACGTCGTGAGGTAAGATGCTTCACTGAAAAGGCAGACCAACGACATGCACAGGAAGTAGAATGTTTACCCTGAAGAAGGGGTTCACTCGGCTGTTTACCCAGAAGCTAGCAGGACAATGGAGAAATTCAATCCACCTGAGTAGAGCATGGTAAGGTTTTGACCAACATGTGCATGGACTGTTGACTTTCAGTTTCATCAAACGGCTGCCCCCGGTTTCTTCTCTGCCTTCACAAGATAATCTATTTTCCACAGACGAGGCAGAGAAACGACATGGCATTTGCTTAGCAGAGGATGGTTTCGATCCATCGACCTCTGGGTTATGGGCCCAGCACGCTTCCGCTGCGCCACTCTGCTCCTGGTAAAGGATTCTAATGAGACAACAGACAGGCAAACTCTTCTTAGGTAGGTCTACCAGGGACCAGTTTACCAAAGTCGAAACATGCCCAGCTTAAGGACGATGTGTACACAATTAGTTATATGTGCAGATTCCAACAATGCAAAGCTGGACAAATCAAAGCTCATGTCACCTCTGTGCAAACGGGAATCATGTGTAACTTGTTGTGTACACATGATCCTTAAGCTGCACATTTTTCAACTTTGGTGATGTGGTTCCTGGTTCTGAGGAGGAGTTTGCCAGCGAGTTCTTCTCTTTTAAACATCCAGTTATTCTTGTTCTTTCTTTCACACACAAGAAACTTTTTCGAACCACTGGCTTTGGTTGTTTGCCAATTTCAGACTGGTGCAGGCAGAATTGACTAAGCAGACAGAGCTCAGAGGCTTTTTAATGCCATTCAAGTCACCAACAACACAACCTTTAACACAATCCAGCAGACTGTATCCCTCGGGCACACGACCTCGAGATTTTACAGATCTCCTTTGTTCAACATTCAAAGTGTGGCAAGAAACATATTAAGTATCCGACACATATAAAATTCCAATGAATGAATGGATGTTGGCAGTGGTGGGATTTGAACCCACACTTCCTCAGAGACTGGAGCCTTAATCCAGCGCCTTAGACCCCTCGGCCACACTACCTTCTGCAAAGTTAGATTTTTTGGTTTTCTTTATTGAAGATACCGCAAATCAGTATGACGTCGTGAGGTAAGATGCTTCACTGAAAAGGCAGACCAATGACATGCACAGGAAGCAGAATGTTTACCCTGAAGAAGGATTCACTCGGCTGTTTGCCCAGAAGCTAGCAGGACAATGGAGAAACTCAATCCACCTGAGTAGAGCATGGTAAGGTTTTGACCAACATGTGCATGGACTGTTGACTTTCAGTTTCATCAAACGGCTGCCCCCGGTTTCTTCTCTGCCTTCACAAGATAATCTATTTTCCACAGACGAGGCAGAGAAACGACATGGCATTTGCTTAGCAGAGGATGGTTTCGATCCATCGACCTCTGGGTTATGGGCCCAGCACGCTTCCGCTGCGCCACTCTGCTCCTGCCAAGTGATTCTAATGAGACAACAGACAGTCAAACTCTTCTTAGGTAGGTCTACCAGGGACCAGTTTACCAAAGTCGAAACATGCCCAGCTTAAGGACGATGTGTACACAATTAGTTATATGTGCAGATTCCAACAATGCAAAGCTGGACAAATCAAAGCTCATGTCCAGCGCAATTTGTTGAGCCCAGACTTTGTGCCTTCTTGTAAGTACCACATATGAAGATCCATGCCCACGGTCCTAACTCTGCGCAACGCTAGGATTAACAGGTTAAGTTAGAATTTTCACAAATACTGTTGGCAGGCAAGTCGGGGAAACTGCTACCATGTGTGTTGAGGGTGGTTGTTGCCCATGAGCTCTGTCGTCTTTCTTAGATGCAAAGGTGGTTTTCAAGTACTCCATGTTGCAAGCACATCAAAGTGTGTGTTGCGAGCAGGAACGTGAACCAGAACAGAACGTTGAGAGTGAACAGCATCACTGTCACGGACTTGAAAGCATAGCAGGTGTAAGACGTTTTTTTAAAGGCAATGTTAGTTTTCAGAGAGCACATGTAAATGTAGGCAGGATTTGATGGTACAGGTGGATAGCACCAATGTTTAGCGTAGCACGTGAGTAACAGTTTTTAAATGCAAAGTGAGTTTCCAGATGTATCAAGCACTCGAAAAGCTTGCACGTTGTCAGCAGGATTTGAACCTGCGCGGGGATACCCCAATGGATTTCAACTGCATCGCCTTAACCACTCGGCCATGACAACGGTAACCAGGTATTTTATTGGTCTGCTTTTCGGCAAACAATGGGATAAAACTCCAGCAGCGCACCAATTTAAACTATCTTCCGATTATGTCTTTATTTTCAGGTTCCACCAAACATCAAGTCTTGGTGAAGCACAATGAGAAGTGAATTAATCATAGAGCTTGTTACTTGCCCGAGTCTACACTCACAAGGATATGATGAACAAGGTAAGTTAGCATTTTCACAGATACTGTTGGCAGGCAAGTCGGGGAAACTGCTACCATGTGTGTTGAGGGTGTTTGTAGCCCATCAGCTCTGTCGTCTTTCTTAGATGCAAACGTGGTATTCAAGTACTCCATGTCGCAAGCACATCAAAGTGTGTGTTATGGGCCCAGCACGCTTCCGCTGCGCCACTATGCTCCTGGTAAAGGATTCTAATGAGACAACAGACAGGCAAACTCTTCTTAGGTAGGTCTACCAGGGACCAGTTTACCAAAGTCGAAACATGCCCAGCTTAAGGACGATGTGTACACAATTAGTTATATGTGCAGATTCCAACAATGCAAAGCTGGACAAATCAAAGCTCATGTCACCTCTGTGCAAACGGGAATCATGTGTAACTTGTTGTGTACACATGATCCTTAAGCTGCACATTTTTCAACTTTGGTGATGTGGTTCCTGGTTCTGAGGAGGAGTTTGCCAGCGAGTTCTTCTCTTTTAAACATCCAGTTATTCTTGTTCTTTCTTTCACACACAAGAAACTTTTTCGAACCACTGGCTTTGGTTGTTTGCCAATTTCAGACTGGTGCAGGCAGAATTGACTAAGCAGACAGAGCTCAGAGGCTTTTTAATGCCATTCAAGTCACCAACAACACAACCTTTAACACACGACCTCGAGATTTTACAGATCTCCTTTGTTCAACATTCAAAGTGTGGCAAGAAACATATTAAGTATCCGACACATATCCATTCCAATGAATGAATGGATGTTGGCAGTGGTGGGATTTGAACCCATGCCTCCTCAGAGACTGGAGCCTTAATCCAGCGCCTTAGACCCCTCGGCCACACTACCTTCTGCAAAGTTAGATTTTTTGGTTTTCTTTATCGAAGATACCGCAAATCAGTATGACTTCGTGAGGTAAGATGCTTCACTGAAAAGGCAGACCAATGACATGCACAGGAAGTAGAATGTTTACCCTGAAGAAGGATTCACTCGGCTGTTTGCCCAGAAGCTAGCAGGACAATGGAGAAATTCAATCCACCTGAGTAGAGCATGGTAAGGTTTTGACCAACATGTGCATGGACTGTTGACTTTCAGTTTCATCAAACGGCTGCCCCCGGTTTCTTCTCTGCCTTCACAAGATAATCTATTTTCCACAGACGAGGCAGAGAAACGACATGGCATTTGCTTAGCAGACGATGGTTTCGATCCATCGACCTCTGGGTTATGGGCCCAGCACGCTTCCGCTGCGCCACTCTGCTCCTGCCAAGTGATTCTAATGAGACAACAGACAGTCAAACTCTTCTTAGGTAGGTCTACCAGGGACCAGTTTACCAAAGTCGAAACATGCCCAGCTTAAGGACGATGTGTACACAATTAGTTAAATGTGCAGATTCCAACAATGCAAAGCTGGACAAATCAAAGCTCATGTCCAGCGCAATTTGTTGAGCCCAGACTTTGTGCCTTCTTGTAAGTACCACATATGTTTTATTGGTCTGCTTTTCGGCAAACAATGGGATAAAACTCCAGCAGCGCACCAATTTAAACTATCTTCCGATTATGTCTTTATTTTCAGGTTCCACCAAACATCAAGTCTTGGTGAAGCACAATGAGAAGTGAATTAATCATAGAGCTTGTTACTTGCCCGAGTCTACACTCACAAGGATATGATGAACAAGGTAAGTTAGCATTTTCACAGATACTGTTGGCAGGCAAGTCGGGGAAACTGCTACCATGTGTGTTGAGGGTGTTTGTAGCCCATCAGCTCTGTCGTCTTTCTTAGATGCAAACGTGGTATTCAAGTACTCCATGTCGCAAGCACATCAAAGTGTGTGTTATGGGCCCAGCACGCTTCCGCTGCGCCACTCTGCTCCTGGTAAAGGATTCTAATGAGACAACAGACAGGCAAACTCTTCTTAGGTAGGTCTACCAGGGACCAGTTTACCAAAGTCGAAACATGCCCAGCTTAAGGACGGTGTGTACACAATTAGTTATATGTGCAGATTCCAACAATGCAAAGCTGGACAAATCAAAGCTCATGTCACCTCTGTGCAAACGGGAATCATGTGTAACTTGTTGTGTACACATGATCCTTAAGCTGGACATTTTTCAACTTTGGTGATGTGGTTCCTGGTACTGAGGAGGAGTTTGCCAGCGAGTTCTTCTCTTTTAAACATCCAGTTATTCTTGTTCTTTCTTTCACACACAAGAAACTTTTTCGAACCACTGGCTTTGGTTGTTTGCCAATTTCAGACTGGTGCAGGCAGAATTGACTAAGCAAACAGAGCTCAGAGGCTTTTTAATGCCATTCAAGTCACCAACAACACAACCTTTAACACAATCCAGCAGACTGTATCCCTCGGGCACACGACCTCGAGATTTTACAGATCTCCTTTGTTCAACATTCAAAGTGTGGCAAGAAACATATTAAGTATCCGACACATATCCATTCCAATGAATGAATGGATGTTGGCAGTGGTGGGATTTGAACCCACGCCTCCTCAGAGACTGGAGCCTTAATCCAGCGCCTTAGACCCCTCGGCCACACTACCTTCTGCAAAGTTAGATTTTTTGGTTTTCTTTATCGAAGATACCGCAAATCAGTATGACGTCGTGAGGTAAGATGCTTCACTGAAAAGGCAGACCAACGACATGCACAGGAAGTAGAATGTTTACCCTGAAGAAGGGGTTCACTCGGCTGTTTACCCAGAAGCCAGCAGGACAATGGAGAAATTCAATCCACCTGAGTAGAGCATGGTAAGGTTTTGACCAACATGTGCATGGACTGTTGACTTTCAGTTTCATCAAACGGCTGCCCCCGGTTTCTTCTCTGCCTTCACAAGATAATCTATTTTCCACAGACGAGGCAGAGAAACGACATGGCATTTGCTTAGCAGAGGATGGTTTCGATCCATCGACCTCTGGGTTATGGGCCCAGCACGCTTCCGCTGCGCCACTCTGCTCCTGCCAAGTGATTCTAATGAGACAACAGACAGTCAAACTCTTCTTAGGTAGGTCTACCAGGGACCAGTTTACCAAAGTCGAAACATGCCCAGCTTAAGGACGATGTGTACACAATTAGTTATATGTGCAGATTCCAACAATGCAAAGCTGGACAAATCAAAGCTCATGTCCAGCGCAATTTGTTGAGCCCAGACTTTGTGCCTTCTTGTAAGTACCACATATGAAGATCCATGCCCACGGTCCTAACTCTGCACAACGCTAGGATTAACAGGTTAAGTTAGAATTTTCACAAATACTGTTGGCAGGCAAGTCGGGGAAACTGCTACCATGTGTGTTGAGGGTGGTTGTTGCCCATGAGCTCTGTCGTCTTTCTTAGATGCAAAGGTGGTTTTCAAGTACTCCATGTTGCAAGCACATCAAAGTGTGTGTTGCGAGCAGGAACGTGAACCAGAACAGAACGTTGAGAGTGAACAGCATCACTGTCACGGACTTGAAAGCATAGCAGGTGTAAGACGTTTTTTTAAAGGCAATGTTAGTTTTCAGAGAGCACATGTAAATGTAGGCAGGATTTGATGGTACAGGTGGATAGCACCAATGTTTAGCGTAGCACGTGAGTAACAGTTTTTAAATGCAAAGTGAGTTTCCAGATGTATCAAGCACTCGAAAAGCTTGCACGTTGTCAGCAGGATTTGAACCTGCGCGGGGATACCCCAATGGATTTCAACTGCATCGCCTTAACCACTCGGCCATGACAACGGTAACCAGGTGTTTTATTGGTCTGCTTTTCGGCAAACAATGGGATAAAACTCCAGCAGCGCACCAATTTAAACTATCTTCCGATTATGTCTTTATTTTCAGGTTCCACCAAACATCAAGTCTTGGTGAAGCACAATGAGAAGTGAATTAATCATAGAGCTTGTTACTTGCCCGAGTCTACACTCACAAGGATATGATGAACAAGGTAAGTTAGCATTTTCACAGATACTGTTGGCAGGCAAGTCGGGGAAACTGCTACCATGTGTGTTGAGGGTGTTTGTAGCCCATCAGCTCTGTCGTCTTTCTTAGATGCAAACGTGGTATTCAAGTACTCCATGTCGCAAGCACATCAAAGTGTGTGTTATGGGCCCAGCACGCTTCCGCTGCGCCACTCTGCTCCTGGTAAAGGATTCTAATGAGACAACAGACAGGCAAACTCTTCTTAGGTAGGTCTACCAGGGACCAGTTTACCAAAGTCGAAACATGCCCAGCTTAAGGACGATGTGTACACAATTAGTTATATGTGCAGATTCCAACAATGCAAAGCTGGACAAATCAAAGCTCATGTCACCTCTGTGCAAACGGGAATCATGTGTAACTTGTTGTGTACACATGATCCTTAAGCTGGACATTTTTCAACTTTGGTGATGTGGTTCCTGGTACTGAGGAGGAGTTTGCCAGCGAGTTCTTCTCTTTGAAACATCCAGTTATTCTTGTTCTTTCTTTCACACACAAGAAACTTTTTCAAACCACTGGCTTTGGTTGTTTGCCAATTTCAGACTGGTGCAGGCAGAATTGACTAAGCAAACAGAGCTCAGAGGCTTTTTAATGCCATTCAAGTCACCAACAACACAACCTTTAACACAATCCAGCAGACTGTATCCCTCGGGCACACGACCTCGAGATTTTACAGATCTCCTTTGTTCAACATTCAAAGTGTGGCAAGAAACATATTAAGTATCCGACACATATCCATTCCAATGAATGAATGGATGTTGGCAGTGGTGGGATTTGAACCCACTCCTCCTCAGAGACTGGAGCCTTAATCCAGCGCCTTAGACCCCTCGGCCACACTACCTTCTGCAAAGTTAGATTTTTTGGTTTTCTTTATCGAAGATACCGCAAATCAGTATGACGTCGTGAGGTAAGATGCTTCACTGAAAAGGCAGACCAATGACATGCACAGGAAGTAGAATGTTTACCCTGAAGAAGGATTCACTCGGCTGTTTGCCCAGAAGCTAGCAGGACAATGGAGAAATTCAATCCACCTGAGTAGAGCATGGTAAGGTTTTGACCAACATGTGCATGGACTGTTGACTTTCAGTTTCATCAAACGGCTGCCCCCGGTTTCTTCTCTGCCTTCACAAGATAATCTATTTTCCACAGACGAGGCAGAGAAACGACATGGCATTTGCTTAGCAGAGGATGGTTTCGATCCATCGACCTCTGGGTTATGGGCCCAGCACGCTTCCGCTGCGCCACTCTGCTCCTGCCAAGTGATTCTAATGAGACAACAGACAGTCAAACTCTTCTTAGGTAGCTCTACCAGGGACCAGTTTACCGAAGTCGAAACATGCCCAGCTTAAGGACGATGTGTACACAATTAGTTATATGTGCAGATTCCAACAATGCAAAGCTGGACAAATCAAAGCTCATGTCCAGCGCAATTTGTTGAGCCCAGACTTTGTGCCTTCTTGTAAGTACCACATATGAAGATCCATGCCCACGGTCCTAACTCTGCACAACGCTAGGATTAACAGGTTAAGTTAGAATTTTCACAAATACTGTTGGCAGGCAAGTCGGGGAAACTGCTACCATGTGTGTTGAGGGTGGTTGTTGCCCATGAGCTCTGTCGTCTTTCTTAGATGCAAAGGTGGTTTTCAAGTACTCCATGTTGCAAGCACATCAAAGTGTGTGTTGTGAGCAGGAACGTGAACCAGAACAGAACGTTGAGAGTGAACAGCATCACTGTCACGGACTTGAAAGCATAGCAGGTGTAAGACGTTTTTTTAAAGGCAATGTTAGTTTTCAGAGAGCACATGTAAATGTAGGCAGGATTTGATGGTACAGGTGGATAGCACCAATGTTTAACGTAGCACGTGAGTAACAGTTTTTAAATGCAAAGTGAGTTTCCAGATGTATCAAGCACTCGAAAAGCTTGCACGTTGTCAGCAGGATTTGAACCTGCGCGGGGATACCCCAATGGATTTCTACTCCATCGCCTTAACCACTCGGCCATGACAACGGTAACCAGGTGTTTTATTGGTCTGCTTTTCGGCAAACAATGGGATAAAACTCCAGCAGCGCACCAATTTAAACTATCTTCCGATTATGTCTTTATTTTCAGGTTCCACCAAACATCAAGTCTTGGTGAAGCACAATGAGAAGTGAATTAATCATAGAGCTTGTTACTTGCCCGAGTCTACACTCACAAGGATATGATGAACAAGGTAAGTTAGCATTTTCACAGATACTGTTGGCAGGCAAGTCGGGGAAACTGCTACCATGTGTGTTGAGGGTGTTTGTAGCCCATCAGCTCTGTCGTCTTTCTTAGATGCAAACGTGGTATTCAAGTACTCCATGTCGCAAGCACATCAAAGTGTGTGTTATGCGCCCAGCACGCTTCCGCTGCGCCACTCTGCTCCTGGTAAAGGATTCTAATGAGACAACAGACAGGCAAACTCTTCTTAGGTAGGTCTACCAGGGACCAGTTTACCAAAGTCGAAACATGCCCAGCTTAAGGACGATGTGTACACAATTAGTTATATGTGCAGATTCCAACAATGCAAAGCTGGACAAATCAAAGCTCATGTCACCTCTGTGCAAACGGGAATCATGTGTAACTTGTTGTGTACACATGATCCTTAAGCTGCACATTTTTCAACTTTGGTGATGTGGTTCCTGGTTCTGAGGAGGAGTTTGCCAGCGAGTTCTTCTCTTTTAAACATCCAGTTATTCTTGTTCTTTCTTTCACACACAAGAAACTTTTTCGAACCACTGGCTTTGGTTGTTTGCCAATTTCAGACTGGTGCAGGCAGAATTGACTAAGCAGACAGAGCTCAGAGGCTTTTTAATGCCATTCAAGGCACCAACAACACAACCTTTAACACAATCCAGCAGACTGTATCCCTCGGGCACACGACCTCGAGATTTTACAGATCTCCTTTGTTCAACATTCAAAGTGTGGCAAGAAACATATTAAGTATCCGACACATATCCATTCCAATGAATGAATGGATGTTGGCAGTGGTTGGATTTGAACCCATGCCTCCTCAGAGACTGGAGCCTTAATCCAGCACCTTAGACCCCTCGGCCACACTACCTTCTGCAAAGTTAGATTTTTTGGTTTTCTTTATCGAAGATACCGCAAATCAGTATGACGTCGTGAGGTAAGATGCTTCACTGAAAAGGCAGACCAATGACATGCACAGGAAGTAGAATGTTTACCCTGAAGAAGGATTCACTCGGCTGTTTGCCCAGAAGCTAGCAGGACAATGGAGAAATTCAATCCACCTGAGTAGAGCATGGTAAGGTTTTGACCAACATGTGCATGGACTGTTGACTTTCAGTTTCATCAAACGGCTGCCCCCGGTTTCTTCTCTGCCTTCACAAGATAATCTATTTTCCACAGACCAGGCAGAGAAACGACATGGCATTTGCTTAGCAGAGGATGGTTTCGATCCATCGACCTCTGGGTTATGGGCCCAGCACGCTTCCGCTGCGCCACTCTGCTCCTGCCAAGTGATTCTAATGAGACAACAGACAGTCAAACTCTTCTTAGGTAGGTCTACCAGGGACCAGTTTACCAAAGTCGAAACATGCCCAGCTTAAGGACGATGTGTACACAATTAGTTATATGTGCAGATTCCAACAATGCAAAGCTGGACAAATCAAAGCTCATGTCCAGCGCAATTTGTTGAGCCCAGACTTTGTGCCTTCTTGTAAGTACCACATATGAAGATCCATGCCCACGGTCCTAACTCTGCACAACGCTAGGATTAACAGGTTAAGTTAGAATTTTCACAAATACTGTTGGCAGGCAAGTCGGGGAAACTGCTACCATGTGTGTTGAGGGTGGTTGTTGCCCATGAGCTCTGTCGTCTTTCTTAGATGCAAAGGTGGTTTTCAAGTACTCCATGTTGCAAGCACATCAAAGTGTGTGTTGCGAGCAGGAACGTGAACCAGAACAGAACGTTGAGAGTGAACAGCATCACTGTCACGGACTTGAAAGCATAGCAGGTGTAAGACGTTTTTTTAAAGGCAATGTTAGTTTTCAGAGAGCACATGTAAAAGTAGGCAGGATTTGATGGTACAGGTGGATAGCACCAATGTTTAACGTAGCACGTGAGTAACAGTTTTTAAATGCAAAGTGAGTTTCCAGATGTATCAAGCACTCGAAAAGCTTGCACGTTGTCAGCAGGATTTGAACCTGCGCGGGGATACCCCAATGGATTTCAACTCCATCGCCTTAACCACTCGGCCATGACAACGGTAACCAGGTGTTTTATTGGTCTGCTTTTCGGCAAACAATGGGATAAAACTCCAGCAGCGCACCAATTTAAACTATCTTCCGATTATGTCTTTATTTTCAGGTTCCACCAAACATCAAGTCTTGGTGAAGCACAATGAGAAGTGAATTAATCATAGAGCTTGTTACTTGCCCGAGTCTACACTCACAAGGATATGATGAACAAGGTAAGTTAGCATTTTCACAGATACTGTTGGCAGGCAAGTCGGGGAAACTGCTACCATGTGTGTTGAGGGTGTTTGTAGCCCATCAGCTCTGTCGTCTTTCTTAGATGCAAACGTGGTATTCAAGTACTCCATGTCGCAAGCACATCAAAGTGTGTGTTATGGGCCCAGCACGCTTCCGCTGCGCCACTCTGCTCCTGGTAAAGGATTCTAATGAGACAACAGACAGGCAAACTCTTCTTAGGTAGGTCTACCAGGGACCAGTTTACCAAAGTCGAAACATGCCCAGCTTAAGGACGATGTGTACACAATTAGTTATATGTGCAGATTCCAACAATGCAAAGCTGGACAAATCAAAGCTCATGTCACCTCTGTGCAAACGGGAATCATGTGTAACTTGTTGTGTACACATGATCCTTAAGCTGGACATTTTTCAACTTTGGTGATGTGGTTCCTGGTACTGAGGAGGAGTTTGCCAGCGAGTTCTTCTCTTTGAAACATCCAGTTATTCTTGTTCTTTCTTTCACACACAAGAAACTTTTTCAAACCACTGGCTTTGGTTGTTTGCCAATTTCAGACTTGTGCAGGCAGAATTGACTAAGCAAACAGAGCTCAGAGGCTTTTTAATGCCATTCAAGTCACCAACAACACAACCTTTAACACAATCCAGCAGACTGTATCCCTCGGGCACACGACCTCGAGATTTTACAGATCTCCTTTGTTCAACATTCAAAGTGTGGCAAGAAACATATTAAGTATCCGACACATATCCATTCCAATGAATGAATGGATGTTGGCAGTGGTGGGATTTGAACCCACGCCTCCTCAGAGACTGGAGCCTTAATCCAGCGCCTTAGACCCCTCGGCCACACTACCTTCTGCAAAGTTAGATTTTTTGGTTTTCTTTATCGAAGATACCGCAAATCAGTATGACGTCGTGAGGTAAGATGCTTCACTGAAAAGGCAGACCAACGACATGCACAGGAAGTAGAATGTTTACCCTGAAGAAGGGGTTCACTCGGCTGTTTACCCAGAAGCCAGCAGGACAATGGAGAAATTCAATCCACCTGAGTAGAGCATGGTAAGGTTTTGACCAACATGTGCATGGACTGTTGACTTTCAGTTTCATCAAACGGCTGCCCCCGGTTTCTTCTCTGCCTTCACAAGATAATCTATTTTCCACAGACGAGGCAGAGAAACGACATGGCATTTGCTTAGCAGAGGATGGTTTCGATCCATCGACCTCTGGGTTATGGGCCCAGCACGCTTCCGCTGCGCCACTCTGCTCCTGCCAAGTGATTCTAATGAGACAACAGACAGTCAAACTCTTCTTAGGTAGGTCTACCAGGGACCAGTTTACCAAAGTCGAAACATGCCCAGCTTAAGGACGATGTGTACACAATTAGTTATATGTGCAGATTCCAACAATGCAAAGCTGGACAAATCAAAGCTCATGTCCAGCGCAATTTGTTGAGCCCAGACTTTGTGCCTTCTTGTAAGTACCACATATGAAGATCCATGCCCACGGTCCTAACTCTGCACAACGCTAGGATTAACAGGTTAAGTTAGAATTTTCACAAATACTGTTGGCAGGCAAGTCGGGGAAACTGCTACCATGTGTGTTGAGGGTGGTTGTTGCCCATGAGCTCTGTCGTCTTTCTTAGATGCAAAGGTGGTTTTCAAGTACTCCATGTTGCAAGCACATCAAAGTGTGTGTTGCGAGCAGGAACGTGAACCAGAACAGAACGTTGAGAGTGAACAGCATCACTGTCACGGACTTGAAAGCATAGCAGGTGTAAGACGTTTTTTTAAAGGCAATGTTAGTTTTCAGAGAGCACATGTAAATGTAGGCAGGATTTGATGGTACAGGTGGATAGCACCAATGTTTAGCGTAGCACGTGAGTAACAGTTTTTAAATGCAAAGTGAGTTTCCAGATGTATCAAGCACTCGAAAAGCTTGCACGTTGTCAGCAGGATTTGAACCTGCGCGGGGATACCCCAATGGATTTCAACTGCATCGCCTTAACCACTCGGCCATGACAACGGTAACCAGGTGTTTTATTGGTCTGCTTTTCGGCAAACAATGGGATAAAACTCCAGCAGCGCACCAATTTAAACTATCTTCCGATTATGTCTTTATTTTCAGGTTCCACCAAACATCAAGTCTTGGTGAAGCACAATGAGAAGTGAATTAATCATAGAGCTTGTTACTTGCCCGAGTCTACACTCACAAGGATATGATGAACAAGGTAAGTTAGCATTTTCACAGATACTGTTGGCAGGCAAGTCGGGGAAACTGCTACCATGTGTGTTGAGGGTGTTTGTAGCCCATCAGCTCTGTCGTCTTTCTTAGATGCAAACGTGGTATTCAAGTACTCCATGTCGCAAGCACATCAAAGTGTGTGTTATGGGCCCAGCACGCTTCCGCTGCGCCACTCTGCTCCTGGTAAAGGATTCTAATGAGACAACAGACAGGCAAACTCTTCTTAGGTAGGTCTACCAGGGACCAGTTTACCAAAGTCGAAACATGCCCAGCTTAAGGACGATGTGTACACAATTAGTTATATGTGCAGATTCCAACAATGCAAAGCTGGACAAATCAAAGCTCATGTCACCTCTGTGCAAACGGGAATCATGTGTAACTTGTTGTGTACACATGATCCTTAAGCTGGACATTTTTCAACTTTGGTGATGTGGTTCCTGGTACTGAGGAGGAGTTTGCCAGCGAGTTCTTCTCTTTGAAACATCCAGTTATTCTTGTTCTTTCTTTCACACACAAGAAACTTTTTCAAACCACTGGCTTTGGTTGTTTGCCAATTTCAGACTGGTGCAGGCAGAATTGACTAAGCAAACAGAGCTCAGAGGCTTTTTAATGCCATTCAAGTCACCAACAACACAACCTTTAACACAATCCAGCAGACTGTATCCCTCGGGCACACGACCTCGAGATTTTACAGATCTCCTTTGTTCAACATTCAAAGTGTGGCAAGAAACATATTAAGTATCCGACACATATCCATTCCAATGAATGAATGGATGTTGGCAGTGGTGGGATTTGAACCCACTCCTCCTCAGAGACTGGAGCCTTAATCCAGCGCCTTAGACCCCTCGGCCACACTACCTTCTGCAAAGTTAGATTTTTTGGTTTTCTTTATCGAAGATACCGCAAATCAGTATGACGTCGTGAGGTAAGATGCTTCACTGAAAAGGCAGACCAATGACATGCACAGGAAGTAGAATGTTTACCCTGAAGAAGGATTCACTCGGCTGTTTGCCCAGAAGCTAGCAGGACAATGGAGAAATTCAATCCACCTGAGTAGAGCATGGTAAGGTTTTGACCAACATGTGCATGGACTGTTGACTTTCAGTTTCATCAAACGGCTGCCCCCGGTTTCTTCTCTGCCTTCACAAGATAATCTATTTTCCACAGACGAGGCAGAGAAACGACATGGCATTTGCTTAGCAGAGGATGGTTTCGATCCATCGACCTCTGGGTTATGGGCCCAGCACGCTTCCGCTGCGCCACTCTGCTCCTGCCAAGTGATTCTAATGAGACAACACACAGTCAAACTCTTCTTAGGTAGCTCTACCAGGGACCAGTTTACCGAAGTCGAAACATGCCCAGCTTAAGGACGATGTGTACACAATTAGTTATATGTGCAGATTCCAACAATGCAAAGCTGGACAAATCAAAGCTCATGTCCAGCGCAATTTGTTGAGCCCAGACTTTGTGCCTTCTTGTAAGTACCACATATGAAGATCCATGCCCACGGTCCTAACTCTGCACAACGCTAGGATTAACAGGTTAAGTTAGAATTTTCACAAATACTGTTGGCAGGCAAGTCGGGGAAACTGCTACCATGTGTGTTGAGGGTGGTTGTTGCCCATGAGCTCTGTCGTCTTTCTTAGATGCAAAGGTGGTTTTCAAGTACTCCATGTTGCAAGCACATCAAAGTGTGTGTTGTGAGCAGGAACGTGAACCAGAACAGAACGTTGAGAGTGAACAGCATCACTGTCACGGACTTGAAAGCATAGCAGGTGTAAGACGTTTTTTTAAAGGCAATGTTAGTTTTCAGAGAGCACATGTAAATGTAGGCAGGATTTGATGGTACAGGTGGATAGCACCAATGTTTAACGTAGCACGTGAGTAACAGTTTTTAAATGCAAAGTGAGTTTCCAGATGTATCAAGCACTCGAAAAGCTTGCACGTTGTCAGCAGGATTTGAACCTGCGCGGGGATACCCCAATGGATTTCTACTCCATCGCCTTAACCACTCGGCCATGACAACGGTAACCAGGTGTTTTATTGGTCTGCTTTTCGGCAAACAATGGGATAAAACTCCAGCAGCGCACCAATTTAAACTATCTTCCGATTATGTCTTTATTTTCAGGTTCCACCAAACATCAAGTCTTGGTGAAGCACAATGAGAAGTGAATTAATCATAGAGCTTGTTACTTGCCCGAGTCTACACTCACAAGGATATGATGAACAAGGTAAGTTAGCATTTTCACAGATACTGTTGGCAGGCAAGTCGGGGAAACTGCTACCATGTGTGTTGAGGGTGTTTGTAGCCCATCAGCTCTGTCGTCTTTCTTAGATGCAAACGTGGTATTCAAGTACTCCATGTCGCAAGCACATCAAAGTGTGTGTTATGCGCCCAGCACGCTTCCGCTGCGCCACTCTGCTCCTGGTAAAGGATTCTAATGAGACAACAGACAGGCAAACTCTTCTTAGGTAGGTCTACCAGGGACCAGTTTACCAAAGTCGAAACATGCCCAGCTTAAGGACGATGTGTACACAATTAGTTATATGTGCAGATTCCAACAATGCAAAGCTGGACAAATCAAAGCTCATGTCACCTCTGTGCAAACGGGAATCATGTGTAACTTGTTGTGTACACATGATCCTTAAGCTGCACATTTTTCAACTTTGGTGATGTGGTTCCTGGTTCTGAGGAGGAGTTTGCCAGCGAGTTCTTCTCTTTTAAACATCCAGTTATTCTTGTTCTTTCTTTCACACACAAGAAACTTTTTCGAACCACTGGCTTTGGTTGTTTGCCAATTTCAGACTGGTGCAGGCAGAATTGACTAAGCAGACAGAGCTCAGAGGCTTTTTAATGCCATTCAAGGCACCAACAACACAACCTTTAACACAATCCAGCAGACTGTATCCCTCGGGCACACGACCTCGAGATTTTACAGATCTCCTTTGTTCAACATTCAAAGTGTGGCAAGAAACATATTAAGTATCCGACACATATCCATTCCAATGAATGAATGGATGTTGGCAGTGGTTGGATTTGAACCCATGCCTCCTCAGAGACTGGAGCCTTAATCCAGCACCTTAGACCCCTCGGCCACACTACCTTCTGCAAAGTTAGATTTTTTGGTTTTCTTTATCGAAGATACCGCAAATCAGTATGACGTCGTGAGGTAAGATGCTTCACTGAAAAGGCAGACCAATGACATGCACAGGAAGTAGAATGTTTACCCTGAAGAAGGATTCACTCGGCTGTTTGCCCAGAAGCTAGCAGGACAATGGAGAAATTCAATCCACCTGAGTAGAGCATGGTAAGGTTTTGACCAACATGTGCATGGACTGTTGACTTTCAGTTTCATCAAACGGCTGCCCCCGGTTTCTTCTCTGCCTTCACAAGATAATCTATTTTCCACAGACCAGGCAGAGAAACGACATGGCATTTGCTTAGCAGAGGATGGTTTCGATCCATCGACCTCTGGGTTATGGGCCCAGCACGCTTCCGCTGCGCCACTCTGCTCCTGCCAAGTGATTCTAATGAGACAACAGACAGTCAAACTCTTCTTAGGTAGGTCTACCAGGGACCAGTTTACCAAAGTCGAAACATGCCCAGCTTAAGGACGATGTGTACACAATTAGTTATATGTGCAGATTCCAACAATGCAAAGCTGGACAAATCAAAGCTCATGTCCAGCGCAATTTGTTGAGCCCAGACTTTGTGCCTTCTTGTAAGTACCACATATGAAGATCCATGCCCACGGTCCTAACTCTGCACAACGCTAGGATTAACAGGTTAAGTTAGAATTTTCACAAATACTGTTGGCAGGCAAGTCGGGGAAACTGCTACCATGTGTGTTGAGGGTGGTTGTTGCCCATGAGCTCTGTCGTCTTTCTTAGATGCAAAGGTGGTTTTCAAGTACTCCATGTTGCAAGCACATCAAAGTGTGTGTTGCGAGCAGGAACGTGAACCAGAACAGAACGTTGAGAGTGAACAGCATCACTGTCACGGACTTGAAAGCATAGCAGGTGTAAGACGTTTTTTTAAAGGCAATGTTAGTTTTCAGAGAGCACATGTAAAAGTAGGCAGGATTTGATGGTACAGGTGGATAGCACCAATGTTTAACGTAGCACGTGAGTAACAGTTTTTAAATGCAAAGTGAGTTTCCAGATGTATCAAGCACTCGAAAAGCTTGCACGTTGTCAGCAGGATTTGAACCTGCGCGGGGATACCCCAATGGATTTCAACTCCATCGCCTTAACCACTCGGCCATGACAACGGTAACCAGGTGTTTTATTGGTCTGCTTTTCGGCAAACAATGGGATAAAACTCCAGCAGCGCACCAATTTAAACTATCTTCCGATTATGTCTTTATTTTCAGGTTCCACCAAACATCAAGTCTTGGTGAAGCACAATGAGAAGTGAATTAATCATAGAGCTTGTTACTTGCCCGAGTCTACACTCACAAGGATATGATGAACAAGGTAAGTTAGCATTTTCACAGATACTGTTGGCAGGCAAGTCGGGGAAACTGCTACCATGTGTGTTGAGGGTGTTTGTAGCCCATCAGCTCTGTCGTCTTTCTTAGATGCAAACGTGGTATTCAAGTACTCCATGTCGCAAGCACATCAAAGTGTGTGTTATGGGCCCAGCACGCTTCCGCTGCGCCACTCTGCTCCTGGTAAAGGATTCTAATGAGACAACAGACAGGCAAACTCTTCTTAGGTAGGTCTACCAGGGACCAGTTTACCAAAGTCGAAACATGCCCAGCTTAAGGACGATGTGTACACAATTAGTTATATGTGCAGATTCCAACAATGCAAAGCTGGACAAATCAAAGCTCATGTCACCTCTGTGCAAACGGGAATCATGTGTAACTTGTTGTGTACACATGATCCTTAAGCTGGACATTTTTCAACTTTGGTGATGTGGTTCCTGGTACTGAGGAGGAGTTTGCCAGCGAGTTCTTCTCTTTGAAACATCCAGTTATTCTTGTTCTTTCTTTCACACACAAGAAACTTTTTCAAACCACTGGCTTTGGTTGTTTGCCAATTTCAGACTTGTGCAGGCAGAATTGACTAAGCAAACAGAGCTCAGAGGCTTTTTAATGCCATTCAAGTCACCAACAACACAACCTTTAACACAATCCAGCAGACTGTATCCCTCGGGCACACGACCTCGAGATTTTACAGATCTCCTTTGTTCAACATTCAAAGTGTGGCAAGAAACATATTAAGTATCCGACACATATCCATTCCAATGAATGAATGGATGTTGGCAGTGGTGGGATTTGAACCCACGCCTCCTCAGAGACTGGAGCCTTAATCCAGCGCCTTAGACCCCTCGGCCACACTACCTTCTGCAAAGTTAGATTTTTTGGTTTTCTTTATCGAAGATACCGCAAATCAGTATGACGTCGTGAGGTAAGATGCTTCACTGAAAAGGCAGACCAACGACATGCACAGGAAGTAGAATGTTTACCCTGAAGAAGGGGTTCACTCGGCTGTTTACCCAGAAGCCAGCAGGACAATGGAGAAATTCAATCCACCTGAGTAGAGCATGGTAAGGTTTTGACCAACATGTGCATGGACTGTTGACTTTCAGTTTCATCAAACGGCTGCCCCCGGTTTCTTCTCTGCCTTCACAAGATAATCTATTTTCCACAGACGAGGCAGAGAAACGACATGGCATTTGCTTAGCAGAGGATGGTTTCGATCCATCGACCTCTGGGTTATGGGCCCAGCACGCTTCCGCTGCGCCACTCTGCTCCTGCCAAGTGATTCTAATGAGACAACAGACAGTCAAACTCTTCTTAGGTAGGTCTACCAGGGACCAGTTTACCAAAGTCGAAACATGCCCAGCTTAAGGACGATGTGTACACAATTAGTTATATGTGCAGATTCCAACAATGCAAAGCTGGACAAATCAAAGCTCATGTCCAGCGCAATTTGTTGAGCCCAGACTTTGTGCCTTCTTGTAAGTACCACATATGAAGATCCATGCCCACGGTCCTAACTCTGCACAACGCTAGGATTAACAGGTTAAGTTAGAATTTTCACAAATACTGTTGGCAGGCAAGTCGGGGAAACTGCTACCATGTGTGTTGAGGGTGGTTGTTGCCCATGAGCTCTGTCGTCTTTCTTAGATGCAAAGGTGGTTTTCAAGTACTCCATGTTGCAAGCACATCAAAGTGTGTGTTGCGAGCAGGAACGTGAACCAGAACAGAACGTTGAGAGTGAACAGCATCACTGTCACGGACTTGAAAGCATAGCAGGTGTAAGACGTTTTTTTAAAGGCAATGTTAGTTTTCAGAGAGCACATGTAAATGTAGGCAGGATTTGATGGTACAGGTGGATAGCACCAATGTTTAACGTAGCACGTGAGTAACAGTTTTTAAATGCAAAGTGAGTTTCCAGATGTATCAAGCACTCGAAAAGCTTGCACGTTGTCAGCAGGATTTGAACCTGCGCGGGGATACCCCAATGGATTTCAACTCCATCGCCTTAACCACTCGGCCATGACAACGGTAACCAGGTGTTTTATTGGTCTGCTTTTCAGCAAACAATGGGATAAAACTCCAGCAGCGCACCAATTTAAACTATCTTCCGATTATGTCTTTATTTTCAGGTTCCACCAAACATCAAGTCTTGGTGAAGCACAATGAGAAGTGAATTAATCATAGAGCTTGTTACTTGCCCGAGTCTACACTCACAAGGATATGATGAACAAGGTAAGTTAGCATTTTCACAGATACTGTTGGCAGGCAAGTCGGGGAAACTGCTACCATGTGTGTTGAGGGTGTTTGTAGCCCATCAGCTCTGTCGTCTTTCTTAGATGCAAACGTGGTATTCAAGTACTCCATGTCGCAAGCACATCAAAGTGTGTGTTATGGGCCCAGCACGCTTCCGCTGCGCCACTCTGCTCCTGGTAAAGGATTCTAATGAGACAACAGACAGGCAAACTCTTCTTAGGTAGGTCTACCAGGGACCAGTTTACCAAAGTCGAAACATGCCCAGCTTAAGGACGATGTGTACACAATTAGTTATATGTGCAGATTCCAACAATGCAAAGCTGGACAAATCAAAGCTCATGTCACCTCTGTGCAAACGGGAATCATGTGTAACTTGTTGTGTACACATGATCCTTAAGCTGCACATTTTTCAACTTTGGTGATGTGGTTCCTGGTTCTGAGGAGGAGTTTGCCAGCGAGTTCTTCTCTTTTAAACATCCAGTTATTCTTGTTCTTTCTTTCACACACAAGAAACTTTTTCGAATCACTGGCTTTGGTTGTTTGCCAATTTCAGACTGGTGCAGGCAGAATTGACTAAGCAGACAGAGCTCAGAGGCTTTTTAATGCCATTCAAGTCACCAACAACACAACCTTTAACACAATCCAGCAGACTGTATCCCTCGGGCACACGACCTCGAGATTTTACAGATCTCCTTTGTTCAACATTCAAAGTGTGGCAAGAAACATATTAAGTATCCGACACATATCCATTCCAATGAATGAATGGATGTTGGCAGTGGTGGGATTTGAACCCACACCTCCTCAGAGACTGGAGCCTTAATCCAGCGCCTTAGACCCCTCGGCCACACTACCTTCTGCAAAGTTAGATTTTTTGGTTTTCTTTATCGAAGATACCGCAAATCAGTATGACGTCGTGAGGTAAGATGCTTCACTGAAAAGGAAGACCAATGACATGCACAGGAAGTAGAATGTTTACCCTGAAGAAGGATTCACTCGGCTGTTTGCCCAGAAGCTAGCAGGACAATGGAGAAATTCAATCCACCTGAGTAGAGCATGGTAAGGTTTTGACCAACATGTGCATGGACTGTTGACTTTCAGTTTCATCAAACGGCTGCCCCCGGTTTCTTCTCTGCCTTCACAAGATAATCTATTTTCCACAGACGAGGCAGAGAAACGACATGGCATTTGCTTAGCAGAGGATGGTTTCGATCCATCGACCTCTGGGTTATGGGCCCAGCACGCTTCCGCTGCGCCACTCTGCTCCTGCCAAGTGATTCTAATGAGACAACAGACAGTCAAACTCTTCTTAGGTAGGTCTACCAGGGACCAGTTTACCAAAGTCGAAACATGCCCAGCTTAAGGACGATGTGTACACAATTAGTTATATGTGCAGATTCCAACAATGCAAAGCTGGACAAATCAAAGCTCATGTCCAGCGCAATTTGTTGAGCCCAGACTTTGTGCCTTCTTGTAAGTACCACATATGAAGATCCATGCCCACGGTCCTAACTCTGCACAACGCTAGGATTAACAGGTTAAGTTAGAATTTTCACAAATACTGTTGGCAGGCAAGTCGGGGAAACTGCTACCATGTGTGTTGAGGGTGGTTGTTGCCCATGAGCTCTGTCGTCTTTCTTAGATGCAAAGGTGGTTTTCAAGTACTCCATGTTGCAAGCACATCAAAGTGTGTGTTGCGAGCAGGAACGTGAACCAGAACAGAACGTTGAGAGTGAACAGCATCACTGTCACGGACTTGAAAGCATAGCAGGTGTAAGACGTTTTTTTAAAGGCAATGTTAGTTTTCAGAGAGCACATGTAAATGTAGGCAGGATTTGATGGTACAGGTGGATAGCACCAATGTTTAACGTAGCACGTGAGTAACAGTTTTTAAATGCAAAGTGAGTTTCCAGATGTATCAAGCACTCGAAAAGCTTGCACGTTGTCAGCAGGATTTGAACCTGCGCGGGGATACCCCAATGGATTTCAACTCCATCGCCTTAACCACTCGGCCATGACAACGGTAACCAGGTGTTTTATTGGTCTGCTTTTCGGCAAACAATGGGATAAAACTCCAGCAGCGCACCAATTTAAACTATCTTCCGATTATGTCTTTATTTTCAGGTTCCACCAAACATCAAGTCTTGGTGAAGCACAATGAGAAGTGAATTAATCATAGAGCTTGTTACTTGCCCGAGTCTACACTCACAAGGATATGATGAACAAGGTAAGTTAGCATTTTCACAGATACTGTTGGCGGGCAAGTCGGGGAAACTGCTACCATGTGTGTTGAGGGTGTTTGTAGCCCATCAGCTCTGTCGTCTTTCTTAGATGC
Source organism: Microchirus variegatus (assembly GCF_963457635.1). NCBI lineage: Eukaryota > Metazoa > Chordata > Actinopteri > Pleuronectiformes > Soleidae > Microchirus > Microchirus variegatus. Next base: position 15,663,805 of record NC_139820.1, on the reverse strand, counting down.
AAACGTGGTATTCAAGTACTCCATGTCGCAAGCACATCAAAGTGTGTGTTATGGGCCCAGCACGCTTCCGCTGCGCCACTCTGCTCCTGGTAAAGGATTCTAATGAGACAACAGACAGGCAAACTCTTCTTAGGTAGGTCTACCAGGGACCAGTTTACCAAAGTCGAAACATGCCCAGCTTAAGGACGATGTGTACACAATTAGTTATATGTGCAGATTCCAACAATGCAAAGCTGGACAAATCAAAGCTCATGTCACCTCTGTGCAAACGGGAATCATGTGTAACTTGTTGTGTACACATGATCCTTAAGCTGGACATTTTTCAACTTTGGTGATGTGGTTCCTGGTACTGAGGAGGAGTTTGCCAGCGAGTTCTTCTCTTTGAAACATCCAGTTATTCTTGTTCTTTCTTTCACACACAAGAAACTTTTTCAAACCACTGGCTTTGGTTGTTTGCCAATTTCAGACTGGTGCAGGCAGAATTGACTAAGCAAACAGAGCTCAGAGGCTTTTTAATGCCATTCAAGTCACCAACAACACAACCTTTAACACAATCCAGCAGACTGTATCCCTCGGGCACACGACCTCGAGATTTTACAGATCTCCTTTGTTCAACATTCAAAGTGTGGCAAGAAACATATTAAGTATCCGACACATATCCATTCCAATGAATGAATGGATGTTGGCAGTGGTGGGATTTGAACACACTCCTCCTCAGAGACTGGAGCCTTAATCCAGCGCCTTAGACCCCTCGGCCACACTACCTTCTGCAAAGTTAGATTTTTTGGTTTTCTTTATCGAAGATACCGCAAATCAGTATGACGTCGTGAGGTAAGATGCTTCACTGAAAAGGCAGACCAACGACATGCACAGGAAGTAGAATGTTTACCCTGAAGAAGGGGTTCACTCGGCTGTTTACCCAGAAGCTAGCAGGACAATGGAGAAATTCAATCCACCTGAGTAGAGCATGGTAAGGTTTTGACCAACATGTGCATGGACTGTTGACTTTCAGTTTCATCAAACGGCTGCCCCCGGTTTCTTCTCTGCCTTCACAAGATAATCTATTTTCCACAGACGAGGCAGAGAAACGACATGGCATTTGCTTAGCAGAGGATGGTTTCGATCCATCGACCTCTGGGTTATGGGCCCAGCACGCTTCCGCTGCGCCACTCTGCTCCTGCCAAGTGATTCTAATGAGACAACAGACAGTCAAACTCTTCTTAGGTAGGTCTACCAGGGACCAGTTTACCAAAGTCGAAACATGCCCAGCTTAAGGACGATGTGTACACAATTAGTTATATGTGCAGATTCCAACAATGCAAAGCTGGACAAATCAAAGCTCATGTCCAGCGCAATTTGTTGAGCCCAGACTTTGTGCCTTCTTGTAAGTACCACATATGAAGATCCATGCCCACGGTCCTAACTCTGCACAACGCTAGGATTAACAGGTTAAGTTAGAATTTTCACAAATACTGTTGGCAGGCAAGTCGGGGAAACTGCTACCATGTGTGTTGAGGGTGGTTGTTGCCCATGAGCTCTGTCGTCTTTCTTAGATGCAAAGGTGGTTTTCAAGTACTCCATGTTGCAAGCACATCAAAGTGTGTGTTGCAAGCAGGAACGTGAACCAGAACAGAACGTTGAGAGTGAACAGCATCACTGTCACGGACTTGAAAGCATAGCAGGTGTAAGACGTTTTTTTAAAGGCAATGTTAGTTTTCAGAGAGCACATGTAAATGTAGGCAGGATTTGATGGTACAGGTGGATAGCACCAATGTTTAACGTAGCACGTGAGTAACAGTTTTTAAATGCAAAGTGAGTTTCCAGATGTATCAAGCACTCGAAAAGCTTGCACGTTGTCAGCAGGATTTGAACCTGCGCGGGGATACCCCAATGGATATCTACTCCATCGCCTTAACCACTCGGCCATGACAACGGTAACCAGGTGTTTTATTGGTCTGCTTTTCGGCAAACAATGGGATAAAACTCCAGCAGCGCACCAATTTAAACTATCTTCCGATTATGTCTTTATTTTCAGGTTCCACCAAACATCAAGTCTTGGTGAAGCACAATGAGAAGTGAATTAATCATAGAGCTTGTTACTTGCCCGAGTCTACACTCACAAGGATATGATGAACAAGGTAAGTTAGCATTTTCACAGATACTGTTGGCAGGCAAGTCGGGGAAACTGCTACCATGTGTGTTGAGGGTGTTTGTAGCCCATCAGCTCTGTCGTCTTTCTTAGATGCAAACGTGGTATTCAAGTACTCCATGTCGCAAGCACATCAAAGTGTGTGTTATGGGCCCAGCACGCTTCCGCTGCGCCACTCTGCTCCTGGTAAAGGATTCTAATGAGACAACAGACAGGCAAACTCTTCTTAGGTAGGTCTACCAGGGACCAGTTTACCAAAGTCGAAACATGCCCAGCTTAAGGACGATGTGTACACAATTAGTTATATGTGCAGATTCCAACAATGCAAAGCTGGACAAATCAAAGCTCATGTCACCTCTGTGCAAACGGGAATCATGTGTAACTTGTTGTGTACACATGATCCTTAAGCTGGACATTTTTCAACTTTGGTGATGTGGTTCCTGGTACTGAGGAGGAGTTTGCCAGCGAGTTCTTCTCTTTGAAACATCCAGTTATTCTTGTTCTTTCTTTCACACACAAGAAACTTTTTCAAACCACTGGCTTTGGTTGTTTGCCAATTTCAGACTGGTGCAGGCAGAATTGACTAAGCAAACAGAGCTCAGAGGCTTTTTAATGCCATTCAAGTCACCAACAACACAACCTTTAACACAATCCAGCAGACTGTATCCCTCGGGCACACGACCTCGAGATTTTACAGATCTCCTTTGTTCAACATTCAAAGTGTGGCAAGAAACATATTAAGTATCCGACACATATCCATTCCAATGAATGAATGGATGTTGGCAGTGGTGGGATTTGAACCCACGCCTCCTCAGAGACTGGAGCCTTAATCCAGCGCCTTAGACCCCTCGGCCACACTACCTTCTGCAAAGTTAGATTTTTTGGTTTTCTTTATCGAAGATACCGCAAATCAGTATGACGTCGTGAGGTAAGATGCTTCACTGAAAAGGCAGACCAACGACATGCACAGGAAGTAGAATGTTTACCCTGAAGAAGGGGTTCACTCGGCTGTTTACCCAGAAGCCAGCAGGACAATGGAGAAATTCAATCCACCTGAGTAGAGCATGGTAAGGTTTTGACCAACATGTGCATGGACTGTTGACTTTCAGTTTCATCAAACGGCTGCCCCCGGTTTCTTCTCTGCCTTCACAAGATAATCTATTTTCCACAGACGAGGCAGAGAAACGACATGGCATTTGCTTAGCAGAGGATGGTTTCGATCCATCGACCTCTGGGTTATGGGCCCAGCACGCTTCCGCTGCGCCACTCTGCTCCTGCCAAGTGATTCCAATGAGACAACAGACAGTCAAACTCTTCTTAGGTAGGTCTACCAGGGACCAGTTTACCAAAGTCGAAACATGCCCAGCTTAAGGACGATGTGTACACAATTAGTTATATGTGCAGATTCCAACAATGCAAAGCTGGACAAATCAAAGCTCATGTCCAGCGCAATTTGTTGAGCCCAGACTTTGTGCCTTCTTGTAAGTACCACATATGAAGATCCATGCCCACGGTCCTAACTCTGCACAACGCTAGGATTAACAGGTTAAGTTAGAATTTTCACAAATACTGTTGGCAGGCAAGTCGGGGAAACTGCTACCATGTGTGTTGAGGGTGGTTGTTGCCCATGAGCTCTGTCGTCTTTCTTAGATGCAAAGGTGGTTTTCAAGTACTCCATGTTGCAAGCACATCAAAGTGTGTGTTGCGAGCAGGAACGTGAACCAGAACAGAACGTTGAGAGTGAACAGCATCACTGTCACGGACTTGAAAGCATAGCAGGTGTAAGACGTTTTTTTAAAGGCAATGTTAGTTTTCAGAGAGCACATGTAAATGTAGGCAGGATTTGATGGTACAGGTGGATAGCACCAATGTTTAACGTAGCACGTGAGTAACAGTTTTTAAATGCAAAGTGAGTTTCCAGATGTATCAAACACTCGAAAAGCTTGCACGTTGTCAGCAGGATTTGAACCTGCGCGGGGATACCCCAATGGATTTCAACTCCATCGCCTTAACCACTCGGCCATGACAACAGTAACCAGGTGTTTTATTGGTCTGCTTTTCAGCAAACAATGGGATAAAACTCCAGCAGCGCACCAATTTAAACTATCTTCCGATTATGTCTTTATTTTCAGGTTCCACCAAACATCAAGTCTTGGTGAAGCACAATGAGAAGTGAATTAATCATAGAGCTTGTTACTTGCCCGAGTCTACACTCACAAGGATATGATGAACAAGGTAAGTTAGCATTTTCACAGATACTGTTGGCAGGCAAGTCGGGGAAACTGCTACCATGTGTGTTGAGGGTGTTTGTAGCCCATCAGCTCTGTCGTCTTTCTTAGATGCAAACGTGGTATTCAAGTACTCCATGTCGCAAGCACATCAAAGTGTGTGTTATGGGCCCAGCACGCTTCCGCTGCGCCACTCTGCTCCTGGTAAAGGATTCTAATGAGACAACAGACAGGCAAACTCTTCTTAGGTAGGTCTACCAGGGACCAGTTTACCAAAGTCGAAACATGCCCAGCTTAAGGACGATGTGTACACAATTAGTTATATGTGCAGATTCCAACAATGCAAAGCTGGACAAATCAAAGCTCATGTCACCTCTGTGCAAACGGGAATCATGTGTAACTTGTTGTGTACACATGATCCTTAAACTGCACATTTTTCAACTTTGGTGATGTGGTTCCTGGTTCTGAGGAGGAGTTTGCCAGCGAGTTCTTCTCTTTTAAACATCCAGTTATTCTTGTTCTTTCTTTCACACACAAGAAACTTTTTCGAACCACTGGCTTTGGTTGTTTGCCAATTTCAGACTGGTGCAGGCAGAATTGACTAAGCAGACAGAGCTCAGAGGCTTTTTAATGCCATTCAAGTCACCAACAACACAACCTTTAACACAATCCAGCAGACTGTATCCCTCGGGCACACGACCTCGAGATTTTACAGATCTCCTTTGTTCAACATTCAAAGTGTGGCAAGAAACATATTAAGTATCCGACACATATCCATTCCAATGAATGAATGGATGTTGGCAGTGGTGGGATTTGAACCCATGCCTCCTCAGAGACTGGAGCCTTAATCCAGCGCCTTAGACCCCTCGGCCACACTACCTTCTGCAAAGTTAGATTTTTTGGTTTTCTTTATCGAAGATACCGCAAATCAGTATGACGTCGTGAGGTAAGATGCTTCACTGAAAAGGCAGACCAATGACATGCACAGGAAGTAGAATGTTTACCCTGAAGAAGGATTCACTCGGCTGTTTGCCCAGAAGCTAGCAGGACAATGGAGAAATTCAATCCACCTGAGTAGAGCATGGTAAGGTTTTGACCAACATGTGCATGGACTGTTGACTTTCAGTTTCATCAAACGGCTGCCCCCGGTTTCTTCTCTGCCTTCACAAGATAATCTATTTTCCACAGACGAGGCAGAGAAACGACATGGCATTTGCTTAGCAGAGGATGGTTTCGATCCATCGACCTCTGGGTTATGGGCCCAGCACGCTTCCGCTGCGCCACTCTGCTCCTGCCAAGTGATTCTAATGAGACAACAGACAGTCAAACTCTTCTTAGGTAGGTCTACCAGGGACCAGTTTACCAAAGTCGAAACATGCCCAGCTTAAGGACGATGTGTACACAATTAGTTATATGTGCAGATTCCAACAATGCAAAGCTGGACAAATCAAAGCTCATGTCCAGCGCAATTTGTTGAGCCCAGACTTTGTGCCTTCTTGTAAGTACCACATATGAAGATCCATGCCCACGGTCCTAACTCTGCACAACGCTAGGATTAACAGGTTAAGTTAGAATTTTCACAAATACTGTTGGCAGGCAAGTCGGGGAAACTGCTACCATGTGTGTTGAGGGTGGTTGTTGCCCATGAGCTCTGTCGTCTTTCTTAGATGCAAAGGTGGTTTTCAAGTACTCCATGTTGCAAGCACATCAAAGTGTGTGTTGCGAGCAGGAACGTGAACCAGAACAGAACGTTGAGAGTGAACAGCATCACTGTCACGGACTTGAAAGCATAGCAGGTGTAAGACGTTTTTTTAAAGGCAATGTTAGTTTTCAGAGAGCACATGTAAATGTAGGCAGGATTTGATGGTACAGGTGGATAGCACCAATGTTTAACGTAGCACGTGAGTAACAGTTTTTAAATGCAAAGTGAGTTTCCAGATGTATCAAGCACTCGAAAAGCTTGCACGTTGTCAGCAGGATTTGAACCTGCGCGGGGATACCCCAATGGATTTCTACTCCATCGCCTTAACCACTCAGCCATGACAACGGTAACTAGGTGTTTTATTGGTCTGCTTTTCGGCAAACAATGGGATAAAACTCCAGCAGCGCACCAATTTAAACTATCTTCCGATTATGTCTTTATTTTCAGGTTCCACCAAACATCAAGTCTTGGTGAAGCACAATGAGAAGTGAATTAATCATAGAGCTTGTTACTTGCCCGAGTCTACACTCACAAGGATATGATGAACAAGGTAAGTTAGCATTTTCACAGATACTGTTGGCAGGCAAGTCGGGGAAACTGCTACCATGTGTGTTGAGGGTGTTTGTAGCCCATCAGCTCTGTCGTCTTTCTTAGATGCAAACGTGGTATTCAAGTACTCCATGTCGCAAGCACATCAAAGTGTGTGTTATGGGCCCAGCACGCTTCCGCTGCACCACTCTGCTCCTGGTAAAGGATTCTAATGAGACAACAGACAGGCAAACTCTTCTTAGGTAGGTCTACCAGGGACCAGTTTACCAAAGTCGAAACATGCCCAGCTTAAGGACGATGTGTACACAATTAGTTATATGTGCAGATTCCAACAATGCAAAGCTGGACAAATCAAAGCTCATGTCACCTCTGTGCAAACGGGAATCATGTGTAACTTGTTGTGTACACATGATCCTTAAGCTGCACATTTTTCAACTTTGGTGATGTGGTTCCTGGTTCTGAGGAGGAGTTTGCCAGCGAGTTCTTCTCTTTTAAACATCCAGTTATTCTTGTTCTTTCTTTCACACACAAGAAACTTTTTCGAATCACTGGCTTTGGTTGTTTGCCAATTTCAGACTGGTGCAGGCAGAATTGACTAAGCAGACAGAGCTCAGAGGCTTTTTAATGCCATTCAAGTCACCAACAACACAACCTTTAACACAATCCAGCAGACTGTATCCCTCGGGCACACGACCTCGAGATTTTACAGATCTCCTTTGTTCAACATTCAAAGTGTGGCAAGAAACATATTAAGTATCCGACACATATCCATTCCAATGAATGAATGGATGTAGGCAGGATTTGATGGTACAGGTGGATAGCACCAATGTTTAACGTAGCACGTGAGTAACAGTTTTTAAATGCAAAGTGAGTTTCCAGATGTATCAAACACTCGAAAAGCTTGCACGTTGTCAGCAGGATTTGAACCTGCGCGGGGATACCCCAATGGATTTCAACTCCATCGCCTTAACCACTCGGCCATGACAACGGTAACCAGGTGTTTTATTGGTCTGCTTTTCAGCAAACAATGGGATAAAACTCCAGCAGCGCACCAATTTAAACTATCTTCCGATTATGTCTTTATTTTCAGGTTCCACCAAACATCAAGTCTTGGTGAAGCACAATGAGAAGTGAATTAATCATAGAGCTTGTTACTTGCCCGAGTCTACACTCACAAGGATATGATGAACAAGGTAAGTTAGCATTTTCACAGATACTGTTGGCAGGCAAGTCGGGGAAACTGCTACCATGTGTGTTGAGGGTGTTTGTAGCCCATCAGCTCTGTCGTCTTTCTTAGATGCAAACGTGGTATTCAAGTACTCCATGTCGCAAGCACATCAAAGTGTGTGTTATGGGCCCAGCACGCTTCCGCTGCGCCACTCTGCTCCTGGTAAAGGATTCTAATGAGACAACAGACAGGCAAACTCTTCTTAGGTAGGTCTACCAGGGACCAGTTTACCAAAGTCGAAACATGCCCAGCTTAAGGACGATGTGTACACAATTAGTTATATGTGCAGATTCCAACAATGCAAAGCTGGACAAATCAAAGCTCATGTCACCTCTGTGCAAACGGGAATCATGTGTAACTTGTTGTGTACACATGATCCTTAAACTGCACATTTTTCAACTTTGGTGATGTGGTTCCTGGTTCTGAGGAGGAGTTTGCCAGCGAGTTCTTCTCTTTTAAACATCCAGTTATTCTTGTTCTTTCTTTCACACACAAGAAACTTTTTCGAACCACTGGCTTTGGTTGTTTGCCAATTTCAGACTGGTGCAGGCAGAATTGACTAAGCAGACAGAGCTCAGAGGCTTTTTAATGCCATTCAAGTCACCAACAACACAACCTTTAACACAATCCAGCAGACTGTATCCCTCGGGCACACGACCTCGAGATTTTACAGATCTCCTTTGTTCAACATTCAAAGTGTGGCAAGAAACATATTAAGTATCCGACACATATCCATTCCAATGAATGAATGGATGTTGGCAGTGGTGGGATTTGAACCCATGCCTCCTCAGAGACTGGAGCCTTAATCCAGCGCCTTAGACCCCTCGGCCACACTACCTTCTGCAAAGTTAGATTTTTTGGTTTTCTTTATCGAAGATACCGCAAATCAGTATGACGTCGTGAGGTAAGATGCTTCACTGAAAAGGCAGACCAATGACATGCACAGGAAGTAGAATGTTTACCCTGAAGAAGGATTCACTCGGCTGTTTGCCCAGAAGCTAGCAGGACAATGGAGAAATTCAATCCACCTGAGTAGAGCATGGTAAGGTTTTGACCAACATGTGCATGGACTGTTGACTTTCAGTTTCATCAAACGGCTGCCCCCGGTTTCTTCTCTGCCTTCACAAGATAATCTATTTTCCACAGACGAGGCAGAGAAACGACATGGCATTTGCTTAGCAGAGGATGGTTTCGATCCATCGACCTCTGGGTTATGGGCCCAGCACGCTTCCGCTGCGCCACTCTGCTCCTGCCAAGTGATTCTAATGAGACAACAGACAGTCAAACTCTTCTTAGGTAGGTCTACCAGGGACCAGTTTACCAAAGTCGAAACATGCCCAGCTTAAGGACGATGTGTACACAATTAGTTATATGTGCAGATTCCAACAATGCAAAGCTGGACAAATCAAAGCTCATGTCCAGCGCAATTTGTTGAGCCCAGACTTTGTGCCTTCTTGTAAGTACCACATATGAAGATCCATGCCCACGGTCCTAACTCTGCACAACGCTAGGATTAACAGGTTAAGTTAGAATTTTCACAAATACTGTTGGCAGGCAAGTCGGGGAAACTGCTACCATGTGTGTTGAGGGTGGTTGTTGCCCATGAGCTCTGTCGTCTTTCTTAGATGCAAAGGTGGTTTTCAAGTACTCCATGTTGCAAGCACATCAAAGTGTGTGTTGCGAGCAGGAACGTGAACCAGAACAGAACGTTGAGAGTGAACAGCATCACTGTCACGGACTTGAAAGCATAGCAGGTGTAAGACGTTTTTTTAAAGGCAATGTTAGTTTTCAGAGAGCACATGTAAATGTAGGCAGGATTTGATGGTACAGGTGGATAGCACCAATGTTTAACGTAGCACGTGAGTAACAGTTTTTAAATGCAAAGTGAGTTTCCAGATGTATCAAGCACTCGAAAAGCTTGCACGTTGTCAGCAGGATTTGAACCTGCGCGGGGATACCCCAATGGATATCTACTCCATCGCCTTAACCACTCAGCCATGACAACGGTAACTAGGTGTTTTATTGGTCTGCTTTTCGGCAAACAATGGGATAAAACTCCAGCAGCGCACCAATTTAAACTATCTTCCGATTATGTCTTTATTTTCAGGTTCCACCAAACATCAAGTCTTGGTGAAGCACAATGAGAAGTGAATTAATCATAGAGCTTGTTACTTGCCCGAGTCTACACTCACAAGGATATGATGAACAAGGTAAGTTAGCATTTTCACAGATACTGTTGGCAGGCAAGTCGGGGAAACTGCTACCATGTGTGTTGAGGGTGTTTGTAGCCCATCAGCTCTGTCGTCTTTCTTAGATGCAAACGTGGTATTCAAGTACTCCATGTCGCAAGCACATCAAAGTGTGTGTTATGGGCCCAGCACGCTTCCGCTGCACCACTCTGCTCCTGGTAAAGGATTCTAATGAGACAACAGACAGGCAAACTCTTCTTAGGTAGGTCTACCAGGGACCAGTTTACCAAAGTCGAAACATGCCCAGCTTAAGGACGATGTGTACACAATTAGTTATATGTGCAGATTCCAACAATGCAAAGCTGGACAAATCAAAGCTCATGTCACCTCTGTGCAAACGGGAATCATGTGTAACTTGTTGTGTACACATGATCCTTAAGCTGCACATTTTTCAACTTTGGTGATGTGGTTCCTGGTTCTGAGGAGGAGTTTGCCAGCGAGTTCTTCTCTTTTAAACATCCAGTTATTCTTGTTCTTTCTTTCACACACAAGAAACTTTTTCGAATCACTGGCTTTGGTTGTTTGCCAATTTCAGACTGGTGCAGGCAGAATTGACTAAGCAGACAGAGCTCAGAGGCTTTTTAATGCCATTCAAGTCACCAACAACACAACCTTTAACACAATCCAGCAGACTGTATCCCTCGGGCACACGACCTCGAGATTTTACAGATCTCCTTTGTTCAACATTCAAAGTGTGGCAAGAAACATATTAAGTATCCGACACATATCCATTCCAATGAATGAATGGATGTTGGCAGTGGTGGGATTTGAACCCATGCCTCCTCAGAGACTGGAGCCTTAATCCAGCGCCTTAGACCCCTCGGCCACACTACCTTCTGCAAAGTTAGATTTTTTGGTTTTCTTTATCGAAGATACCGCAAATCAGTATGACGTCGTGAGGTAAGATGCTTCACTGAAAAGGCAGACCAATGACATGCACAGGAAGTAGAATGTTTACCCTGAAGAAGGATTCACTCGGCTGTTTGCCCAGAAGCTAGCAGGACAATGGAGAAATTCAATCCACCTGAGTAGAGCATGGTAAGGTTTTGACCAACATGTGCATGGACTGTTGACTTTCAGTTTCATCAAACGGCTGCCCCCGGTTTCTTCTCTGCCTTCACAAGATAATCTATTTTCCACAGACGAGGCAGAGAAACGACATGGCATTTGCTTAGCAGAGGATGGTTTCGATCCATCGACCTCTGGGTTATGGGCCCAGCACGCTTCCGCTGCGCCACTCTGCTCCTGCCAAGTGATTCTAATGAGACAACAGACAGTCAAACTCTTCTTAGGTAGGTCTACCAGGGACCAGTTTACCAAAGTCGAAACATGCCCAGCTTAAGGACGATGTGTACACAATTAGTTATATGTGCAGATTCCAACAATGCAAAGCTGGACAAATCAAAGCTCATGTCCAGCGCAATTTGTTGAGCCCAGACTTTGTGCCTTCTTGTAAGTACCACATATGAAGATCCATGCCCACGGTCCTAACTCTGCACAACGCTAGGATTAACAGGTTAAGTTAGAATTTTCACAAATACTGTTGGCAGGCAAGTCGGGGAAACTGCTACCATGTGTGTTGAGGGTGGTTGTTGCCCATGAGCTCTGTCGTCTTTCTTAGATGCAAAGGTGGTTTTCAAGTACTCCATGTTGCAAGCACATCAAAGTGTGTGTTGCGAGCAGGAACGTGAACCAGAACAGAACGTTGAGAGTGAACAGCATCACTGTCACGGACTTGAAAGCATAGCAGGTGTAAGACGTTTTTTTAAAGGCAATGTTAGTTTTCAGAGAGCACATGTAAATGTAGGCAGGATTTGATGGTACAGGTGGATAGCACCAATGTTTAACGTAGCACGTGAGTAACAGTTTTTAAATGCAAAGTGAGTTTCCAGATGTATCAAGCACTCGAAAAGCTTGCACGTTGTCAGCAGGATTTGAACCTGCGCGGGGATACCCCAATGGATTTCAACTCCATCGCCTTAACCACTCGGCCATGACAACGGTAACCAGGTGTTTTATTGGTCTGCTTTTCGGCAAACAATGGGATAAAACTCCAGCAGCGCACCAATTTAAACTATCTTCCGATTATGTCTTTATTTTCAGGATTCCACCAAACATCAAGTCTTGGTGAAGCACAATGAGAAGTGAATTAATCATAGAGCTTGTTACTTGCCCGAGTCTACACTCACAAGGATATGATGAACAAGGTAAGTTAGCATTTTCACAGATACTGTTGGCGGGCAAGTCGGGGAAACTGCTACCATGTGTGTTGAGGGTGTTTGTAGCCCATCAGCTCTGTCGTCTTTCTTAGATGCAAACGTGGTATTCAAGTACTCCATGTCGCAAGCACATCAAAGTGTGTGTTATGGGCCCAGCACGCTTCCGCTGCGCCACTCTGCTCCTGGTAAAGGATTCTAATGAGACAACAGACAGGCAAACTCTTCTTAGGTAGGTCTACCAGGGACCAGTTTACCAAAGTCGAAACATGCCCAGCTTAAGGACGATGTGTACACAATTAGTTATATGTGCAGATTCCAACAATGCAAAGCTGGACAAATCAAAGCTCATGTCACCTCTGTGCAAACGGGAATCATGTGTAACTTGTTGTGTACACATGATCCTTAAGCTGGACATTTTTCAACTTTGGTGATGTGGTTCCTGGTACTGAGGAGGAGTTTGCCAGCGAGTTCTTCTCTTTGAAACATCCAGTTATTCTTGTTCTTTCTTTCACACACAAGAAACTTTTTCAAACCACTGGCTTTGGTTGTTTGCCAATTTCAGACTGGTGCAGGCAGAATTGACTAAGCAAACAGAGCTCAGAGGCTTTTTAATGCCATTCAAGTCACCAACAACACAACCTTTAACACAATCCAGCAGACTGTATCCCTCGGGCACACGACCTCGAGATTTTACAGATCTCCTTTGTTCAACATTCAAAGTGTGGCAAGAAACATATTAAGTATCCGACACATATCCATTCCAATGAATGTTGGCAGTGGTGGGATTTGAACCCACGCCTCCTCAGAGACTGGAGCCTTAATCCAGCGCCTTAGACCCCTCGGCCACACTACCTTCTGCAAAGTTAGATTTTTTGGTTTTCTTTATCGAAGATACCGCAAATCAGTATGACGTCGTGAGGTAAGATGCTTCACTGAAAAGGCAGACCAATGACATGCACAGGAAGTAGAATGTTTACCCTGAAGAAGGGGTTCACTCGGCTGTTTACCCAGAAGCTAGCAGGACAATGGAGAAATTCAATCCACCTGAGTAGAGCATGGTAAGGTTTTGACCAACATGTGCATGGACTGTTGACTTTCAGTTTCATCAAACGGCTGCCCCCGGTTTCTTCTCTGCCTTCACAAGATAATCTATTTTCCACAGACGAGGCAGAGAAACGACATGGCATTTGCTTAGCAGAGGATGGTTTCGATCCATCGACCTCTGGGTTATGGGCCCAGCACGCTTCCGCTGCGCCACTCTGCTCCTGGTAAAGGATTCTAATGAGACAACAGACAGGCAAACTCTTCTTAGGTAGGTCTACCAGGGACCAGTTTACCAAAGTCGAAACATGCCCAGCTTAAGGACGATGTGTACACAATTAGTTATATGTGCAGATTCCAACAATGCAAAGCTGGACAAATCATGGCTCATGTCCAGCGCAATTTGTTGAGCCCAGACTTTGTGCCTTCTTGTAAGTACCACATATGAAGATCCATGCCCACGGTCCTAACTCTGCACAACGCTAGGATTAACAGGTTAAGTTAGAATTTTCACAAATACTGTTGGCAGGCAAGTCGGGGAAACTGCTACCATGTGTGTTGAGGGTGGTTGTTGCCCATGAGCTCTGTCGTCTTTCTTAGATGCAAAGGTGGTTTTCAAGTACTCCATGTTGCAAGCACATCAAAGTGTGTGTTGCGAGCAGGAACGTGAACCAGAACAGAACGTTGAGAGTGAACAGCATCACTGTCACGGACTTGAAAGCATAGCAGGTGTAAGACGTTTTTTTAAAGGCAATGTTAGTTTTCAGAGAGCACATGTAAATGTAGGCAGGATTTGATGGTACAGGTGGATAGCACCAATGTTTAACGTAGCACGTGAGTAACAGTTTTTAAATGCAAAGTGAGTTTCCAGATGTATCAAGCACTCGAAAAGCTTGCACGTTGTCAGCAGGATTTGAACCTGCGCGGGGATACCCCAATGGATTTCTACTCCATCGCCTTAACCACTCAGCCATGACAACGGTAACCAGGTGTTTTATTGGTCTGCTTTTCGGCAAACAATGGGATAAAACTCCAGCAGCGCACCAATTTAAACTATCTTCCGATTATGTCTTTATTTTCAGGTTCCACCAAACATCAAGTCTTGGTGAAGCACAATGAGAAGTGAATTAATCATAGAGCTTGTTACTTGCCCGAGTCTACACTCACAAGGATATGATGAACAAGGTAAGTTAGCATTTTCACAGATACTGTTGGCAGGCAAGTCGGGGAAACTGCTACCATGTGTGTTGAGGGTGGTTGTTGCCCATGAGCTCTGTCGTCTTTCTTAGATGCAAAGGTGGTTTTCAAGTACTCCATGTTGCAAGCACATCAAAGTGTGTGTTGCGAGCAGGAACGTGAACCAGAACAGAACGTTGAGAGTGAACAGCATCACTGTCACGGACTTGAAAGCATAGCAGGTGTAAGACGTTTTTTTAAAGGCAATGTTAGTTTTCAGAGAGCACATGTAAATGTAGGCAGGATTTGATGGTACAGGTGGATAGCACCAATGTTTAGCGTAGCACGTGAGTAACAGTTTTTAAATGCAAAGTGAGTTTCCAGATGTATCAAGCACTCGAAAAGCTTGCACGTTGTCAGCAGGATTTGAACCTGCGCGGGGATACCCCAATGGATTTCAACTCCATCGCCTTAACCACTCGGCCATGACAACGGTAACCAGGTGTTTTATTGGTCTGCTATTCAGCAAACAATGGGATAAAACTCCAGCAGCGCACCAATTTGCAGCGCACCAATTTAAACTATCTTCCGATTATGTCTTTATTTTCAGGTTCCACCAAACATCAAGTCTTGGTGAAGCACAATGAGAAGTGAATTAATCATAGAGCTTGTTACTTGCCCGAGTCTACACTCACAAGGATATGATGAACAAGGTAAGTTAGCATTTTCACAGATACTGTTGGCAGGCAAGTCGGGGAAACTGCTACCATGTGTGTTGAGGGTGTTTGTAGCCCATCAGCTCTGTCGTCTTTCTTAGATGCAAACGTGGTATTCAAGTACTCCATGTCGCAAGCACATCAAAGTGTGTGTTATGGGCCCAGCACGCTTCCGCTGCGCCACTCTGCTCCTGGTAAAGGATTCTAATGAGACAACAGACAGGCAAACTCTTCTTAGGTAGGTCTACCAGGGACCAGTTTACCAAAGTCGAAACATGCCCAGCTTAAGGACGATGTGTACACAATTAGTTATATGTGCAGATTCCAACAATGCAAAGCTGGACAAATCAAAGCTCATGTCCAGCGCAATTTGTTGAGCCCAGACTTTGTGCCTTCTTGTAAGTACCACATATGAAGATCCATGCCCACGGTCCTAACTCTGCACAACGCTAGGATTAACAGGTTAAGTTAGAATTTTCACAAATACTGTTGGCAGGCAAGTCGGGGAAACTGCTACCATGTGTGTTGAGGGTGGTTGTTGCCCATGAGCTCTGTCGTCTTTCTTAGATGCAAAGGTGGTTTTCAAGTACTCCATGTTGCAAGCACATCAAAGTGTGTGTTGCGAGCAGGAACGTGAACCAGAACAGAACGTTGAGAGTGAACAGCATCACTGTCACGGACTTGAAAGCATAGCAGGTGTAAGACGTTTTTTTAAAGGCAATGTTAGTTTTCAGAGAGCACATGTAAATGTAGGCAGGATTTGATGGTACAGGTGGATAGCACCAATGTTTAGCGTAGCACGTGAGTAACAGTTTTTAAATGCAAAGTGAGTTTCCAGATGTATCAAGCACTCGAAAAGCTTGCACGTTGTCAGCAGGATTTGAACCTGCGCGGGGATACCCCAATGGATTTCAACTCCATCGCCTTAACCACTCGGCCATGACAACGGTAACCAGGTGTTTTATTGGTCTGCTATTCAGCAAACAATGGGATAAAACTCCAGCAGCGCACCAATTTGCAGCGCACCAATTTAAACTATCTTCCGATTATGTCTTTATTTTCAGGTTCCACCAAACATCAAGTCTTGGTGAAGCACAATGAGAAGTGAATTAATCATAGAGCTTGTTACTTGCCCGAGTCTACACTCACAAGGATATGATGAACAAGGTAAGTTAGCATTTTCACAGATACTGTTGGCAGGCAAGTCGGGGAAACTGCTACCATGTGTGTTGAGGGTGTTTGTAGCCCATCAGCTCTGTCGTCTTTCTTAGATGCAAACGTGGTATTCAAGTACTCCATGTCGCAAGCACATCAAAGTGTGTGTTATGGGCCCAGCACGCTTCCGCTGCGCCACTCTGCTCCTGGTAAAGGATTCTAATGAGACAACAGACAGGCAAACTCTTCTTAGGTAGGTCTACCAGGGACCAGTTTACCAAAGTCGAAACATGCCCAGCTTAAGGACGATGTGTACACAATTAGTTATATGTGCAGATTCCAACAATGCAAAGCTGGACAAATCAAAGCTCATGTCACCTCTGTGCAAACGGGAATCATGTGTAACTTGTTGTGTACACATGATCCTTAAGCTGCACATTTTTCAACTTTGGTGATGTGGTTCCTGGTTCTGAGGAGGAGTTTGCCAGCGAGTTCTTCTCTTTTAAACATCCAGTTATTCTTGTTCTTTCTTTCACACACAAGAAACTTTTTCGAACCACTGGCTTTGGTTGTTTGCCAATTTCAGACTGGTGCAGGCAGAATTGACTAAGCAGACAGAGCTCCGAGGCTTTTTAATGCCATTCAAGTCACCAACAACACAACCTTTAACACAATCCAGCAGACTGTATCCCTCGGGCACACGACCTCGAGATTTTACAGATCTCCTTTGTTCAACATTCAAAGTGTGGCAAGAAACATATTAAGTATCCGACACATATCCATTCCAATGAATGAATGGATGTTGGCAGTGGTGGGATTTGAACCCACGCCTCCTCAGAGACTGGAGCCTTAATCCAGCGCCTTAGACCCCTCGGCCACACTACCTTCTGCAAAGTTAGATTTTTTGGTTTTCTTTATCGAAGATACCGCAAATCAGTATGACGTCGTGAGGTAAGATGCTTCACTGAAAAGGCAGACCAATGACATGCACAGGAAGTAGAATGTTTACCCTGAAGAAGGATTCACTCGGCTGTTCGCCCAGAAGCTAGCAGGACAATGGAGAAATTCAATCCACCTGAGTAGAGCATGGTAAGGTTTTGACCAACATGTGCATGGACTGTTGACTTTCAGTTTCATCAAACGGCTGCCCCCGGTTTCTTCTCTGCCTTCACAAGATAATCTATTTTCCACAGACGAGGCAGAGAAACGACATGGCATTTGCTTAGCAGAGGATGGTTTCGATCCATCGACCTCTGGGTTATGGGCCCAGCACGCTTCCGCTGCGCCACTCTGCTCCTGCCAAGTGATTCTAATGAGACAACAGACAGTCAAACTCTTCTTAGGTAGGTCTACCAGGGACCAGTTTACCAAAGTCGAAACATGCCCAGCTTAAGGACGATGTGTACACAATTAGTTATATGTGCAGATTCCAACAATGCAAAGCTGGACAAATCAAAGCTCATGTCCAGCGCAATTTGTTGAGCCCAGACTTTGTGCCTTCTTGTAAGTACCACATATGAAGATCCATGCCCACGGTCCTAACTCTGCACAACGCTAGGATTAACAGGTTAAGTTAGAATTTTCACAAATACTGTTGGCAGGCAAGTCGGGGAAACTGCTACCATGTGTGTTGAGGGTGGTTGTTGCCCATGAGCTCTGTCGTCTTTCTTAGATGCAAAGGTGGTTTTCAAGTACTCCATGTTGCAAGCACATCAAAGTGTGTGTTGCGAGCAGGAACGTGAACCAGAACAGAACGTTGAGAGTGAACAGCATCACTGTCACGGACTTGAAAGCATAGCAGGTGTAAGACGTTTTTTTAAAGGCAATGTTAGTTTTCAGAGAGCACATGTAAATGTAGGCAGGATTTGATGGTACAGGTGGATAGCACCAATGTTTAGCGCAGCACGTGAGTAACAGTTTTTAAATGCAAAGTGAGTTTCCAGATGTATCAAGCACTCGAAAAGCTTGCACGTTGTCAGCAGGATTTGAACCTGCGCGGGGATACCCCAATGGATTTCAACTCCATCGCCTTAACCACTCGGCCATGACAACGGTAACCAGGTGTTTTATTGGTCTGCTTTTCGGCAAACAATGGGATAAAACTCCAGCAGCGCACCAATTTAAACTATCTTCCGATTATGTCTTTATTTTCAGGTTCCACCAAACATCAAGTCTTGGTGAAGCACAATGAGAAGTGAATTAATCATAGAGCTTGTTACTTGCCCGAGTCTACACTCACAAGGATATGATGAACAAGGTAAGTTAGCATTTTCACAGATACTGTTGGCAGGCAAGTCGGGGAAACTGCTACCATGTGTGTTGAGGGTGTTTGTAGCCCATCAGCTCTGTCGTCTTTCTTAGATGCAAACGTGGTATTCAAGTACTCCATGTCGCAAGCACATCAAAGTGTGTGTTATGGGCCCAGCACGCTTCCGCTGCGCCACTCTGCTCCTGGTAAAGGATTCTAATGAGACAACAGACAGGCAAACTCTTCTTAGGTAGGTCTACCAGGGACCAGTTTACCAAAGTCGAAACATGCCCAGCTTAAGGACGATGTGTACACAATTAGTTATATGTGCAGATTCCAACAATGCAAAGCTGGACAAATCAAAGCTCATGTCACCTCTGTGCAAACGGGAATCATGTGTAACTTGTTGTGTACACATGATCCTTAAGCTGGACATTTTTCAACTTTGGTGATGTGGTTCCTGGTACTGAGGAGGAGTTTGCCAGCGAGTTCTTCTCTTTGAAACATCCAGTTATTCTTGTTCTTTCTTTCACACACAAGAAACTTTTTCAAACCACTGGCTTTGGTTGTTTGCCAATTTCAGACTGGTGCAGGCAGAATTGACTAAGCAAACAGAGCTCAGAGGCTTTTTAATGCCATTCAAGTCACCAACAACACAACCTTTAACACAATCCAGCAGACTGTATCCCTCGGGCACACGACCTCGAGATTTTACAGATCTCCTTTGTTCAACATTCAAAGTGTGGCAAGAAACATATTAAGTATCCGACACATATCCATTCCAATGAATGAATGGATGTTGGCAGTGGTGGGATTTGAACCCACGCCTCCTCAGAGACTGGAGCCTTAATCCAGCGCCTTAGACCCCTCGGCCACACTACCTTCTGCAAAGTTAGATTTTTTGGTTTTCTTTATCGAAGATACCGCAAATCAGTATGACGTCGTGAGGTAAGATGCTTCACTGAAAAGGCAGACCAACGACATGCACAGGAAGTAGAATGTTTACCCTGAAGAAGGGGTTCACTCGGCTGTTTACCCAGAAGCCAGCAGGACAATGGAGAAATTCAATCCACCTGAGTAGAGCATGGTAAGGTTTTGACCAACATGTGCATGGACTGTTGACTTTCAGTTTCATCAAACGGCTGCCCCCGGTTTCTTCTCTGCCTTCACAAGATAATCTATTTTCCACAGACGAGGCAGAGAAACGACATGGCATTTGCTTAGCAGAGGATGGTTTCGATCCATCGACCTCTGGGTTATGGGCCCAGCACGCTTCCGCTGCGCCACTCTGCTCCTGCCAAGTGATTCTAATGAGACAACAGACAGTCAAACTCTTCTTAGGTAGGTCTACCAGGGACCAGTTTACCAAAGTCGAAACATGCCCAGCTTAAGGACGATGTGTACACAATTAGTTATATGTGCAGATTCCAACAATGCAAAGCTGGACAAATCAAAGCTCATGTCCAGCGCAATTTGTTGAGCCCAGACTTTGTGCCTTCTTGTAAGTACCACATATGAAGATCCATGCCCACGGTCCTAACTCTGCACAACGCTAGGATTAACAGGTTAAGTTAGAATTTTCACAAATACTGTTGGCAGGCAAGTCGGGGAAACTGCTACCATGTGTGTTGAGGGTGGTTGTTGCCCATGAGCTCTGTCGTCTTTCTTAGATGCAAAGGTGGTTTTCAAGTACTCCATGTTGCAAGCACATCAAAGTGTGTGTTGCGAGCAGGAACGTGAACCAGAACAGAACGTTGAGAGTGAACAGCATCACTGTCACGGACTTGAAAGCATAGCAGGTGTAAGACGTTTTTTTAAAGGCAATGTTAGTTTTCAGAGAGCACATGTAAATGTAGGCAGGATTTGATGGTACAGGTGGATAGCACCAATGTTTAGCGTAGCACGTGAGTAACAGTTTTTAAATGCAAAGTGAGTTTCCAGATGTATCAAGCACTCGAAAAGCTTGCACGTTGTCAGCAGGATTTGAACCTGCGCGGGGATACCCCAATGGATTTCAACTCCATCGCCTTAACCACTCGGCCATGACAACGGTAACCAGGTGTTTTATTGGTCTGCTTTTCGGCAAACAATGGGATAAAACTCCAGCAGCGCACCAATTTAAACTATCTTCCGATTATGTCTTTATTTTCAGGTTCCACCAAACATCAAGTCTTGGTGAAGCACAATGAGAAGTGAATTAATCATAGAGCTTGTTACTTGCCCGAGTCTACACTCACAAGGATATGATGAACAAGGTAAGTTAGCATTTTCACAGATACTGTTGGCAGGCAAGTCGGGGAAACTGCTACCATGTGTGTTGAGGGTGTTTGTAGCCCATCAGCTCTGTCGTCTTTCTTAGATGCAAACGTGGTATTCAAGTACTCCATGTCGCAAGCACATCAAAGTGTGTGTTATGGGCCCAGCACGCTTCCGCTGCGCCACTCTGCTCCTGGTAAAGGATTCTAATGAGACAACAGACAGGCAAACTCTTCTTAGGTAGGTCTACCAGGGACCAGTTTACCAAAGTCGAAACATGCCCAGCTTAAGGACGATGTGTACACAATTAGTTATATGTGCAGATTCCAACAATGCAAAGCTGGACAAATCAAAGCTCATGTCACCTCTGTGCAAACGGGAATCACATGATCCTTAAGCTGGACATTTTTCAACTTTGGTGATGTGGTTCCTGGTACTGAGGAGGAGTTTGCCAGCGAGTTCTTCTCTTTGAAACATCCAGTTATTCTTGTTCTTTCTTTCACACACAAGAAACTTTTTCAAACCACTGGCTTTGGTTGTTTGCCAATTTCAGACTGGTGCAGGCAGAATTGACTAAGCAAACAGAGCTCAGAGGCTTTTTAATGCCATTCAAGTCACCAACAACACAACCTTTAACACAATCCAGCAGACTGTATCCCTCGGGCACACGACCTCGAGATTTTACAGATCTCCTTTGTTCAACATTCAAAGTGTGGCAAGAAACATATTAAGTATCCGACACATATCCATTCCAATGAATGAATGGATGTTGGCAGTGGTGGGATTTGAACCCACGCCTCCTCAGAGACTGGAGCCTTAATCCAGCGCCTTAGACCCCTCGGCCACACTACCTTCTGCAAAGTTAGATTTTTTGGTTTTCTTTATCGAAGATACCGCAAATCAGTATGACGTCGTGAGGTAAGTGAAAAGGCAGACCAACGACATGCACAGGAAGTAGAATGTTTACCCTGAAGAAGGGGTTCACTCGGCTGTTTACCCAGAAGCTAGCAGGACAATGGAGAAATTCAATCCACCTGAGTAGAGCATGGTAAGGTTTTGACCAACATGTGCATGGACTGTTGACTTTCAGTTTCATCAAACGGCTGCCCCCGGTTTCTTCTCTGCCTTCACAAGATAATCTATTTTCCACAGACGAGGCAGAGAAACGACATGGCATTTGCTTAGCAGAGGATGGTTTCGATCCATCGACCTCTGGGTTATGGGCCCAGCACGCTTCCGCTGCGCCACTCTGCTCCTGCCAAGTGATTCTAATGAGACAACAGACAGTCAAACTCTTCTTAGGTAGGTCTACCAGGGACCAGTTTACCAAAGTCGAAACATGCCCAGCTTAAGGACGATGTGTACACAATTAGTTATATGTGCAGATTCCAACAATGCAAAGCTGGACAAATCAAAGCTCATGTCCAGCGCAATTTGTTGAGCCCAGACTTTGTGCCTTCTTGTAAGTACCACATATGAAGATCCATGCCCACGGTCCTAACTCTGCACAACGCTAGGATTAACAGGTTAAGTTAGAATTTTCACAAATACTGTTGGCAGGCAAGTCGGGGAAACTGCTACCATGTGTGTTGAGGGTGGTTGTTGCCCATGAGCTCTGTCGTCTTTCTTAGATGCAAAGGTGGTTTTCAAGTACTCCATGTTGCAAGCACATCAAAGTGTGTGTTGCGAGCAGGAACGTGAACCAGAACAGAACGTTGAGAGTGAACAGCATCACTGTCACGGACTTGAAAGCATAGCAGGTGTAAGACGTTTTTTTAAAGGCAATGTTAGTTTTCAGAGAGCACATGTAAATGTAGGCAGGATTTGATGGTACAGGTGGATAGCACCAATGTTTAGCGTAGCACGTGAGTAACAGTTTTTAAATGCAAAGTGAGTTTCCAGATGTATCAAGCACTCGAAAAGCTTGCACGTTGTCAGCAGGATTTGAACCTGCGCGGGGATACCCCAATGGATTTCAACTCCATCGCCTTAACCACTCGGCCATGACAACGGTAACCAGGTGTTTTATTGGTCTGCTTTTCGGCAAACAATGGGATAAAACTCCAGCAGCGCACCAATTTAAACTATCTTCCGATTATGTCTTTATTTTCAGGTTCCACCAAACATCAAGTCTTGGTGAAGCACAATGAGAAGTGAATTAATCATAGAGCTTGTTACTTGCCCGAGTCTACACTCACAAGGATATGATGAACAAGGTAAGTTAGCATTTTCACAGATACTGTTGGCAGGCAAGTCGGGGAAACTGCTACCATGTGTGTTGAGGGTGTTTGTAGCCCATCAGCTCTGTCGTCTTTCTTAGATGCAAACGTGGTATTCAAGTACTCCATGTCGCAAGCACATCAAAGTGTGTGTTATGGGCCCAGCACGCTTCCGCTGCGCCACTCTGCTCCTGGTAAAGGATTCTAATGAGACAACAGACAGGCAAACTCTTCTTAGGTAGGTCTACCAGGGACCAGTTTACCAAAGTCGAAACATGCCCAGCTTAAGGACGATGTGTACACAATTAGTTATATGTGCAGATTCCAACAATGCAAAGCTGGACAAATCAAAGCTCATGTCACCTCTGTGCAAACGGGAATCATGTGTAACTTGTTGTGTACACATGATCCTTAAGCTGGACATTTTTCAACTTTGGTGATGTGGTTCCTGGTACTGAGGAGGAGTTTGCCAGCGAGTTCTTCTCTTTGAAACATCCAGTTATTCTTGTTCTTTCTTTCACACACAAGAAACTTTTTCAAACCACTGGCTTTGGTTGTTTGCCAATTTCAGACTGGTGCAGGCAGAATTGACTAAGCAAACAGAGCTCAGAGGCTTTTTAATGCCATTCAAGTCACCAACAACAC
Organism: Microchirus variegatus; assembly: GCF_963457635.1. Classification (NCBI taxonomy): domain Eukaryota; kingdom Metazoa; phylum Chordata; class Actinopteri; order Pleuronectiformes; family Soleidae; genus Microchirus; species Microchirus variegatus. The sequence continues at coordinate 15,640,025 of NC_139820.1, read as the reverse complement.
AACCTTTAACACAATCCAGCAGACTGTATCCCTCGGGCACACGACCTCGAGATTTTACAGATCTCCTTTGTTCAACATTCAAAGTGTGGCAAGAAACATATTAAGTATCCGACACATATCCATTCCAATGAATGAATGGATGTTGGCAGTGGTGGGATTTGAACCCACGCCTCCTCAGAGACTGGAGCCTTAATCCAGCGCCTTAGACCCCTCGGCCACACTACCTTCTGCAAAGTTAGATTTTTTGGTTTTCTTTATCGAAGATACCGCAAATCAGTATGACGTCGTGAGGTAAGTGAAAAGGCAGACCAACGACATGCACAGGAAGTAGAATGTTTACCCTGAAGAAGGGGTTCACTCGGCTGTTTACCCAGAAGCTAGCAGGACAATGGAGAAATTCAATCCACCTGAGTAGAGCATGGTAAGGTTTTGACCAACATGTGCATGGACTGTTGACTTTCAGTTTCATCAAACGGCTGCCCCCGGTTTCTTCTCTGCCTTCACAAGATAATCTATTTTCCACAGACGAGGCAGAGAAACGACATGGCATTTGCTTAGCAGAGGATGGTTTCGATCCATCGACCTCTGGGTTATGGGCCCAGCACGCTTCCGCTGCGCCACTCTGCTCCTGCCAAGTGATTCTAATGAGACAACAGACAGTCAAACTCTTCTTAGGTAGGTCTACCAGGGACCAGTTTACCAAAGTCGAAACATGCCCAGCTTAAGGACGATGTGTACACAATTAGTTATATGTGCAGATTCCAACAATGCAAAGCTGGACAAATCAAAGCTCATGTCCAGCGCAATTTGTTGAGCCCAGACTTTGTGCCTTCTTGTAAGTACCACATATGAAGATCCATGCCCACGGTCCTAACTCTGCACAACGCTAGGATTAACAGGTTAAGTTAGAATTTTCACAAATACTGTTGGCAGGCAAGTCGGGGAAACTGCTACCATGTGTGTTGAGGGTGGTTGTTGCCCATGAGCTCTGTCGTCTTTCTTAGATGCAAAGGTGGTTTTCAAGTACTCCATGTTGCAAGCACATCAAAGTGTGTGTTGCGAGCAGGAACGTGAACCAGAACAGAACGTTGAGAGTGAACAGCATCACTGTCACGGACTTGAAAGCATAGCAGGTGTAAGACGTTTTTTTAAAGGCAATGTTAGTTTTCAGAGAGCACATGTAAATGTAGGCAGGATTTGATGGTACAGGTGGATAGCACCAATGTTTAGCGTAGCACGTGAGTAACAGTTTTTAAATGCAAAGTGAGTTTCCAGATGTATCAAGCACTCGAAAAGCTTGCACGTTGTCAGCAGGATTTGAACCTGCGCGGGGATACCCCAATGGATTTCAACTCCATCGCCTTAACCACTCGGCCATGACAACGGTAACCAGGTGTTTTATTGGTCTGCTTTTCGGCAAACAATGGGATAAAACTCCAGCAGCGCACCAATTTAAACTATCTTCCGATTATGTCTTTATTTTCAGGTTCCACCAAACATCAAGTCTTGGTGAAGCACAATGAGAAGTGAATTAATCATAGAGCTTGTTACTTGCCCGAGTCTACACTCACAAGGATATGATGAACAAGGTAAGTTAGCATTTTCACAGATACTGTTGGCAGGCAAGTCGGGGAAACTGCTACCATGTGTGTTGAGGGTGTTTGTAGCCCATCAGCTCTGTCGTCTTTCTTAGATGCAAACGTGGTATTCAAGTACTCCATGTCGCAAGCACATCAAAGTGTGTGTTATGGGCCCAGCACGCTTCCGCTGCGCCACTCTGCTCCTGGTAAAGGACTCTAATGAGACAACAGACAGGCAAACTCTTCTTAGGTAGGTCTACCAGGGACCAGTTTACCAAAGTCGAAACATGCCCAGCTTAAGGACGATGTGTACACAATTAGTTATATGTGCAGATTCCAACAATGCAAAGCTGGACAAATCAAAGCTCATGTCCAGCGCAATTTGTTGAGCCCAGACTTTGTGCCTTCTTGTAAGTACCACATATGAAGATCCATGCCCACGGTCCTAACTCTGCACAACGCTAGGATTAACAGGTTAAGTTAGAATTTTCACAAATACTGTTGGCAGGCAAGTCGGGGAAACTGCTACCATGTGTGTTGAGGGTGGTTGTTGCCCATGAGCTCTGTCGTCTTTCTTAGATGCAAAGGTGGTTTTCAAGTACTCCATGTTGCAAGCACATCAAAGTGTGTGTTGCGAGCAGGAACGTGAACCAGAACAGAACGTTGAGAGTGAACAGCATCACTGTCACGGACTTGAAAGCATAGCAGGTGTAAGACGTTTTTTTAAAGGCAATGTTAGTTTTCAGAGAGCACATGTAAATGTAGGCAGGATTTGATGGTACAGGTGGATAGCACCAATGTTTAGCGTAGCACGTGAGTAACAGTTTTTAAATGCAAAGTGAGTTTCCAGATGTATCAAGCACTCGAAAAGCTTGCACGTTGTCAGCAGGATTTGAACCTGCGCGGGGATACCCCAATGGATTTCAACTCCATCGCCTTAACCACTCGGCCATGACAACGGTAACCAGGTGTTTTATTGGTCTGCTATTCAGCAAACAATGGGATAAAACTCCAGCAGCGCACCAATTTGCAGCGCACCAATTTAAACTATCTTCCGATTATGTCTTTATTTTCAGGTTCCACCAAACATCAAGTCTTGGTGAAGCACAATGAGAAGTGAATTAATCATAGAGCTTGTTACTTGCCCGAGTCTACACTCACAAGGATATGATGAACAAGGTAAGTTAGCATTTTCACAGATACTGTTGGCAGGCAAGTCGGGGAAACTGCTACCATGTGTGTTGAGGGTGTTTGTAGCCCATCAGCTCTGTCGTCTTTCTTAGATGCAAACGTGGTATTCAAGTACTCCATGTCGCAAGCACATCAAAGTGTGTGTTATGGGCCCAGCACGCTTCCGCTGCGCCACTCTGCTCCTGGTAAAGGATTCTAATGAGACAACAGACAGGCAAACTCTTCTTAGGTAGGTCTACCAGGGACCAGTTTACCAAAGTCGAAACATGCCCAGCTTAAGGACGATGTGTACACAATTAGTTATATGTGCAGATTCCAACAATGCAAAGCTGGACAAATCAAAGCTCATGTCACCTCTGTGCAAACGGGAATCATGTGTAACTTGTTGTGTACACATGATCCTTAAGCTGCACATTTTTCAACTTTGGTGATGTGGTTCCTGGTTCTGAGGAGGAGTTTGCCAGCGAGTTCTTCTCTTTTAAACATCCAGTTATTCTTGTTCTTTCTTTCACACACAAGAAACTTTTTCGAACCACTGGCTTTGGTTGTTTGCCAATTTCAGACTGGTGCAGGCAGAATTGACTAAGCAGACAGAGCTCCGAGGCTTTTTAATGCCATTCAAGTCACCAACAACACAACCTTTAACACAATCCAGCAGACTGTATCCCTCGGGCACACGACCTCGAGATTTTACAGATCTCCTTTGTTCAACATTCAAAGTGTGGCAAGAAACATATTAAGTATCCGACACATATCCATTCCAATGAATGAATGGATGTTGGCAGTGGTGGGATTTGAACCCACGCCTCCTCAGAGACTGGAGCCTTAATCCAGCGCCTTAGACCCCTCGGCCACACTACCTTCTGCAAAGTTAGATTTTTTGGTTTTCTTTATCGAAGATACCGCAAATCAGTATGACGTCGTGAGGTAAGATGCTTCACTGAAAAGGCAGACCAATGACATGCACAGGAAGTAGAATGTTTACCCTGAAGAAGGATTCACTCGGCTGTTTGCCCAGAAGCTAGCAGGACAATGGAGAAATTCAATCCACCTGAGTAGAGCATGGTAAGGTTTTGACCAACATGTGCATGGACTGTTGACTTTCAGTTTCATCAAACGGCTGCCCCCGGTTTCTTCTCTGCCTTCACAAGATAATCTATTTTCCACAGACGAGGCAGAGAAACGACATGGCATTTGCTTAGCAGAGGATGGTTTCGATCCATCGACCTCTGGGTTATGGGCCCAGCACGCTTCCGCTGCGCCACTCTGCTCCTGCCAAGTGATTCTAATGAGACAACAGACAGTCAAACTCTTCTTAGGTAGGTCTACCAGGGACCAGTTTACCAAAGTCGAAACATGCCCAGCTTAAGGACGATGTGTACACAATTAGTTATATGTGCAGATTCCAACAATGCAAAGCTGGACAAATCAAAGCTCATGTCCAGCGCAATTTGTTGAGCCCAGACTTTGTGCCTTCTTGTAAGTACCACATATGAAGATCCATGCCCACGGTCCTAACTCTGCACAACGCTAGGATTAACAGGTTAAGTTAGAATTTTCACAAATACTGTTGGCAGGCAAGTCGGGGAAACTGCTACCATGTGTGTTGAGGGTGGTTGTTGCCCATGAGCTCTGTCGTCTTTCTTAGATGCAAAGGTGGTTTTCAAGTACTCCATGTTGCAAGCACATCAAAGTGTGTGTTGCGAGCAGGAACGTGAACCAGAACAGAACGTTGAGAGTGAACAGCATCACTGTCACGGACTTGAAAGCATAGCAGGTGTAAGACGTTTTTTTAAAGGCAATGTTAGTTTTCAGAGAGCACATGTAAATGTAGGCAGGATTTGATGGTACAGGTGGATAGCACCAATGTTTAGCGTAGCACGTGAGTAACAGTTTTTAAATGCAAAGTGAGTTTCCAGATGTATCAAGCACTCGAAAAGCTTGCACGTTGTCAGCAGGATTTGAACCTGCGCGGGGATACCCCAATGGATTTCAACTCCATCGCCTTAACCACTCGGCCATGACAACGGTAACCAGGTGTTTTATTGGTCTGCTTTTCGGCAAACAATGGGATAAAACTCCAGCAGCGCACCAATTTAAACTATCTTCCGATTATGTCTTTATTTTCAGGTTCCACCAAACATCAAGTCTTGGTGAAGCACAATGAGAAGTGAATTAATCATAGAGCTTGTTACTTGCCCGAGTCTACACTCACAAGGATATGATGAACAAGGTAAGTTAGCATTTTCACAGATACTGTTGGCAGGCAAGTCGGGGAAACTGCTACCATGTGTGTTGAGGGTGTTTGTAGCCCATCAGCTCTGTCGTCTTTCTTAGATGCAAACGTGGTATTCAAGTACTCCATGTCGCAAGCACATCAAAGTGTGTGTTATGGGCCCAGCACGCTTCCGCTGCGCCACTCTGCTCCTGGTAAAGGATTCTAATGAGATAACAGACAGGCAAACTCTTCTTAGGTAGGTCTACCAGGGACCAGTTTACCAAAGTCGAAACATGCCCAGCTTAAGGACGATGTGTACACAATTAGTTATATGTGCAGATTCCAACAATGCAAAGCTGGACAAATCAAAGCTCATGTCACCTCTGTGCAAACGGGAATCATGTGTAACTTGTTGTGTACACATGATCCTTAAGCTGCACATTTTTCAACTTTGGTGATGTGGTTCCTGGTACTGAGGAGGAGTTTGCCAGCGAGTTCTTCTCTTTGAAACATCCAGTTATTCTTGTTCTTTCTTTCACACACAAGAAACTTTTTCAAACCACTGGCTTTGGTTGTTTGCCAATTTCAGACTGGTGCAGGCAGAATTGACTAAGCAAACAGAGCTCAGAGGCTTTTTAATGCCATTCAAGTCACCAACAACACAACCTTTAACACAATCCAGCAGACTGTATCCCTCGGGCACACGACCTCGAGATTTTACAGATCTCCTTTGTTCAACATTCAAAGTGTGGCAAGAAACATATTAAGTATCCGACACATATCCATTCCAATGAATGTTGGCAGTGGTGGGATTTGAACCCACGCCTCCTCAGAGACTGGAGCCTTAATCCAGCGCCTTAGACCCCTCGGCCACACTACCTTCTGCAAAGTTAGATTTTTTGGTTTTCTTTATCGAAGATACCGCAAATCAGTATGACGTCGTGAGGTAAGATGCTTCACTGAAAAGGCAGACCAATGACATGCACAGGAAGTAGAATGTTTACCCTGAAGAAGGGGTTCACTCGGCTGTTTACCCAGAAGCTAGCAGGACAATGGAGAAATTCAATCCACCTGAGTAGAGCATGGTAAGGTTTTGACCAACATGTGCATGGACTGTTGACTTTCAGTTTCATCAAACGGCTGCCCCCGGTTTCTTCTCTGCCTTCACAAGATAATCTATTTTCCACAGACGAGGCAGAGAAACGACATGGCATTTGCTTAGCAGAGGATGGTTTCGATCCATCGACCTCTGGGTTATGGGCCCAGCACGCTTCCGCTGCGCCACTCTGCTCCTGGTAAAGGATTCTAATGAGACAACAGACAGGCAAACTCTTCTTAGGTAGGTCTACCAGGGACCAGTTTACCAAAGTCGAAACATGCCCAGCTTAAGGACGATGTGTACACAATTAGTTATATGTGCAGATTCCAACAATGCAAAGCTGGACAAATCATAGCTCATGTCCAGCGCAATTTGTTGAGCCCAGACTTTGTGCCTTCTTGTAAGTACCACATATGAAGATCCATGCCCACGGTCCTAACTCTGCACAACGCTAGGATTAACAGGTTAAGTTAGAATTTTCACAAATACTGTTGGCAGGCAAGTCGGGGAAACTGCTACCATGTGTGTTGAGGGTGGTTGTTGCCCATGAGCTCTGTCGTCTTTCTTAGATGCAAAGGTGGTTTTCAAGTACTCCATGTTGCAAGCACATCAAAGTGTGTGTTGCGAGCAGGAACGTGAAATAGAACAGAACGTTGAGAGTGAACAGCATCACTGTCACGGACTTGAAAGCATAGCAGGTGTAAGACGTTTTTTTAAAGGCAATGTTAGTTTTCAGAGAGCACATGTAAATGTAGGCAGGATTTGATGGTACAGGTGGATAGCACCAATGTTTAACGTAGCACGTGAGTAACAGTTTTTAAATGCAAAGTGAGTTTCCAGATGTATCAAGCACTCGAAAAGCTTGCACGTTGTCAGCAGGATTTGAACCTGCGCGGGGATACCCCAATGGATTTCTACTCCATCGCCTTAACCACTCGGCCATGACAACGGTAACCAGGTGTTTTATTGGTCTGCTTTTCGGCAAACAATGGGATAAAACTCCAGCAGCGCACCAATTTAAACTATCTTCCGATTATGTCTTTATTTTCAGGTTCCACCAAACATCAAGTCTTGGTGAAGCACAATGAGAAGTGAATTAATCATAGAGCTTGTTACTTGCCCGAGTCTACACTCACAAGGATATGATGAACAAGGTAAGTTAGCATTTTCACAGATACTGTTGGCAGGCAAGTCGGGGAAACTGCTACCATGTGTGTTGAGGGTGTTTGTAGCCCATCAGCTCTGTCGTCTTTCTTAGATGCAAACGTGGTATTCAAGTACTCCATGTCGCAAGCACATCAAAGTGTGTGTTATGGGCCCAGCACGCTTCCGCTGCACCACTCTGCTCCTGGTAAAGGATTCTAATGAGACAACAGACAGGCAAACTCTTCTTAGGTAGGTCTACCAGGGACCAGTTTACCAAAGTCGAAACATGCCCAGCTTAAGGACGATGTGTACACAATTAGTTATATGTGCAGATTCCAACAATGCAAAGCTGGACAAATCAAAGCTCATGTCCAGCGCAATTTGTTGAGCCCAGACTTTGTGCCTTCTTGTAAGTACCACATATGAAGATCCATGCCCACGGTCCTAACTCTGCACAACGCTAGGATTAACAGGTTAAGTTAGAATTTTCACAAATACTGTTGGCAGGCAAGTCGGGGAAACTGCTACCATGTGTGTTGAGGGTGGTTGTTGCCCATGAGCTCTGTCGTCTTTCTTAGATGCAAAGGTGGTTTTCAAGTACTCCATGTTGCAAGCACATCAAAGTGTGTGTTGCGAGCAGGAACGTGAACCAGAACAGAACGTTGAGAGTGAACAGCATCACTGTCACGGACTTGAAAGCATAGCAGGTGTAAGACGTTTTTTTAAAGGCAATGTTAGTTTTCAGAGAGCACATGTAAATGTAGGCAGGATTTGATGGTACAGGTGGATAGCACCAATGTTTAGCGTAGCACGTGAGTAACAGTTTTTAAATGCAAAGTGAGTTTCCAGATGTATCAAGCACTCGAAAAGCTTGCACGTTGTCAGCAGGATTTGAACCTGCGCGGGGATACCCCAATGGATTTCAACTCCATCGCCTTAACCACTCGGCCATGACAACGGTAACCAGGTGTTTTATTGGTCTGCTATTCAGCAAACAATGGGATAAAACTCCAGCAGCGCACCAATTTGCAGCGCACCAATTTAAACTATCTTCCGATTATGTCTTTATTTTCAGGTTCCACCAAACATCAAGTCTTGGTGAAGCACAATGAGAAGTGAATTAATCATAGAGCTTGTTACTTGCCCGAGTCTACACTCACAAGGATATGATGAACAAGGTAAGTTAGCATTTTCACAGATACTGTTGGCAGGCAAGTCGGGGAAACTGCTACCATGTGTGTTGAGGGTGTTTGTAGCCCATCAGCTCTGTCGTCTTTCTTAGATGCAAACGTGGTATTCAAGTACTCCATGTCGCAAGCACATCAAAGTGTGTGTTATGGGCCCAGCACGCTTCCGCTGCGCCACTCTGCTCCTGGTAAAGGATTCTAATGAGACAACAGACAGGCAAACTCTTCTTAGGTAGGTCTACCAGGGACCAGTTTACCAAAGTCGAAACATGCCCAGCTTAAGGACGATGTGTACACAATTAGTTATATGTGCAGATTCCAACAATGCAAAGCTGGACAAATCAAAGCTCATGTCACCTCTGTGCAAACGGGAATCATGTGTAACTTGTTGTGTACACATGATCCTTAAGCTGCACATTTTTCAACTTTGGTGATGTGGTTCCTGGTTCTGAGGAGGAGTTTGCCAGCGAGTTCTTCTCTTTTAAACATCCAGTTATTCTTGTTCTTTCTTTCACAAACAAGAAACTTTTTCGAACCACTGGCTTTGGTTGTTTGCCAATTTCAGACTGGTGCAGGCAGAATTGACTAAGCAGACAGAGCTCCGAGGCTTTTTAATGCCATTCAAGTCACCAACAACACAACCTTTAACACAATCCAGCAGACTGTATCCCTCGGGCACACGACCTCGAGATTTTACAGATCTCCTTTGTTCAACATTCAAAGTGTGGCAAGAAACATATTAAGTATCCGACACATATCCATTCCAATGAATGAATGGATGTTGGCAGTGGTGGGATTTGAACCCACGCCTCCTCAGAGACTGGAGCCTTAATCCAGCGCCTTAGACCCCTCGGCCACACTACCTTCTGCAAAGTTAGATTTTTTGGTTTTCTTTATCGAAGATACCGCAAATCAGTATGACGTCGTGAGGTAAGATGCTTCACTGAAAAGGCAGACCAATGACATGCACAGGAAGTAGAATGTTTACCCTGAAGAAGGATTCACTCGGCTGTTTGCCCAGAAGCTAGCAGGACAATGGAGAAATTCAATCCACCTGAGTAGAGCATGGTAAGGTTTTGACCAACATGTGCATGGACTGTTGACTTTCAGTTTCATCAAACGGCTGCCCCCGGTTTCTTCTCTGCCTTCACAAGATAATCTATTTTCCACAGACGAGGCAGAGAAACGACATGGCATTTGCTTAGCAGAGGATGGTTTCGATCCATCGACCTCTGGGTTATGGGCCCAGCACGCTTCCGCTGCGCCACTCTGCTCCTGCCAAGTGATTCTAATGAGACAACAGACAGTCAAACTCTTCTTAGGTAGGTCTACCAGGGACCAGTTTACCAAAGTCGAAACATGCCCAGCTTAAGGACGATGTGTACACAATTAGTTATATGTGCAGATTCCAACAATGCAAAGTTGGACAAATCAAAGCTCATGTCCAGCGCAATTTGTTGAGCCCAGACTTTGTGCCTTCTTGTAAGTACCACATATGAAGATCCATGCCCACGGTCCTAACTCTGCACAACGCTAGGATTAACAGGTTAAGTTAGAATTTTCACAAATACTGTTGGCAGGCAAGTCGGGGAAACTGCTACCATGTGTGTTGAGGGTGGTTGTTGCCCATGAGCTCTGTCGTCTTTCTTAGATGCAAAGGTGGTTTTCAAGTACTCCATGTTGCAAGCACATCAAAGTGTGTGTTGCGAGCAGGAACGTGAACCAGAACAGAACGTTGAGAGTGAACAGCATCACTGTCACGGACTTGAAAGCATAGCAGGTGTAAGACGTTTTTTTAAAGGCAATGTTAGTTTTCAGAGAGCACATGTAAATGTAGGCAGGATTTGATGGTACAGGTGGATAGCACCAATGTTTAGCGTAGCACGTGAGTAACAGTTTTTAAATGCAAAGTGAGTTTCCAGATGTATCAAGCACTCGAAAAGCTTGCACGTTGTCAGCAGGATTTGAACCTGCGCGGGGATACCCCAATGGATTTCAACTCCATCGCCTTAACCACTCGGCCATGACAACGGTAACCAGGTGTTTTATTGGTCTGCTTTTCGGCAAACAATGGGATAAAACTCCAGCAGCGCACCAATTTAAACTATCTTCCGATTATGTCTTTATTTTCAGGTTCCACCAAACATCAAGTCTTGGTGAAGCACAATGAGAAGTGAATTAATCATAGAGCTTGTTACTTGCCCGAGTCTACACTCACAAGGATATGATGAACAAGGTAAGTTAGCATTTTCACAGATATTGTTGGCAGGCAAGTCGGGGAAACTGCTACCATGTGTGTTGAGGGTGTTTGTAGCCCATCAGCTCTGTCGTCTTTCTTAGATGCAAACGTGGTATTCAAGTACTCCATGTCGCAAGCACATCAAAGTGTGTGTTATGGGCCCAGCACGCTTCCGCTGCGCCACTCTGCTCCTGGTAAAGGATTCTAATGAGACAACAGACAGGCAAACTCTTCTTAGGTAGGTCTACCAGGGACCAGTTTACCAAAGTCGAAACATGCCCAGCTTAAGGACGATGTGTACACAATTAGTTATATGTGCAGATTCCAACAATGCAAAGCTGGACAAATCAAAGCTCATGTCACCTCTGTGCAAACGGGAATCATGTGTAACTTGTTGTGTACACATGATCCTTAAGCTGGACATTTTTCAACTTTGGTGATGTGGTTCCTGGTACTGAGGAGGAGTTTGCCAGCGAGTTCTTCTCTTTGAAACATCCAGTTATTCTTGTTCTTTCTTTCACACACAAGAAACTTTTTCAAACCACTGGCTTTGGTTGTTTGCCAATTTCAGACTGGTGCAGGCAGAATTGACTAAGCAAACAGAGCTCAGAGGCTTTTTAATGCCATTCAAGTCACCAACAACACAACCTTTAACACAATCCAGCAGACTGTATCCCTCGGGCACACGACCTCGAGATTTTACAGATCTCCTTTGTTCAACATTCAAAGTGTGGCAAGAAACATATTAAGTATCCGACACATATCCATTCCAATGAATGAATGGATGTTGGCAGTGGTGGGATTTGAACCCACGCCTCCTCAGAGACTGGAGCCTTAATCCAGCGCCTTAGACCCCTCGGCCACACTACCTTCTGCAAAGTTAGATTTTTTGGTTTTCTTTATCGAAGATACCGCAAATCAGTATGACGTCGTGAGGTAAGTGAAAAGGCACTGAAAAGGCAGACCAACGACATGCACAGGAAGTAGAATGTTTACCCTGAAGAAGGGGTTCACTCGGCTGTTTACCCAGAAGCTAGCAGGACAATGGAGAAATTCAATCCACCTGAGTAGAGCATGGTAAGGTTTTGACCAACATGTGCATGGACTGTTGACTTTCAGTTTCATCAAACGGCTGCCCCCGGTTTCTTCTCTGCCTTCACAAGATAATCTATTTTCCACAGACGAGGCAGAGAAACGACATGGCATTTGCTTAGCAGAGGATGGTTTCGATCCATCGACCTCTGGGTTATGGGCCCAGCACGCTTCCGCTGCGCCACTCTGCTCCTGCCAAGTGATTCTAATGAGACAACAGACAGTCAAACTCTTCTTAGGTAGGTCTACCAGGGACCAGTTTACCAAAGTCGAAACATGCCCAGCTTAAGGACGATGTGTACACAATTAGTTATATGTGCAGATTCCAACAATGCAAAGCTGGACAAATCAAAGCTCATGTCCAGCGCAATTTGTTGAGCCCAGACTTTGTGCCTTCTTGTAAGTACCACATATGAAGATCCATGCCCACGGTCCTAACTCTGCACAACGCTAGGATTAACAGGTTAAGTTAGAATTTTCACAAATACTGTTGGCAGGCAAGTCGGGGAAACTGCTACCATGTGTGTTGAGGGTGGTTGTTGCCAATGAGCTCTGTCGTCTTTCTTAGATGCAAAGGTGGTTTTCAAGTACTCCATGTTGCAAGCACATCAAAGTGTGTGTTGCGAGCAGGAACGTGAACCAGAACAGAACGTTGAGAGTGAACAGCATCACTGTCACGGACTTGAAAGCATAGCAGGTGTAAGACGTTTTTTTAAAGGCAATGTTAGTTTTCAGAGAGCACATGTAAATGTAGGCAGGATTTGATGGTACAGGTGGATAGCACCAATGTTTAACGTAGCACGTGAGTAACAGTTTTTAAATGCAAAGTGAGTTTCCAGATGTATCAAGCACTCGAAAAGCTTGCACTTTGTCAGCAGGATTTGAACCTGCGCGGGGATACCCCAATGGATTTCAACTCCATCGCCTTAACCACTCGGCCATGACAACGGTAACCAGGTGTTTTATTGGTCTGCTTTTCGGCAAACAATGGGATAAAACTCCAGCAGCGCACCAATTAAAACTATCTTCCGATTATGTCTTTATTTTCAGGTTCCACCAAACATCAAGTCTTGGTGAAGCACAATGAGAAGTGAATTAATCATAGAGCTTGTTACTTGCCCGAGTCTACACTCACAAGGATATGATGAACAAGGTAAGTTAGCATTTTCACAGATATTGTTGGCAGGCAAGTCGGGGAAACTGCTACCATGTGTGTTGAGGGTGTTTGTAGCCCATCAGCTCTGTCGTCTTTCTTAGATGCAAACGTGGTATTCAAGTACTCCATGTCGCAAGCACATCAAAGTGTGTGTTATGGGCCCAGCACGCTTCCGCTGCGCCACTCTGCTCCTGGTAAAGGATTCTAATGAGACAACAGACAGGCAAACTCTTCTTAGGTAGGTCTACCAGGGACCAGTTTACCAAAGTCGAAACATGCCCAGCTTAAGGACGATGCGTACACAATTAGTTATATGTGCAGATTCCAACAATGCAAAGCTGGACAAATCAAAGCTCATGTCACCTCTGTGCAAAGGGGAATCATGTGTAACTTGTTGTGTACACATGATCCTTAAGCTGGACATTTTTCAACTTTGGTGATGTGGTTCCTGGTACTGAGGAGGAGTTTGCCAGCGAGTTCTTCTCTTTGAAACATCCAGTTATTCTTGTTCTTTCTTTCACACACAAGAAACTTTTTCAAACCACTGGCTTTGGTTGTTTGCCAATTTCAGACTGGTGCAGGCAGAATTGACTAAGCAAACAGAGCTCAGAGGCTTTTTAATGCCATTCAAGTCACCAACAACACAACCTTTAACACAATCCAGCAGACTGTATCCCTCGGGCACACGACCTCGAGATTTTACAGATCTCCTTTGTTCAACATTCAAAGTGTGGCAAGAAACATATTAAGTATCCGACACATATCCATTCCAATGAATGAATGGATGTTGTCAGTGGGATTTGAACCCACGCCTCCTCAGAGACTGGAGCCTTAATCCAGCGCCTTAGACCCCTCGGCCACACTACCTTCTGCAAAGTTAGATTTTTTGGTTTTCTTTATCGAAGATACCGCAAATCAGTATGACGTCGTGAGGTAAGTGAAAAGGCACTGAAAAGGCAGACCAACGACATGCACAGGAAGTAGAATGTTTACCCTGAAGAAGGGGTTCACTCGGCTGTTTACCCAGAAGCTAGCAGGACAATGGAGAAATTCAATCCACCTGAGTAGAGCATGGTAAGGTTTTGACCAACATGTGCATGGACTGTTGACTTTCAGTTTCATCAAACGGCTGCCCCCGGTTTCTTCTCTGCCTTCACAAGATAATCTATTTTTTCACAGACGAGGCAGAGAAACGACATGGCATTTGCTTAGCAGAGGATGGTTTCGATCCATCGACCTCTGGGTTATGGGCCCAGCACGCTTCCGCTGCGCCACTCTGCTCCTGCCAAGTGATTCTAATGAGACAACAGACAGTCAAACTCTTCTTAGGTAGGTCTACCAGGGACCAGTTTACCAAAGTCGAAACATGCCCAGCTTAAGGACGATGTGTACACAATTAGTTATATGTGCAGATTCCAACAATGCAAAGCTGGACAAATCAAAGCTCATGTCCAGCGCAATTTGTTGAGCCCAGACTTTGTGCCTTCTTGTAAGTACCACATATGAAGATCCATGCCCACGGTCCTAACTCTGCACAACGCTAGGATTAACAGGTTAAGTTAGAATTTTCACAAATACTGTTGGCAGGCAAGTCGGGGAAACTGCTACCATGTGTGTTGAGGGTGGTTGTTGCCCATGAGCTCTGTCGTCTTTCTTAGATGCAAAGGTGGTTTTCAAGTACTCCATGTTGCAAGCACATCAAAGTGTGTGTTGCGAGCAGGAACGTGAACCAGAACAGAACGTTGAGAGTGAACAGCATCACTGTCACGGACTTGAAAGCATAGCAGGTGTAAGACGTTTTTTTAAAGGCAATGTTAGTTTTCAGAGAGCACATGTAAATGTAGGCAGGATTTGATGGTACAGGTGGATAGCACCAATGTTTAGCGTAGCACGTGAGTAACAGTTTTTAAATGCAAAGTGAGTTTCCAGATGTATCAAGCACTCGAAAAGCTTGCACGTTGTCAGCAGGATTTGAACCTGCGCGGGGATACCCCAATGGATTTCAACTCCATCGCCTTAACCACTCGGCCATGACAACGGTAACCAGGTGTTTTATTGGTCTGCTTTTTTGCAAACAATGGGATAAAACTCCAGCAGCGCACCAATTTAAACTATCTTCCGATTATGTCTTTATTTTCAGGTTCCACCAAACATCAAGTCTTGGTGAAGCACAATGAGAAGTGAATTAATCATAGAGCTTGTTACTTGCCCGAGTCTACACTCACAAGGATATGATGAACAAGGTAAGTTAGCATTTTCACAGATACTGTTGGCAGGCAAGTCGGGGAAACTGCTACCATGTGTGTTGAGGGTGTTTGTAGCCCATCAGCTCTGTCGTCTTTCTTAGATGCAAACGTGGTATTCAAGTACTCCATGTCGCAAGCACATCAAAGTGTGTGTTATGTGCCCAGCACGCTTCCGCTGCGCCACTCTGCTCCTGGTAAAGGATTCTAATGAGACAACAGACAGGCAAACTCTTCTTAGGTAGGTCTACCAGGGACCAGTTTACCAAAGTCGAAACATGCCCAGCTTAAGGACGATGTGTACACAATTAGTTATATGTGCAGATTCCAACAATGCAAAGCTGGACAAATCAAAGCTCATGTCCAGCGCAATTTGTTGAGCCCAGACTTTGTGCCTTCTTGTAAGTACCACATATGAAGATCCATGCCCACGGTCCTAACTCTGCACAACGCTAGGATTAACAGGTTAAGTTAGAATTTTCACAAATACTGTTGGCAGGCAAGTCGGGGAAACTGCTACCATGTGTGTTGAGGGTGGTTGTTGCCCATGAGCTCTGTCGTCTTTCTTAGATGCAAAGGTGGTTTTCAAGTACTCCATGTTGCAAGCACATCAAAGTGTGTGTTGCGAGCAGGAACGTGAACCAGAACAGAACGTTGAGAGTGAACAGCATCACTGTCACGGACTTGAAAGCATAGCAGGTGTAAGACGTTTTTTTAAAGGCAATGTTAGTTTTCAGAGAGCACATGTAAATGTAGGCAGGATTTGATGGTACAGGTGGATAGCACCAATGTTTAACGTAGCACGTGAGTAACAGTTTTTAAATGCAAAGTGAGTTTCCAGATGTATCAAGCACTCGAAAAGCTTGCACGTTGTCAGCAGGATTTGAACCTGCGCGGGGATACCCCAATGGATTTCTACTCCATCGCCTTAACCACTCGGCCATGACAATGGTAACCAGGTGTTTTATTGGTCTGCTTTTCGGCAAACAATGGGATAAAACTCCAGCAGCGCACCAATTTAAACTATCTTCCGATTATGTCTTTATTTTCAGGTTCCACCAAACATCAAGTCTTGGTGAAGCACAATGAGAAGTGAATTAATCATAGAGCTTGTTACTTGCCCGAGTCTACACTCACAAGGATATGATGAACAAGGTAAGTTAGCATTTTCACAGATACTGTTGGCAGGCAAGTCGGGGAAACTGCTACCATGTGTGTTGAGGGTGTTTGTAGCCCATCAGCTCTGTCGTCTTTCTTAGATGCAAACGTGGTATTCAAGTACTCCATGTCGCAAGCACATCAAAGTGTGTGTTATGGGCCCAGCACGCTTCCGCTGCGCCACTCTGCTCCTGGTAAAGGATTCTAATGAGACAACAGACAGGCAAACTCTTCTTAGGTAGGTCTACCAGGGACCAGTTTACCAAAGTCGAAACATGCCCAGCTTAAGGACGATGTGTACACAATTAGTTATATGTGCAGATTCCAACAATGCAAAGCTGGACAAATCAAAGCTCATGTCCAGCGCAATTTGTTGAGCCCAGACTTTGTGCCTTCTTGTAAGTACCACATATGAAGATCCATGCCCACGGTCCTAACTCTGCACAACGCTAGGATTAACAGGTTAAGTTAGAATTTTCACAAATACTGTTGGCAGGCAAGTCGGGGAAACTGCTACCATGTGTGTTGAGGGTGGTTGTTGCCCATGAGCTCTGTCGTCTTTCTTAGATGCAAAGGTGGTTTTCAAGTACTCCATGTTGCAAGCACATCAAAGTGTGTGTTGCGAGCAGGAACGTGAACCAGAACAGAACGTTGAGAGTGAACAGCATCACTGTCACGGACTTGAAAGCATAGCAGGTGTAAGACGTTTTTTTAAAGGCAATGTTAGTTTTCAGAGAGCACATGTAAATGTAGGCAGGATTTGATGGTACAGGTGGATAGCACCAATGTTTAACGTAGCACGTGAGTAACAGTTTTTAAATGCAAAGTGAGTTTCCAGATGTATCAAGCACTCGAAAAGCTTGCACTTTGTCAGCAGGATTTGAACCTGCGCGGGGATACCCCAATGGATTTCTACTCCAACGCCTTAACCACTCGGCCATGACAACGGTAACCAGGTGTTTTATTGGTCTGCTTTTCGGCAAACAATGGGATAAAACTCCAGCAGCGCACCAATTTAAACTATCTTCCGATTATGTCTTTATTTTCAGGTTCCACCAAACATCAAGTCTTGGTGAAGCACAATGAGAAGTGAATTAATCATAGAGCTTGTTACTTGCCCGAGTCTACACTCACAAGGATATGATGAACAAGGTAAGTTAGCATTTTCACAGATACTGTTGGCAGGCAAGTCGGGGAAACTGCTACCATGTGTGTTGAGGGTGTTTGTAGCCCATCAGCTCTGTCGTCTTTCTTAGATGCAAACGTGGTATTCAAGTACTCCATGTCGCAAGCACATCAAAGTGTGTGTTATGGGCCCAGCACGCTTCCGCTGCGCCACTCTGCTCCTGGTAAAGGATTCTAATGAGACAACAGACAGGCAAACTCTTCTTAGGTAGGTCTACCAGGGACCAGTTTACCAAAGTCGAAACATGCCCAGCTTAAGGACGATGTGTACACAATTAGTTATATGTGCAGATTCCAACAATGCAAAGCTGGACAAATCAAAGCTCATGTCCAGCGCAATTTGTTGAGCCCAGACTTTGTGCCTTCTTGTAAGTACCACATATGAAGATCCATGCCCACGGTCCTAACTCTGCACAACGCTAGGATTAACAGGTTAAGTTAGAATTTTCACAAATACTGTTGGCAGGCAAGTCGGGGAAACTGCTACCATGTGTGTTGAGGGTGGTTGTTGCCCATGAGCTCTGTCGTCTTTCTTAGATGCAAAGGTGGTTTTCAAGTACTCCATGTTGCAAGCACATCAAAGTGTGTGTTGCGAGCAGGAACGTGAACCAGAACAGAACGTTGAGAGTGAACAGCATCACTGTCACGGACTTGAAAGCATAGCAGGTGTAAGACGTTTTTTTAAAGGCAATGTTAGTTTTCAGAGAGCACATGTAAATGTAGGCAGGATTTGATGGTACAGGTGGATAGCACCAATGTTTAACGTAGCACGTGAGTAACAGTTTTTAAATGCAAAGTGAGTTTCCAGATGTATCAAGCACTCGAAAAGCTTGCACGTTGTCAGCAGGATTTGAACCTGCGCGGGGATACCCCAATGGATTTCTACTCCATCGCCTTAACCACTCGGCCATGACAACGGTAACCAGGTGTTTTATTGGTCTGCTTTTCCGCAAACAATGGGATAAAACTCCAGCAGCGCACCAATTTAAACTATCTTCCGATTATGTCTTTATTTTCAGGTTCCACCAAACATCAAGTCTTGGTGAAGCACAATGAGAAGTGAATTAATCATAGAGCTTGTTACTTGCCCGAGTCTACACTCACAAGGATATGATGAACAAGGTAAGTTAGCATTTTCACAGATACTGTTGGCAGGCAAGTCGGGGAAACTGCTACCATGTGTGTTGAGGGTGTTTGTAGCCCATCAGCTCTGTCGTCTTTCTTAGATGCAAACGTGGTATTCAAGTACTCCATGTCGCAAGCACATCAAAGTGTGTGTTATGGGCCCAGCACGCTTCCGCTGCGCCACTCTGCTCCTGGTAAAGGATTCTAATGAGACAACAGACAGGCAAACTCTTCTTAGGTAGGTCTACCAGGGACCAGTTTACCAAAGTCGAAACATGCCCAGCTTAAGGACGATGTGTACACAATTAGTTATATGTGCAGATTCCAACAATGCAAAGCTGGACAAATCAAAGCTCATGTCACCTCTGTGCAAACGGGAATCATGTGTAACTTGTTGTGTACACATGATCCTTAAGCTGCACATTTTTCAACTTTGGTGATGTGGTTCCTGGTACTGAGGAGGAGTTTGCCAGCGAGTTCTTCTCTTTTAAACATCCAGTTATTCTTGTTCTTTCTTTCACACACAAGAAACTTTTTCGAACCACTGGCTTTGGTTGTTTGCCAATTTCAGACTGATGCAGGCAGAATTGACTAAGCAAACAGAGCTCAGAGGCTTTTTAATGCCATTCAAGTCACCAACAACACAACCTTTAACACAATCCAGCAGACTGTATCCCTCGGGCACACGACCTCGAGATTTTACAGATCTCCTTTGTTCAACATTCAAAGTGTGGCAAGAAACATATTAAGTATCCGACACATATCCATTCCAATGAATGTTGGCAGTGGTGGGATTTGAACCCACGCCTCCTCAGAGACTGGAGCCTTAATCCAGCGCCTTAGACCCCTCGGCCACACTACCTTCTACAAAGTTAGATTTTTTGGTTTTCTTTATCGAAGATACCGCAAATCAGTATGACGTCGTGAGGTAAGATGCTTCACTGAAAAGGCAGACCAATGACATGCACAGGAAGTAGAATGTTTACCCTGAAGAAGGGGTTCACTCGGCTGTTTACCCAGAAGCTAGCAGGACAATGGAGAAATTCAATCCACCTGAGTAGAGCATGGTAAGGTTTTGACCAACATGTGCATGGACTGTTGACTTTCAGTTTCATCAAACGGCTGCCCCCGGTTTCTTCTCTGCCTTCACAAGATAATCTATTTTCCACAGACGAGGCAGAGAAACGACAT
This sequence comes from Microchirus variegatus, assembly GCF_963457635.1. Lineage (NCBI taxonomy): Eukaryota > Metazoa > Chordata > Actinopteri > Pleuronectiformes > Soleidae > Microchirus > Microchirus variegatus. The sequence goes on along the minus strand of NC_139820.1, from coordinate 15,620,215 downwards.
GGCATTTGCTTAGCAGAGGATGGTTTCGATCCATCGACCTCTGGGTTATGGGCCCAGCACGCTTCCGCTGCGCCACTCTGCTCCTGGTAAAGGATTCTAATGAGACAACAGACAGGCAAACTCTTCTTAGGTAGGTCTACCAGGGACCAGTTTACCAAAGTCGAAACATGCCCAGCTTAAGGACGATGTGTACACAATTAGTTATATGTGCAGATTCCAACAATGCAAAGCTGGACAAATCAAAGCTCATGTCCAGCGCAATTTGTTGAGCCCAGACTTTGTGCCTTCTTGTAAGTACCACATATGAAGATCCATGCCCACGGTCCTAACTCTGCACAACGCTAGGATTAACAGGTTAAGTTAGAATTTTCACAAATACTGTTGGCAGGCAAGTCGGGGAAACTGCTACCATGTGTTGAGGGTGGTTGTTGCCCATGAGCTCTGTCGTCTTTCTTAGATGCAAAGGTGGTTTTCAAGTACTCCATGTTGCAAGCACATCAAAGTGTGTGTTGCGAGCAGGAACGTGAACCAGAACAGAACGTTGAGAGTGAACAGCATCACTGTCACGGACTTGAAAGCATAGCAGGTGTAAGACGTTTTTTTAAAGGCAATGTTAGTTTTCAGAGAGCACATGTAAATGTAGGCAGGATTTGATGGTACAGGTGGATAGCACCAATGTTTAACGTAGCACGTGAGTAACAGTTTTTAAATGCAAAGTGAGTTTCCAGATGTATCAAGCACTCGAAAAGCTTGCACGTTGTCAGCAGGATTTGAACCTGCGCGGGGATACCCCAATGGATTTCTACTCCATCGCCTTAACCACTCAGCCATGACAACGGTAACCAGGTGTTTTATTGGTCTGCTTTTCGGCAAACAATGGGATAAAACTCCAGCAGCGCACCAATTTAAACTATCTTCCGATTATGTCTTTATTTTCAGGTTCCACCAAACATCAAGTCTTGGTGAAGCACAATGAGAAGTGAATTAATCATAGAGCTTGTTACTTGCCCGAGTCTACACTCACAAGGATATGATGAACAAGGTAAGTTAGCATTTTCACAGATACTGTTGGCAGGCAAGTCGGGGAAACTGCTACCATGTGTGTTGAGGGTGTTTGTAGCCCATCAGCTCTGTCGTCTTTCTTAGATGCAAACGTGGTATTCAAGTACTCCATGTCGCAAGCACATCAAAGTGTGTGTTATGGGCCCAGCACGCTTCCGCTGCACCACTCTGCTCCTGGTAAAGGATTCTAATGAGACAACAGACAGGCAAACTCTTCTTAGGTAGGTCTACCAGGGACCAGTTTACCAAAGTCGAAACATGCCCAGCTTAAGGACGATGTGTACACAATTAGTTATATGTGCAGATTCCAACAATGCAAAGCTGGACAAATCAAAGCTCATGTCCAGCGCAATTTGTTGAGCCCAGACTTTGTGCCTTCTTGTAAGTACCACATATGAAGATCCATGCCCACGGTCCTAACTCTGCACAACGCTAGGATTAACAGGTTAAGTTAGAATTTTCACAAATACTGTTGGCAGGCAAGTCGGGGAAACTGCTACCATGTGTTGAGGGTGGTTGTTGCCCATGAGCTCTGTCGTCTTTCTTAGATGCAAAGGTGGTTTTCAAGTACTCCATGTTGCAAGCACATCAAAGTGTGTGTTGCGAGCAGGAACGTGAACCAGAACAGAACGTTGAGAGTGAACAGCATCACTGTCACGGACTTGAAAGCATAGCAGGTGTAAGACGTTTTTTTAAAGGCAATGTTAGTTTTCAGAGAGCACATGTAAATGTAGGCAGGATTTGATGGTACAGGTGGATAGCACCAATGTTTAGCGTAGCACGTGAGTAACAGTTTTTAAATGCAAAGTGAGTTTCCAGATGTATCAAGCACTCGAAAAGCTTGCACGTTGTCAGCAGGATTTGAACCTGCGCGGGGATACCCCAATGGATTTCAACTCCATCGCCTTAACCACTCGGCCATGACAACGGTAACCAGGTGTTTTATTGGTCTGCTTTTCGGCAAACAATGGGATAAAACTCCAGCAGCGCACCAATTTAAACTATCTTCCGATTATGTCTTTATTTTCAGGTTCCACCAAACATCAAGTCTTGGTGAAGCACAATGAGAAGTGAATTAATCATAGAGCTTGTTACTTGCCCGAGTCTACACTCACAAGGATATGATGAACAAGGTAAGTTAGCATTTTCACAGATACTGTTGGCAGGCAAGTCGGGGAAACTGCTACCATGTGTGTTGAGGGTGTTTGTAGCCCATCAGCTCTGTCGTCTTTCTTAGATGCAAACGTGGTATTCAAGTACTCCATGTCGCAAGCACATCAAAGTGTGTGTTATGGGCCCAGCACGCTTCCGCTGCGCCACTCTGCTCCTGGTAAAGGATTCTAATGAGACAACAGACAGGCAAACTCTTCTTAGGTAGGTCTACCAGGGACCAGTTTACCAAAGTCGAAACATGCCCAGCTTAAGGACGATGTGTACACAATTAGTTATATGTGCAGATTCCAACAATGCAAAGCTGGACAAATCAAAGCTCATGTCACCTCTGTGCAAACGGGAATCATGTGTAACTTGTTGTGTACACATGATCCTTAAGCTGCACATTTTTCAACTTTGGTGATGTGGTTCCTGGTACTGAGGAGGAGTTTGCCAGCGAGTTCTTCTCTTTTAAACATCCAGTTATTCTTGTTCTTTCTTTCACACACAAGAAACTTTTTCAAACCACTGGCTTTGGTTGTTTGCCAATTTCAGACTGGTGCAGGCAGAATTGACTAAGCAAACAGAGCTCAGAGGCTTTTTAATGCCATTCAAGTCACCAACAACACAACCTTTAACACAATCCAGCAGACTGTATCCCTCTGGCACACGACCTCGAGATTTTACAGATCTCCTTTGTTCAACATTCAAAGTGTGGCAAGAAACATATTAAGTATCCGACACACATCCATTCCAATTACACGTGCATGTTGGCAGTGGTGGGATTTGAACCCACGCCTCCTCAGAGACTGGAGCCTTAATCCAGCGCCTTAGACCCCTCGGCCACACTACCTTCTGCAAAGTCAGATTTTTTGGTTTTCTTTATCGAAGATACCGCAAATCAGTATGACGTCGTGAGGTAAGATGCTTCACTGAAAAGGCAGACCAATGACATGCACAGGAAGTAGAATGTTTACCCTGAAGAAGGGGTTCACTCGGCTGTTTGCCCAGAAGCTAGCAGGACAACGGAGAAATTCAATCCACCTGAGTAGAGCATGGTAAGGTTTTGACCAACATGTGCATGGACTGTTGACTTTCGGTTTCATCAAACGGCTGCCCCCGGTTTCTTCTCTGCCTTCACAAGATAATCTATTTTCCACAGACTAGGCAGAGAAACGACATGGCATTTGCTTAGCAGAGGATGGTTTCGATCCATCGACCTCTGGGTTATGGGCCCAGCACGCTTCCGCTGCGCCACTCTGCTCCTGCCAAGTGATTCTAATGAGACAACAGACAGTCAAACTCTTCTTCGGTAGGTCTACCAGGGACCAGTTTACCAAAGTCGAAACATGCCCAGCTTAAGGACGATGTGTACACAATTAGTTATATGTGCAGATTCCAACAATGCAAAGCTGGACAAATCAAAGCTCATGTCCAGCGCAATTTGTTGAGCCCAGACTTTGTGCCTTCTTGTAAGTACCACATATGAAGATCCATGCCCACGGTCCTAACTCTGCACAACGCTAGGATTAACAGGTTAAGTTAGAATTTTCACAAATACTGTTGGCAGGCAAGTCGGGGAAACTGCTACCATGTGTTGAGGGTGGTTGTTGCCCATGAGCTCTGTCGTCTTTCTTAGATGCAAAGGTGGTTTTCAAGTACTCCATGTTGCAAGCACATCAAAGTGTGTGTTGCGAGCAGGAACGTGAACCAGAACAGAACGTTGAGAGTGAACAGCATCACTGTCACGGACTTGAAAGCATAGCAGGTGTAAGACGTTTTTTTAAAGGCAATGTTAGTTTTCAGAGAGCACATGTAAATGTAGGCAGGATTTGATGGTACAGGTGGATAGCACCAATGTTTAGCGTAGCACGTGAGTAACAGTTTTTAAATGCAAAGTGAGTTTCCAGATGTATCAAGCACTCGAAAAGCTTGCACGTTGTCAGCAGGATTTGAACCTGCGCGGGGATACCCCAATGGATTTCAACTCCATCGCCTTAACCACTCGGCCATGACAACGGTAACCAGGTGTTTTATTGGTCTGCTTTTCGGCAAACAATGGGATAAAACTCCAGCAGCGCACCAATTTAAACTATCTTCCGATTATGTCTTTATTTTCAGGTTCCACCAAACATCAAGTCTTGGTGAAGCACAATGAGAAGTGAATTAATCATAGAGCTTGTTACTTGCCCGAGTCTACACTCACAAGGATATGATGAACAAGGTAAGTTAGCATTTTCACAGATACTGTTGGCAGGCAAGTCGGGGAAACTGCTACCATGTGTGTTGAGGGTGTTTGTAGCCCATCAGCTCTGTCGTCTTTCTTAGATGCAAACGTGGTATTCAAGTACTCCATGTCGCAAGCACATCAAAGTGTGTGTTATGGGCCCAGCACGCTTCCGCTGCGCCACTCTGCTCCTGGTAAAGGATTCTAATGAGACAACAGACAGGCAAACTCTTCTTAGGTAGGTCTACCAGGGACCAGTTTACCAAAGTCGAAACATGCCCAGCTTAAGGACGATGTGTACACAATTAGTTATATGTGCAGATTCCAACAATGCAAAGCTGGACAAATCAAAGCTCATGTCACCTCTGTGCAAACGGGAATCATGTGTAACTTGTTGTGTACACATGATCCTTAAGCTGCACATTTTTCAACTTTGGTGATGTGGTTCCTGGTACTGAGGAGGAGTTTGCCAGCGAGTTCTTCTCTTTTAAACATCCAGTTATTCTTGTTCTTTCTTTCACACACAAGAAACTTTTTCGAACCACTGGCTTTGGTTGTTTGCCAATTTCAGACTGATGCAGGCAGAATTGACTAAGCAAACAGAGCTCAGAGGCTTTTTAATGCCATTCAAGTCACCAACAACACAACCTTTAACACAATCCAGCAGACTGTATCCCTCGGGCACACGACCTCGAGATTTTACAGATCTCCTTTGTTCAACATTCAAAGTGTGGCAAGAAACATATTAAGTATCCGACACATATCCATTCCAATGAATGTTGGCAGTGGTGGGATTTGAACCCACGCCTCCTCAGAGACTGGAGCCTTAATCCAGCGCCTTAGACCCCTCGGCCACACTACCTTCTGCAAAGTTAGATTTTTTGGTTTTCTTTATCGAAGATACCGCAAATCAGTATGACGTCGTGAGGTAAGATGCTTCACTGAAAAGGCAGACCAATGACATGCACAGGAAGTAGAATGTTTACCCTGAAGAAGGGGTTCACTCGGCTGTTTACCCAGAAGCTAGCAGGACAATGGAGAAATTCAATCCACCTGAGTAGAGCATGGTAAGGTTTTGACCAACATGTGCATGGACTGTTGACTTTCAGTTCCATCAAACGGCTGCCCCCGGTTTCTTCTCTGCCTTCACAAGATAATCTATTTTCCACAGACGAGGCAGAGAAACGACATGGCATTTGCTTAGCAGAGGATGGTTTCGATCCATCGACCTCTGGGTTATGGGCCCAGCACGCTTCCGCTGCGCCACTCTGCTCCTGGTAAAGGATTCTAATGAGACAACAGACAGGCAAACTCTTCTTAGGTAGGTCTACCAGGGACCAGTTTACCAAAGTCGAAACATGCCCAGCTTAAGGACGATGTGTACACAATTAGTTATATGTGCAGATTCCAACAATGCAAAGCTGGACAAATCAAAGCTCATGTCCAGCGCAATTTGTTGAGCCCAGACTTTGTGCCTTCTTGTAAGTACCACATATGAAGATCCATGCCCACGGTCCTAACTCTGCACAACGCTAGGATTAACAGGTTAAGTTAGAATTTTCACAAATACTGTTGGCAGGCAAGTCGGGGAAACTGCTACCATGTGTGTTGAGGGTGGTTGTTGCCCATGAGCTCTGTCGTCTTTCTTAGATGCAAAGGTGGTTTTCAAGTACTCCATGTTGCAAGCACATCAAAGTGTGTGTTGCGAGCAGGAACGTGAACCAGAACAGAACGTTGAGAGTGAACAGCATCACTGTCATGGACTTGAAAGCATAGCAGGTGTAAGACGTTTTTTTAAAGGCAATGTTAGTTTTCAGAGAGCACATGTAAATGTAGGCAGGATTTGATGGTACAGGTGGATAGCACCAATGTTTAACGTAGCACGTGAGTAACAGTTTTTAAATGCAAAGTGAGTTTCCAGATGTATCAAGCACTCGAAAAGCTTGCACGTTGTCAGCAGGATTTGAACCTGCGCGGGGATACCCCAATGGATTTCTACTCCATCGCCTTAACCACTCAGCCATGACAACGGTAACCAGGTGTTTTATTGGTCTGCTTTTCGGCAAACAATGGGATAAAACTCCAGCAGCGCACCAATTTAAACTATCTTCCGATTATGTCTTTATTTTCAGGTTCCACCAAACATCAAGTCTTGGTGAAGCACAATGAGAAGTGAATTAATCATAGAGCTTGTTACTTGCCCGAGTCTACACTCACAAGGATATGATGAACAAGGTAAGTTAGCATTTTCACAGATACTGTTGGCAGGCAAGTCGGGGAAACTGCTACCATGTGTGTTGAGGGTGTTTGTAGCCCATCAGCTCTGTCGTCTTTCTTAGATGCAAACGTGGTATTCAAGTACTCCATGTCGCAAGCACATCAAAGTGTGTGTTATGGGCCCAGCACGCTTCCGCTGCACCACTCTGCTCCTGGTAAAGGATTCTAATGAGACAACAGACAGGCAAACTCTTCTTAGGTAGGTCTACCAGGGACCAGTTTACCAAAGTCGAAACATGCCCAGCTTAAGGACGATGTGTACACAATTAGTTATATGTGCAGATTCCAACAATGCAAAGCTGGACAAATCAAAGCTCATGTCCAGCGCAATTTGTTGAGCCCAGACTTTGTGCCTTCTTGTAAGTACCACATATGAAGATCCATGCCCACGGTCCTAACTCTGCACAACGCTAGGATTAACAGGTTAAGTTAGAATTTTCACAAATACTGTTGGCAGGCAAGTCGGGGAAACTGCTACCATGTGTTGAGGGTGGTTGTTGCCCATGAGCTCTGTCGTCTTTCTTAGATGCAAAGGTGGTTTTCAAGTACTCCATGTTGCAAGCACATCAAAGTGTGTGTTGCGAGCAGGAACGTGAACCAGAACAGAACGTTGAGAGTGAACAGCATCACTGTCACGGACTTGAAAGCATAGCAGGTGTAAGACGTTTTTTTAAAGGCAATGTTAGTTTTCAGAGAGCACATGTAAATGTAGGCAGGATTTGATGGTACAGGTGGATAGCACCAATGTTTAGCGTAGCACGTGAGTAACAGTTTTTAAATGCAAAGTGAGTTTCCAGATGTATCAAGCACTCGAAAAGCTTGCACGTTGTCAGCAGGATTTGAACCTGCGCGGGGATACCCCAATGGATTTCAACTCCATCGCCTTAACCACTCGGCCATGACAACGGTAACCAGGTGTTTTATTGGTCTGCTTTTCGGCAAACAATGGGATAAAACTCCAGCAGCGCACCAATTTAAACTATCTTCCGATTATGTCTTTATTTTCAGGTTCCACCAAACATCAAGTCTTGGTGAAGCACAATGAGAAGTGAATTAATCATAGAGCTTGTTACTTGCCCGAGTCTACACTCACAAGGATATGATGAACAAGGTAAGTTAGCATTTTCACAGATACTGTTGGCAGGCAAGTCGGGGAAACTGCTACCATGTGTGTTGAGGGTGTTTGTAGCCCATCAGCTCTGTCGTCTTTCTTAGATGCAAACGTGGTATTCAAGTACTCCATGTCGCAAGCACATCAAAGTGTGTGTTATGGGCCCAGCACGCTTCCGCTGCGCCACTCTGCTCCTGGTAAAGGATTCTAATGAGACAACAGACAGGCAAACTCTTCTTAGGTAGGTCTACCAGGGACCAGTTTACCAAAGTCGAAACATGCCCAGCTTAAGGACGATGTGTACACAATTAGTTATATGTGCAGATTCCAACAATGCAAAGCTGGACAAATCAAAGCTCATGTCACCTCTGTGCAAAGGGGAATCATGTGTAACTTGTTGTGTACACATGATCCTTAAGCTGGACATTTTTCAACTTTGGTGATGTGGTTCCTGGTACTGAGGAGGAGTTTGCCAGCGAGTTCTTCTCTTTGAAACATCCAGTTATTCTTGTTCTTTCTTTCACACACAAGAAACTTTTTCGAACCACTGGCTTTGGTTGTTTGCCAATTTCAGACTGGTGCAGGCAGAATTGACTAAGCAAACAGAGCTCAGAGGCTTTTTAATGCCATTCAAGTCACCAACAACACAACCTTTAACACAATCCAGCAGACTGTATCCCTCTGGCACACGACCTCGAGATTTTACAGATCTCCTTTGTTCAACATTCAAAGTGTGGCAAGAAACATATTAAGTATCCGACACACATCCATTCCAATTACACGTGCATGTTGGCAGTGGTGGGATTTGAACCCACGCCTCCTCAGAGACTGGAGCCTTAATCCAGCGCCTTAGACCCCTCGGCCACACTACCTTCTGCAAAGTCAGATTTTTTGGTTTTCTTTATCGAAGATACCGCAAATCAGTATGACGTCGTGAGGTAAGATGCTTCACTGAAAAGGCAGACCAATGACATGCACAGGAAGTAGAATGTTTACCCTGAAGAAGGGGTTCACTCGGCTGTTTGCCCAGAAGCTAGCAGGACAACGGAGAAATTCAATCCACCTGAGTAGAGCATGGTAAGGTTTTGACCAACATGTGCATGGACTGTTGACTTCCGGTTTCATCAAACGGCTGCCCCCGGTTTCTTCTCTGCCTTCACAAGATAATCTATTTTCCACAGACTAGGCAGAGAAACGACATGGCATTTGCTTAGCAGAGGATGGTTTCGATCCATCGACCTCTGGGTTATGGGCCCAGCACGCTTCCGCTGCGCCACTCTGCTCCTGCCAAGTGATTCTAATGAGACAACAGACAGTCAAACTCTTCTTAGGTAGGTCTACCAGGGACCAGTTTACCAAAGTCGAAACATGCCCAGCTTAAGGACGATGTGTACACAATTAGTTATATGTGCAGATTCCAACAATGCAAAGCTGGACAAATCAAAGCTCATGTCCAGCGCAATTTGTTGAGCCCAGACTTTGTGCCTTCTTGTAAGTACCACATATGAAGATCCATGCCCACGGTCCTAACTCTGCACAACGCTAGGATTAACAGGTTAAGTTAGAATTTTCACAAATACTGTTGGCAGGCAAGTCGGGGAAACTGCTACCATGTGTGTTGAGAGTGGTTGTTGCCCATGAGCTCTGTCGTCTTTCTTAGATGCAAAGGTGGTTTTCAAGTACTCCATGTTGCAAGCACATCAAAGTGTGTGTTGCGAGCAGGAACGTGAACCAGAACAGAACGTTGAGAGTGAACAGCATCACTGTCACGGACTTGAAAGCATAGCAGGTGTAAGACGTTTTTTTAAAGGCAATGTTAGTTTTCAGAGAGCACATGTAAATGTAGGCAGGATTTGATGGTACAGGTGGATAGCACCAATGTTTAACGTAGCACGTGAGTAACAGTTTTTAAATGCAAAGTGAGTTTCCAGATGTATCAAGCACTCGAAAAGCTTGCACGTTGTCAGCAGGATTTGAACCTGCGCGGGGATACCCCAATGGATTTCTACTCCATCGCCTTAACCACTCAGCCATGACAACGGTAACCAGGTGTTTTATTGGTCTGCTTTTCGGCAAACAATGGGATAAAACTCCAGCAGCGCACCAATTTAAACTATCTTCCGATTATGTCTTTATTTTCAGGTTCCACCAAACATCAAGTCTTGGTGAAGCACAATGAGAAGTGAATTAATCATAGAGCTTGTTACTTGCCCGAGTCTACACTCACAAGGATATGATGAACAAGGTAAGTTAGCATTTTCACAGATACTGTTGGCAGGCAAGTCGGGGAAACTGCTACCATGTGTGTTGAGGGTGTTTGTAGCCCATCAGCTCTGTCGTCTTTCTTAGATGCAAACGTGGTATTCAAGTACTCCATGTCGCAAGCACATCAAAGTGTGTGTTATGGGCCCAGCACGCTTCCGCTGCACCACTCTGCTCCTGGTAAAGGATTCTAATGAGACAACAGACAGGCAAACTCTTCTTAGGTAGGTCTACCAGGGACCAGTTTACCAAAGTCGAAACATGCCCAGCTTAAGGACGATGTGTACACAATTAGTTATATGTGCAGATTCCAACAATGCAAAGCTGGACAAATCAAAGCTCATGTCCAGCGCAATTTGTTGAGCCCAGACTTTGTGCCTTCTTGTAAGTACCACATATGAAGATCCATGCCCACGGTCCTAACTCTGCACAACGCTAGGATTAACAGGTTAAGTTAGAATTTTCACAAATACTGTTGGCAGGCAAGTCGGGGAAACTGCTACCATGTGTTGAGGGTGGTTGTTGCCCATGAGCTCTGTCGTCTTTCTTAGATGCAAAGGTGGTTTTCAAGTACTCCATGTTGCAAGCACATCAAAGTGTGTGTTGCGAGCAGGAACGTGAACCAGAACAGAACGTTGAGAGTGAACAGCATCACTGTCACGGACTTGAAAGCATAGCAGGTGTAAGACGTTTTTTTAAAGGCAATGTTAGTTTTCAGAGAGCACATGTAAATGTAGGCAGGATTTGATGGTACAGGTGGATAGCACCAATGTTTAGCGTAGCACGTGAGTAACAGTTTTTAAATGCAAAGTGAGTTTCCAGATGTATCAAGCACTCGAAAAGCTTGCACGTTGTCAGCAGGATTTGAACCTGCGCGGGGATACCCCAATGGATTTCAACTCCATCGCCTTAACCACTCGGCCATGACAACGGTAACCAGGTGTTTTATTGGTCTGCTTTTCGGCAAACAATGGGATAAAACTCCAGCAGCGCACCAATTTAAACTATCTTCCGATTATGTCTTTATTTTCAGGTTCCACCAAACATCAAGTCTTGGTGAAGCACAATGAGAAGTGAATTAATCATAGAGCTTGTTACTTGCCCGAGTCTACACTCACAAGGATATGATGAACAAGGTAAGTTAGCATTTTCACAGATACTGTTGGCAGGCAAGTCGGGGAAACTGCTACCATGTGTGTTGAGGGTGTTTGTAGCCCATCAGCTCTGTCGTCTTTCTTAGATGCAAACGTGGTATTCAAGTACTCCATGTCGCAAGCACATCAAAGTGTGTGTTATGGGCCCAGCACGCTTCCGCTGCGCCACTCTGCTCCTGGTAAAGGATTCTAATGAGACAACAGACAGGCAAACTCTTCTTAGGTAGGTCTACCAGGGACCAGTTTACCAAAGTCGAAACATGCCCAGCTTAAGGACGATGTGTACACAATTAGTTATATGTGCAGATTCCAACAATGCAAAGCTGGACAAATCAAAGCTCATGTCACCTCTGTGCAAACGGGAATCATGTGTAACTTGTTGTGTACACATGATCCTTAAGCTGGACATTTTTCAACTTTGGTGATGTGGTTCCTGGTACTGAGGAGGAGTTTGCCAGCGAGTTCTTCACTTTGAAACATCCAGTTATTCTTGTTCTTTCTTTCACACACAAGAAACTTTTTCGAACCACTGGCTTTGGTTGTTTGCCAATTTCAGACTGGTGCAGGCAGAATTGACTAAGCAAACAGAGCTCAGAGGCTTTTTAATGCCATTCAAGTCACCAACAACACAACCTTTAACACAATCCAGCAGACTGTATCCCTCGGGCACACGACCTCGAGATTTTACAGATCTCCTTTGTTCAACATTCAAAGTGTGGCAAGAAACATATTAAGTATCCGACACATATCCATTCCAATGAATGAATGGATGTTGGCAGTGGTGGGATTTGAACCCACGCCTCCTCAGAGACTGGAGCCTTAATCCAGCGCCTTAGACCCCTCGGCCACACTACCTTCTGCAAAGTCAGATTTTTTGGTTTTCTTTATCGAAGATACCGCAAATCAGTATGACGTCGTGAGGTAAGATGCTTCACTGAAAAGGCAGACCAATGACATGCACAGGAAGTAGAATGTTTACCCTGAAGAAGGGGTTCACTCGGCTGTTTGCCCAGAAGCTAGCAGGACAACGGAGAAATTCAATCCACCTGAGTAGAGCATGGTAAGGTTTTGACCAACATGTGCATGGACTGTTGACTTTCGGTTTCATCAAACGGCTGCCCCCGGTTTCTTCTCTGCCTTCACAAGATAATCTATTTTCCACAGACTAGGCAGAGAAACGACATGGCATTTGCTTAGCAGAGGATGGTTTCGATCCATCGACCTCTGGGTTATGGGCCCAGCACGCTTCCGCTGCGCCACTCTGCTCCTGCCAAGTGATTCTAATGAGACAACAGACAGTCAAACTCTTCTTAGGTAGGTCTACCAGGGACCAGTTTACCAAAGTCGAAACATGCCCAGCTTAAGGACGATGTGTACACAATTAGTTATATGTGCAGATTCCAACAATGCAAAGCTGGACAAATCAAAGCTCATGTCCAGCGCAATTTGTTGAGCCCAGACTTTGTGCCTTCTTGTAAGTACCACATATGAAGATCCATGCCCACGGTCCTAACTCTGCACAACGCTAGGATTAACAGGTTAAGTTAGAATTTTCACAAATACTGTTGGCAGGCAAGTCGGGGAAACTGCTACCATGTGTGTTGAGGGTGGTTGTTGCCCATGAGCTCTGTCGTCTTTCTTAGATGCAAAGGTGGTTTTCAAGTACTCCATGTTGCAAGCACATCAAAGTGTGTGTTGCAAGCAAGAAACGTGAACCAGAACAGAACGTTGAGAGTGAACAGCATCACTGTCACGGACTTGAAAGCATAGCAGGTGTAAGACGTTTTTTTAAAGGCAATGTTAGTTTTCAGAGAGCACATGTAAATGTAGGCAGGATTTGATGGTACAGGTGGATAGCACCAATGTTTAACGTAGCACGTGAGTAACAGTTTTTAAATGCAAAGTGAGTTTCCAGATGTATCAAGCACTCGAAAAGCTTGCACGTTGTCAGCAGGATTTGAACCTGCGCGGGGATACCCCAATGGATTTCTACTCCATCGCCTTAACCACTCGGCCATGACAACGGTAACCAGGTGTTTTATTGGTCTGCTTTTCGGCAAACAATGGGATAAAACTCCAGCAGCGCACCAATTTAAACTATCTTCCGATTATGTCTTTATTTTCAGGTTCCACCAAACATCAAGTCTTGGTGAAGCACAATGAGAAGTGAATTAATCATAGAGCTTGTTACTTGCCCGAGTCTACACTCACAAGGATATGATGAACAAGGTAAGTTAGCATTTTCACAGATACTGTTGGCAGGCAAGTCCGGGAAACTGCTACCATGTGTGTTGAGGGTGTTTGTAGCCCATCAGCTCTGTCGTCTTTCTTAGATGCAAACGTGGTATTCAAGTACTCCATGTCGCAAGCACATCAAAGTGTGTGTTATGGGCCCAGCACGCTTCCGCTGCGCCACTCTGCTCCTGGTAAAGGATTCTAATGAGACAACAGACAGGCAAACTCTTCTTAGGTAGGTCTACCAGGGACCAGTTTACCAAAGTCGAAACATGCCCAGCTTAAGGACGATGTGTACACAATTAGTTATATGTGCAGATTCCAACAATGCAAAGCTGGACAAATCAAAGCTCATGTCCAGCGCAATTTGTTGAGCCCAGACTTTGTGCCTTCTTGTAAGTACCACATATGAAGATCCATGCCCACGGTCCTAACTCTGCACAACGCTAGGATTAACAGGTTAAGTTAGAATTTTCACAAATACTGTTGGCAGGCAAGTCGGGGAAACTGCTACCATGTGTGTTGAGGGTGGTTGTTGCCCATGAGCTCTGTCGTCTTTCTTAGATGCAAAGGTGGTTTTCAAGTACTCCATGTTGCAAGCACATCAAAGTGTGTGTTGCGAGCAGGAACGTGAACCAGAACAGAACGTTGAGAGTGAACAGCATCACTGTCACGGACTTGAAAGCATAGCAGGTGTAAGACGTTTTTTTAAAGGCAATGTTAGTTTTCAGAGAGCACATGTAAATGTAGGCAGGATTTGATGGTACAGGTGGATAGCACCAATGTTTAACGTAGCATGTGAGTAACAGTTTTTAAATGCAAAGTGAGTTTCCAGATGTATCAAGCACTCGAAAAGCTTGCACGTTGTCAGCAGGATTTGAACCTGCGCGGGGATACCCCAATGGATTTCTACTCCATCGCCTTAACCACTCGGCCATGACAACGGTAACCAGGTGTTTTATTGGTCTGCTTTTCGGCAAACAATGGGATAAAACTCCAGCAGCGCACCAATTTAAACTATCTTCCGATTATGTCTTTATTTTCAGGTTCCACCAAACATCAAGTCTTGGTGAAGCACAATGAGAAGTGAATTAATCATAGAGCTTGTTACTTGCCCGAGTCTACACTCACAAGGATATGATGAACAAGGTAAGTTAGCATTTTCACAGATACTGTTGGCAGGCAAGTCGGGGAAACTGCTACCATGTGTGTTGAGGGTGTTTGTAGCCCATCAGCTCTGTCGTCTTTCTTAGATGCAAACGTGGTATTCAAGTACTCCATGTCGCAAGCACATCAAAGTGTGTGTTATGGGCCCAGCACGCTTCCGCTGCGCCACTCTGCTCCTGGTAAAGGATTCTAATGAGACAACAGACAGGCAAACTCTTCTTAGGTAGGTCTACCAGGGACCAGTTTACCAAAGTCGAAACATGCCCAGCTTAAGGACGATGTGTACACAATTAGTTATATGTGCAGATTCCAACAATGCAAAGCTGGACAAATCAAAGCTCATGTCACCTCTGTGCAAACGGGAATCATGTGTAACTTGTTGTGTACACATGATCCTTAAGCTGGACATTTTTCAACTTTGGTGATGTGGTTCCTGGTACTGAGGAGGAGTTTGCCAGCGAGTTCTTCACTTTGAAACATCCAGTTATTCTTGTTCTTTCTTTCACACACAAGAAACTTTTTCGAACCACTGGCTTTGGTTGTTTGCCAATTTCAGACTGGTGCAGGCAGAATTGACTAAGCAAACAGAGCTCAGAGGCTTTTTAATGCCATTCAAGTCACCAACAACACAACCTTTAACACAATCCAGCAGACTGTATCCCTCGGGCACACGACCTCGAGATTTTACAGATCTCCTTTGTTCAACATTCAAAGTGTGGCAAGAAACATATTAAGTATCCGACACATATCCATTCCAATGAATGAATGGATGTTGGCAGTGGTGGGATTTGAACCCACGCCTCCTCAGAGACTGGAGCCTTAATCCAGCGCCTTAGACCCCTCGGCCACACTACCTTCTGCAAAGTCAGATTTTTTGGTTTTCTTTATCGAAGATACCGCAAATCAGTATGACGTCGTGAGGTAAGATGCTTCACTGAAAAGGCAGACCAATGACATGCACAGGAAGTAGAATGTTTACCCTGAAGAAGGGGTTCACTCGGCTGTTTGCCCAGAAGCTAGCAGGACAACGGAGAAATTCAATCCACCTGAGTAGAGCATGGTAAGGTTTTGACCAACATGTGCATGGACTGTTGACTTTCGGTTTCATCAAACGGCTGCCCCCGGTTTCTTCTCTGCCTTCACAAGATAATCTATTTTCCACAGACTAGGCAGAGAAACGACATGGCATTTGCTTAGCAGAGGATGGTTTCGATCCATCGACCTCTGGGTTATGGGCCCAGCACGCTTCCGCTGCGCCACTCTGCTCCTGCCAAGTGATTCTAATGAGACAACAGACAGTCAAACTCTTCTTAGGTAGGTCTACCAGGGACCAGTTTACCAAAGTCGAAACATGCCCAGCTTAAGGACGATGTGTACACAATTAGTTATATGTGCAGATTCCAACAATGCAAAGCTGGACAAATCAAAGCTCATGTCCAGCGCAATTTGTTGAGCCCAGACTTTGTGCCTTCTTGTAAGTACCACATATGAAGATCCATGCCCACGGTCCTAACTCTGCACAACGCTAGGATTAACAGGTTAAGTTAGAATTTTCACAAATACTGTTGGCAGGCAAGTCGGGGAAACTGCTACCATGTGTGTTGAGGGTGGTTGTTGCCCATGAGCTCTGTCGTCTTTCTTAGATGCAAAGGTGGTTTTCAAGTACTCCATGTTGCAAGCACATCAAAGTGTGTGTTGCAAGCAAGAAACGTGAACCAGAACAGAACGTTGAGAGTGAACAGCATCACTGTCACGGACTTGAAAGCATAGCAGGTGTAAGACGTTTTTTTAAAGGCAATGTTAGTTTTCAGAGAGCACATGTAAATGTAGGCAGGATTTGATGGTACAGGTGGATAGCACCAATGTTTAACGTAGCACGTGAGTAACAGTTTTTAAATGCAAAGTGAGTTTCCAGATGTATCAAGCACTCGAAAAGCTTGCACGTTGTCAGCAGGATTTGAACCTGCGCGGGGATACCCCAATGGATTTCTACTCCATCGCCTTAACCACTCGGCCATGACAACGGTAACCAGGTGTTTTATTGGTCTGCTTTTCGGCAAACAATGGGATAAAACTCCAGCAGCGCACCAATTTAAACTATCTTCCGATTATGTCTTTATTTTCAGGTTCCACCAAACATCAAGTCTTGGTGAAGCACAATGAGAAGTGAATTAATCATAGAGCTTGTTACTTGCCCGAGTCTACACTCACAAGGATATGATGAACAAGGTAAGTTAGCATTTTCACAGATACTGTTGGCAGGCAAGTCCGGGAAACTGCTACCATGTGTGTTGAGGGTGTTTGTAGCCCATCAGCTCTGTCGTCTTTCTTAGATGCAAACGTGGTATTCAAGTACTCCATGTCGCAAGCACATCAAAGTGTGTGTTATGGGCCCAGCACGCTTCCGCTGCGCCACTCTGCTCCTGGTAAAGGATTCTAATGAGACAACAGACAGGCAAACTCTTCTTAGGTAGGTCTACCAGGGACCAGTTTACCAAAGTCGAAACATGCCCAGCTTAAGGACGATGTGTACACAATTAGTTATATGTGCAGATTCCAACAATGCAAAGCTGGACAAATCAAAGCTCATGTCCAGCGCAATTTGTTGAGCCCAGACTTTGTGCCTTCTTGTAAGTACCACATATGAAGATCCATGCCCACGGTCCTAACTCTGCACAACGCTAGGATTAACAGGTTAAGTTAGAATTTTCACAAATACTGTTGGCAGGCAAGTCGGGGAAACTGCTACCATGTGTGTTGAGGGTGGTTGTTGCCCATGAGCTCTGTCGTCTTTCTTAGATGCAAAGGTGGTTTTCAAGTACTCCATGTTGCAAGCACATCAAAGTGTGTGTTGCGAGCAGGAACGTGAACCAGAACAGAACGTTGAGAGTGAACAGCATCACTGTCACGGACTTGAAAGCATAGCAGGTGTAAGACGTTTTTTTAAAGGCAATGTTAGTTTTCAGAGAGCACATGTAAATGTAGGCAGGATTTGATGGTACAGGTGGATAGCACCAATGTTTAACGTAGCATGTGAGTAACAGTTTTTAAATGCAAAGTGAGTTTCCAGATGTATCAAGCACTCGAAAAGCTTGCACGTTGTCAGCAGGATTTGAACCTGCGCGGGGATACCCCAATGGATTTCTACTCCATCGCCTTAACCACTCGGCCATGACAACGGTAACCAGGTGTTTTATTGGTCTGCTTTTCGGCAAACAATGGGATAAAACTCCAGCAGCGCACCAATTTAAACTATCTTCCGATTATGTCTTTATTTTCAGGTTCCACCAAACATCAAGTCTTGGTGAAGCACAATGAGAAGTGAATTAATCATAGAGCTTGTTACTTGCCCGAGTCTACACTCACAAGGATATGATGAACAAGGTAAGTTAGCATTTTCACAGATACTGTTGGCAGGCAAGTCGGGGAAACTGCTACCATGTGTGTTGAGGGTGTTTGTAGCCCATCAGCTCTGTCGTCTTTCTTAGATGCAAACGTGGTATTCAAGTACTCCATGTCGCAAGCACATCAAAGTGTGTGTTATGGGCCCAGCACGCTTCCGCTGCGCCACTCTGCTCCTGGTAAAGGATTCTAATGAGACAACAGACAGGCAAACTCTTCTTAGGTAGGTCTACCAGGGACCAGTTTACCAAAGTCGAAACATGCCCAGCTTAAGGACGATGTGTACACAATTAGTTATATGTGCAGATTCCAACAATGCAAAGCTGGACAAATCAAAGCTCATGTCACCTCTGTGCAAACGGGAATCATGTGTAACTTGTTGTGTACACATGATCCTTAAGCTGGACATTTTTCAACTTTGGTGATGTGGTTCCTGGTACTGAGGAGGAGTTTGCCAGCGAGTTCTTCACTTTGAAACATCCAGTTATTCTTGTTCTTTCTTTCACACACAAGAAACTTTTTCGAACCACTGGCTTTGGTTGTTTGCCAATTTCAGACTGGTGCAGGCAGAATTGACTAAGCAAACAGAGCTCAGAGGCTTTTTAATGCCATTCAAGTCACCAACAACACAACCTTTAACACAATCCAGCAGACTGTATCCCTCGGGCACACGACCTCGAGATTTTACAGATCTCCTTTGTTCAACATTCAAAGTGTGGCAAGAAACATATTAAGTATCCGACACATATCCATTCCAATGAATGAATGGATGTTGGCAGTGGTGGGATTTGAACCCACGCCTCCTCAGAGACTGGAGCCTTAATCCAGCGCCTTAGACCCCTCGGCCACACTACCTTCTGCAAAGTCAGATTTTTTGGTTTTCTTTATCGAAGATACCGCAAATCAGTATGACGTCGTGAGGTAAGATGCTTCACTGAAAAGGCAGACCAATGACATGCACAGGAAGTAGAATGTTTACCCTGAAGAAGGGGTTCACTCGGCTGTTTGCCCAGAAGCTAGCAGGACAACGGAGAAATTCAATCCACCTGAGTAGAGCATGGTAAGGTTTTGACCAACATGTGCATGGACTGTTGACTTTCGGTTTCATCAAACGGCTGCCCCCGGTTTCTTCTCTGCCTTCACAAGATAATCTATTTTCCACAGACTAGGCAGAGAAACGACATGGCATTTGCTTAGCAGAGGATGGTTTCGATCCATCGACCTCTGGGTTATGGGCCCAGCACGCTTCCGCTGCGCCACTCTGCTCCTGCCAAGTGATTCTAATGAGACAACAGACAGTCAAACTCTTCTTAGGTAGGTCTACCAGGGACCAGTTTACCAAAGTCGAAACATGCCCAGCTTAAGGACGATGTGTACACAATTAGTTATATGTGCAGATTCCAACAATGCAAAGCTGGACAAATCAAAGCTCATGTCCAGCGCAATTTGTTGAGCCCAGACTTTGTGCCTTCTTGTAAGTACCACATATGAAGATCCATGCCCACGGTCCTAACTCTGCACAACGCTAGGATTAACAGGTTAAGTTAGAATTTTCACAAATACTGTTGGCAGGCAAGTCGGGGAAACTGCTACCATGTGTGTTGAGGGTGGTTGTTGCCCATGAGCTCTGTCGTCTTTCTTAGATGCAAAGGTGGTTTTCAAGTACTCCATGTTGCAAGCACATCAAAGTGTGTGTTGCAAGCAAGAAACGTGAACCAGAACAGAACGTTGAGAGTGAACAGCATCACTGTCACGGACTTGAAAGCATAGCAGGTGTAAGACGTTTTTTTAAAGGCAATGTTAGTTTTCAGAGAGCACATGTAAATGTAGGCAGGATTTGATGGTACAGGTGGATAGCACCAATGTTTAACGTAGCACGTGAGTAACAGTTTTTAAATGCAAAGTGAGTTTCCAGATGTATCAAGCACTCGAAAAGCTTGCACGTTGTCAGCAGGATTTGAACCTGCGCGGGGATACCCCAATGGATTTCTACTCCATCGCCTTAACCACTCGGCCATGACAACGGTAACCAGGTGTTTTATTGGTCTGCTTTTCGGCAAACAATGGGATAAAACTCCAGCAGCGCACCAATTTAAACTATCTTCCGATTATGTCTTTATTTTCAGGTTCCACCAAACATCAAGTCTTGGTGAAGCACAATGAGAAGTGAATTAATCATAGAGCTTGTTACTTGCCCGAGTCTACACTCACAAGGATATGATGAACAAGGTAAGTTAGCATTTTCACAGATACTGTTGGCAGGCAAGTCCGGGAAACTGCTACCATGTGTGTTGAGGGTGTTTGTAGCCCATCAGCTCTGTCGTCTTTCTTAGATGCAAACGTGGTATTCAAGTACTCCATGTCGCAAGCACATCAAAGTGTGTGTTATGGGCCCAGCACGCTTCCGCTGCGCCACTCTGCTCCTGGTAAAGGATTCTAATGAGACAACAGACAGGCAAACTCTTCTTAGGTAGGTCTACCAGGGACCAGTTTACCAAAGTCGAAACATGCCCAGCTTAAGGACGATGTGTACACAATTAGTTATATGTGCAGATTCCAACAATGCAAAGCTGGACAAATCAAAGCTCATGTCCAGCGCAATTTGTTGAGCCCAGACTTTGTGCCTTCTTGTAAGTACCACATATGAAGATCCATGCCCACGGTCCTAACTCTGCACAACGCTAGGATTAACAGGTTAAGTTAGAATTTTCACAAATACTGTTGGCAGGCAAGTCGGGGAAACTGCTACCATGTGTGTTGAGGGTGGTTGTTGCCCATGAGCTCTGTCGTCTTTCTTAGATGCAAAGGTGGTTTTCAAGTACTCCATGTTGCAAGCACATCAAAGTGTGTGTTGCGAGCAGGAACGTGAACCAGAACAGAACGTTGAGAGTGAACAGCATCACTGTCACGGACTTGAAAGCATAGCAGGTGTAAGACGTTTTTTTAAAGGCAATGTTAGTTTTCAGAGAGCACATGTAAATGTAGGCAGGATTTGATGGTACAGGTGGATAGCACCAATGTTTAACGTAGCATGTGAGTAACAGTTTTTAAATGCAAAGTGAGTTTCCAGATGTATCAAGCACTCGAAAAGCTTGCACGTTGTCAGCAGGATTTGAACCTGCGCGGGGATACCCCAATGGATTTCTACTCCATCGCCTTAACCACTCGGCCATGACAACGGTAACCAGGTGTTTTATTGGTCTGCTTTTCGGCAAACAATGGGATAAAACTCCAGCAGCGCACCAATTTAAACTATCTTCCGATTATGTCTTTATTTTCAGGTTCCACCAAACATCAAGTCTTGGTGAAGCACAATGAGAAGTGAATTAATCATAGAGCTTGTTACTTGCCCGAGTCTACACTCACAAGGATATGATGAACAAGGTAAGTTAGCATTTTCACAGATACTGTTGGCAGGCAAGTCGGGGAAACTGCTACCATGTGTGTTGAGGGTGTTTGTAGCCCATCAGCTCTGTCGTCTTTCTTAGATGCAAACGTGGTATTCAAGTACTCCATGTCGCAAGCACATCAAAGTGTGTGTTATGGGCCCAGCACGCTTCCGCTGCGCCACTCTGCTCCTGGTAAAGGATTCTAATGAGACAACAGACAGGCAAACTCTTCTTAGGTAGGTCTACCAGGGACCAGTTTACCAAAGTCGAAACATGCCCAGCTTAAGGACGATGTGTACACAATTAGTTATATGTGCAGATTCCAACAATGCAAAGCTGGACAAATCAAAGCTCATGTCACCTCTGTGCAAACGGGAATCATGTGTAACTTGTTGTGTACACATGATCCTTAAGCTGGACATTTTTCAACTTTGGTGATGTGGTTCCTGGTACTGAGGAGGAGTTTGCCAGCGAGTTCTTCACTTTGAAACATCCAGTTATTCTTGTTCTTTCTTTCACACACAAGAAACTTTTTCGAACCACTGGCTTTGGTTGTTTGCCAATTTCAGACTGGTGCAGGCAGAATTGACTAAGCAAACAGAGCTCAGAGGCTTTTTAATGCCATTCAAGTCACCAACAACACAACCTTTAACACAATCCAGCAGACTGTATCCCTCGGGCACACGACCTCGAGATTTTACAGATCTCCTTTGTTCAACATTCAAAGTGTGGCAAGAAACATATTAAGTATCCGACACATATCCATTCCAATGAATGAATGGATGTTGGCAGTGGTGGGATTTGAACCCACGCCTCCTCAGAGACTGGAGCCTTAATCCAGCGCCTTAGACCCCTCGGCCACACTACCTTCTGCAAAGTCAGATTTTTTGGTTTTCTTTATCGAAGATACCGCAAATCAGTATGACGTCGTGAGGTAAGATGCTTCACTGAAAAGGAAGACCAATGACATGCACAGGAAGTAGAATGTTTACCCTGAAGAAGGGGTTCACTCGGCTGTTTGCCCAGAAGCTAGCAGGACAACGGAGAAATTCAATCCACCTGAGTAGAGCATGGTAAGGTTTTGACCAACATGTGCATGGACTGTTGACTTTCGGTTTCATCAAACGGCTGCCCCCGGTTTCTTCTCTGCCTTCACAAGATAATCTATTTTCCACAGACTAGGCAGAGAAACGACATGGCATTTGCTTAGCAGAGGATGGTTTCGATCCATCGACCTCTGGGTTATGGGCCCAGCACGCTTCCGCTGCGCCACTCTGCTCCTGCCAAGTGATTCTAATGAGACAACAGACAGTCAAACTCTTCTTAGGTAGGTCTACCAGGGACCAGTTTACCAAAGTCGAAACATGCCCAGCTTAAGGACGATGTGTACACAATTAGTTATATGTGCAGATTCCAACAATGCAAAGCTGGACAAATCAAAGCTCATGTCCAGCGCAATTTGTTGAGCCCAGACTTTGTGCCTTCTTGTAAGTACCACATATGAAGATCCATGCCCACGGTCCTAACTCTGCACAACGCTAGGATTAACAGGTTAAGTTAGAATTTTCACAAATACTGTTGGCAGGCAAGTCGGGGAAACTGCTACCATGTGTGTTGAGGGTGGTTGTTGCCCATGAGCTCTGTCGTCTTTCTTAGATGCAAAGGTGGTTTTCAAGTACTCCATGTTGCAAGCACATCAAAGTGTGTGTTGCAAGCAAGAAACGTGAACCAGAACAGAACGTTGAGAGTGAACAGCATCACTGTCACGGACTTGAAAGCATAGCAGGTGTAAGACGTTTTTTTAAAGGCAATGTTAGTTTTCAGAGAGCACATGTAAATGTAGGCAGGATTTGATGGTACAGGTGGATAGCACCAATGTTTAACGTAGCACGTGAGTAACAGTTTTTAAATGCAAAGTGAGTTTCCAGATGTATCAAGCACTCGAAAAGCTTGCACGTTGTCAGCAGGATTTGAACCTGCGCGGGGATACCCCAATGGATTTCTACTCCATCGCCTTAACCACTCGGCCATGACAACGGTAACCAGGTGTTTTATTGGTCTGCTTTTCGGCAAACAATGGGATAAAACTCCAGCAGCGCACCAATTTAAACTATCTTCCGATTATGTCTTTATTTTCAGGTTCCACCAAACATCAAGTCTTGGTGAAGCACAATGAGAAGTGAATTAATCATAGAGCTTGTTACTTGCCCGAGTCTACACTCACAAGGATATGATGAACAAGGTAAGTTAGCATTTTCACAGATACTGTTGGCAGGCAAGTCCGGGAAACTGCTACCATGTGTGTTGAGGGTGTTTGTAGCCCATCAGCTCTGTCGTCTTTCTTAGATGCAAACGTGATATTCAAGTACTCCATGTCGCAAGCACATCAAAGTGTGTGTTATGGGCCCAGCACGCTTCCGCTGCGCCACTCTGCTCCTGGTAAAGGATTCTAATGAGACAACAGACAGGCAAACTCTTCTTAGGTAGGTCTACCAGGGACCAGTTTACCAAAGTCGAAACATGCCCAGCTTAAGGACGATGTGTACACAATTAGTTATATGTGCAGATTCCAACAATGCAAAGCTGGACAAATCAAAGCTCATGTCACCTCTGTGCAAACGGGAATCATGTGTAACTTGTTGTGTACACATGATCCTTAAGCTGGACATTTTTCAACTTTGGTGATGTGGTTCCTGGTACTGAGGAGGAGTTTGCCAGCGAGTTCTTCTCTTTGAAACATCCAGTTATTCTTGTTCTTTCTTTCACACACAAGAAACTTTTTCGAACCACTGGCTTTGGTTGTTTGCCAATTTCAGACTGGTGCAGGCAGAATTGACTAAGCAAACAGAGCTCAGAGGCTTTTTAATGCCATTCAAGTCACCAACAACACAACCTTTAACACAATCCAGCAGACTGTATCCCTCGACCTCGAGATTTTACAGATCTCCTTTGTTCAACATTCAAAGTGTGGCAAGAAACATATTAAGTATCCGACACATATCCATTCCAATGACACGTGCATGTTGGCAGTGGTGGGATTTGAACCCACGCCTCCTCAGAGACTGGAGCCTTAATCCAGCGCCTTAGACCCCTCGGCCACACTACCTTCTGCAAAGTCAGATTTTTTGGTTTTCTTTATCGAAGATACCGCAAATCAGTATGACATCGTGAGGTAAGATGCTTCACTGAAAAGGCAGACCAATGACATGCACAGGAAGTAGAATGTTTACCCTGAAGAAGGGGTTCACTCGGCTGTTTGCCCAGAAGCTAGCAGGACAACGGAGAAATTCAATCCACCTGAGTAGAGCATGGTAAGGTTTTGACCAACATGTGCATGGACTGTTGACTTTCGGTTTCATCAAACGGCTGCCCCCGGTTTCTTCTCTGCCTTCACAAGATAATCTATTTTCCACAGACTAGGCAGAGAAACGACATGGCATTTGCTTAGCAGAGGATGGTTTCGATCCATCGACCTCTGGGTTATGGGCCCAGCACGCTTCCGCTGCGCCACTCTGCTCCTGCCAAGTGATTCTAATGAGACAACAGACAGTCAAACTCTTCTTAGGTAGGTCTACCAGGGACCAGTTTACCAAAGTCGAAACATGCCCAGCTTAAGGACGATGTGTACACAATTAGTTATATGTGCAGATTCCAACAATGCAAAGCTGGACAAATCAAAGCTCATGTCCAGCGCAATTTGTTGAGCCCAGACTTTGTGCCTTCTTGTAAGTACCACATATGAAGATCCATGCCCACGGTCCTAACTCTGCACAACGCTAGGATTAACAGGTTAAGTTAGAATTTTCACAAATACTGTTGGCAGGCAAGTCGGGGAAACTGCTACCATGTGTGTTGAGGGTGGTTGTTGCCCATGAGCTCTGTCGTCTTTCTTAGATGCAAAGGTGGTTTTCAAGTACTCCATGTTGCAAGCACATCAAAGTGTGTGTTGCAAGCCAGAAACGTGAACCAGAACAGAACGTTGAGAGTGAACAGCATCACTGTCACGGACTTGAAAGCATAGCAGGTGTAAGACGTTTTTTTAAAGGCAATGTTAGTTTTCAGAGAGCACATGTAAATGTAGGCAGGATTTGATGGTACAGGTGGATAGCACCAATGTTTAACGTAGCACGTGAGTAACAGTTTTTAAATGCAAAGTGAGTTTCCAGATGTATCAAGCACTCGAAAAGCTTGCACGTTGTCAGCAGGATTTGAACCTGCGCGGGGATACCCCAATGGATTTCTACTCCATCGCCTTAACCACTCGGCCATGACAACGGTAACCAGGTGTTTTATTGGTCTGCTTTTCGGCAAACAATGGGATAAAACTCCAGCAGCGCACCAATTTAAACTATCTTCCGATTATGTCTTTATTTTCAGGTTCCACCAAACATCAAGTCTTGGTGAAGCACAATGAGAAGTGAATTAATCATAGAGCTTGTTACTTGCCCGAGTCTACACTCACAAGGATATGATGAACAAGGTAAGTTAGCATTTTCACAGATACTGTTGGCAGGCAAGTCGGGGAAACTGCTACCATGTGTGTTGAGGGTGTTTGTAGCCCATCAGCTCTGTCGTCTTTCTTAGATGCAAACGTGGTATTCAAGTACTCCATGTCGCAAGCACATCAAAGTGTGTGTTATGGGCCCAGCACGCTTCCGCTGCGCCACTCTGCTCCTGGTAAAGGATTCTAATGAGACAACAGACAGGCAAACTCTTCTTAGGTAGGTCTACCAGGGACCAGTTTACCAAAGTCGAAACATGCCCAGCTTAAGGACGATGTGTACACAATTAGTTATATGTGCAGATTCCAACAATGCAAAGCTGGACAAATCAAAGCTCATGTCACCTCTGTGCAAACGGGAATCATGTGTAACTTGTTGTGTACACATGATCCTTAAGCTGCACATTTTTCAACTTTGGTGATGTGGTTCCTGGTACTGAGGAGGAGTTTGCCAGCGAGTTCTTCTCTTTGAAACATCCAGTTATTCTTGTTCTTTCTTTCACACACAAGAAACTTTTTCGAACCACTGGCTTTGGTTGTTTGCCAATTTCAGACTGGTGCAGGCAGAATTGACTAAGCAAACAGAGCTCAGAGGCTTTTTAATGCCATTCAAGTCACCAACAACACAACCTTTAACACAATCCAGCAGACTGTATCCCTCGGGCACACGACCTCGAGATTTTACAGATCTCCTTTGTTCAACATTCAAAGTGTGGCAAGAAACATATTAAGTATCCGACACATATCCATTCCAATGAATGAATGGATGTTGGCAGTGGTGGGATTTGAACCCACGCCTCCTCAGAGACTGGAGCCTTGAGCGCTAGCAGCCGCCGACTCGGCCGTCCAACATTGCTGAATGTTGGACTGCGAGGGCCAATCAGAAGCGCCGCTCCAACATTCTCCTGCCAATCACCGTCGCCCCGCTCCAACATTCGACCAATCAGGGCGGAGAAATGTTGGACAGCCGAGTGGAGCCGAGGACCGCCGAAAGGCAAGCCGCCGGAAGGAACGGTGTTCGCCGAGCGATGCTAACGTCATTTTACAGGACGCCGGACACGAAGCAGCATGGTTAGTATTTACACGCTAACTACTCGACTGTACATAATAAAAATTTACAATTTACAATTTACAGACCAAAGACAGAAACCCCACTGAGGGAAGCACCAGCTCTCCAGCCAGTGTTGCTGTCTCAGTGAGTAACACTATAACTCACTCTCAAATTCAGTTAAGACTATTAAAAACACTCCCTTCAGTCATGAAACTTGAAATCTAAATGTCATGATTTGACAGGCTTCCGACCCTGAGACAGCTGCTCAGACTTCAGTGCCTGTCCGCAGCTCCACAGCCGTGTGTGCCACTGTCACAGTAAGTAATATCATTCTGTGTAGAGCATCATCAGCCTTCTATGAGCATTATATGTGTGTGTTTATGTATTGCTTTGTCATCACTAAGGCTGCTCAACCCAGGACGGGGTCATCACTGCTGCTTCCCCGTTTGTGGTCAGAGGGTTTGCCACCCGAAGACCACAAATGGATCTTAAAGGCACTTCTGAAGTCGGGGCCCAAGGGAAAAGCAGAGCTTCAGGATAACCTGAAGCTCTGGTACTTCCCACCACAGCCAGGGCATCTGTACCACCAGGCTCCAGGTCCAGACCGCTTTTTTGCCCACCCACTTCTTGTATGGATGCCCTACAAGTTGTGGAAGGTGAAGGTGGTCTGTCCCAACCCTGCCTGTGAGAGGCACCAACTTACCGGTGCGGGGCTGCACAAGAGAGCACGGCGGGTCCTGGACGTGGACAGGATCTACAACATGGTAACAGAGACTCTAGCCTGCACCAAATGTAGAGCCAACCACGTGTCCTGGAGTCAGACTGTCCTTACCCAGCTGGACTTGGCACACCGATCAGAATTTCGGGTCATCCTCACACAAAAGTGAGTAGATTCTCCTTTCTCTCTATCAAATAGAATAATATAAAACTTATTGACACATCTGTCTGTGACCAAGGTTTGCGTGTGACATTCGGGTGATCCGACTTCTGCGGGAGAGAGGCCTGGGGAACAGCCCGACACAGGTTTTGAAACAGCTGAGGGAGAACCACACAGAGGAATGGCTCCATCGTGTTGCTCGATACACGACGGAGTGTGTGGGCTTCCTCCAGCGGCCCGGACTGTTGCCTGTGGCTTTCCCAGAGCCTCCAGAGCCAGCTGTGGTGCCGAGCTGTAAATGGCTCCTCTCCGTTTACAGCCAGGACATTTTAACAAGGCTGGAGGACATCAAGTCACGGATCACGTCCACATATGGCACCATTCTGAAGATGGACTCAACCAAAAAGGTTAAACAATATGTTTTTCTTCACAAAATAAGTCCAACAGAGGAAACTGCACTGTTTTTCTGTATTTTTCTGAGTCATATTCATGGAGGCCCCCTATACATTTTGCTCATCAGCTGTACCCAGTCTTCATGTCACGCCTATCAGCGTGCATATTTGAGTGGGATGCAGCTGATTTAGCTTTGTTGTGCGAAGCAAAAAGACAGCAGCTTCAGTCTCAGGGCCTGCCCTCTCTCAATGACAGTGACATCGGCAGACATCTGTCTAAAGATGAGCTGGCACTCCATTGCCGCAGGAGGACCCGTGGTGAGGACACCACCACTAAGCTGCTGAAGGAGCTGCTGCAGACGCTGAGTGGTCCAAGTGGCAACGACTCCCTTGGAGTTCCCCTGTTTGACAGGGAGAGGGTGGAGCACATCTGGCTTGTCCAGAAGAAGCACATCAAGTGCATCCAGGTGTCGCTCTGTACACCAAAACAGGGGAGCTCACAAAGGGAGGTGTGAGGTTGGTAACCTACAGATGCGCCAGAGGCTCTACATCATTAGAGTCTTTCCATCTCCACCTAAACCGCTTCATACAAGGTGTGTGTCTTTCAGACATTTTGTTTCATTTACTCTGTAATCCAAGAATATTTCATAATCTAAGAATGTATATTGTCCTTCTAGGGACCAGTCCCAACAGCCTGAATTTTCAGGCATACTTGCTGGAGGGACTGCATAGGTGGAATCGGGACCGTGCGAGTGCTGCACTTTCTGCTGAACCATCAGCATTACGCAGCTACTCTGGTGACCTGCTTCACTGCGTGAACAGTTACTATGAGAAGCTGTTCGGCAGGAAGGTGGCACCAGATTTCTGTCCACCGTCCTGTTATACTGGTAAGTGTTTGAGAATTAAGTAGTTTTCAATTTTTAAAATCCTTTTGCTAACACTGTCAATGTATCCACTCGACCTCAATTATTACAGGAGAGCTCATAGGGCTTCAGTATCTGTTCCGGCAGACAGGACAGGCACTGCAGGATATGCACCCTGACAGAGAGGAGACGGCTCAACTGGTAGACCAACACGAGGATGACGTGGAAACGGATGAGGGCTTCTCGGACTTCACAGATGACCCCACTATGGCTGTCCTTGAGGCCCTTCAGACTCCTGGTCCCTCCAGCATCTCCACACAGGCAACCAGCACATCTGCCACGGGTCCCGGCACATCCACACTGAGCGCAGGCACATGGCGCATGGCTCCTGGTATGACTGAACAATTATTTATATAACTGAAGATTATATTGACCAAGTGCAATATCCAAATAGCAGAAACTGCAATTCTTTGATTAAAAGTACATTTGAGACGCCTGGCCTATTAATCCTGTTCTCCAGATGTAAGAGAACGTTCCCAGGCAGAAGAAAACAAAAACTTTATTCACTGAAAACTAAAACCATGATGTAAAATTATCATTATTATTATTGTTATTTTGATAAATCACATCAATCACAATTTCTGCCTAAATAAACTTGTTGTTCTCACCATTTCATGCAGCCCTACTGCCTGTAACATCAGCCCTGGCCCCTGACACGTCTGCCCTGGCCCCTGGCTCATCTGCACTGGCCCCTGGCACTTCAGCCCTGGCCCCTGGTACATCAGCCCTGGCCCCTGGCTCATCTGCACTGGCCCCTGGCACTTCAGCCCTGGCCCCTGGTACATCAGCCCTGGCCCCTGGCTCATCTGCACTGGCCCCTGGCACTTCAGCCCTGGCCCCTGGCTCATCTGCACTGGCCCCTGGCACATCAGCCCTGGCCCCTGGCACATCTGCCCTCCTGCCTTCCAGTTCACCTACTGAGGCGGGAGTGGATATGCAGTCTGATGACAGGGTGAGTGTCTGTGTGATCAATTTAGAATATGTAGGTATATAGATATGAGCTTAGCTCTTTTGTACATATGCACACATATTGTCTCAAGCACATACTTAATGATCCCTTGATGCCTGTTCCTTCACTTTTGTTTTGTCTTACTGCACTGTACATTTTTGAGAGCCTGTGGATGATGTGTTCTTTTAAAAAAAACTGAAGTTTGCTATTGTCTTAAAATGTTCCATTATTTGCACAGGCTGTTGATGACCAAAATGTTCCTGGATACCAGCACGTGGACAAACTTGCTGAGTGCTTGGTGGAGCTTCGGCTGCAGACCTCTCTGTGTCTCACCAACCAGCAGGCCAGTGCAATCATAGCACTGTGGCAGGCCCTGGATGACGGTGACAAGCAGCGGGCGGTTTATGCAGCAAGACACCAGGAGAGACTTTTGAGTGGACGTTTCAGGACACCAAAAAAACCCTCAAAAACTCCTGGCGTGGAGAGCACCACCCGCTGCTTGTTAGGAGCAAGCAGCGCACCTGCTCAGTGGCCTGACTGCTGTCGGTTGGTGGAAAACATATTTATAAGACTCTGCGCTATCCACCGAGCCCCAGTAAGGAAAGGCAAGGGGTCAGTATCCAGGTGGTCCTTAATTATCAGGGACTACCGCAGGATTAGGGAGCTTGTTGTTGGCAACGCCCTGGTGATGCAGGGAACAGAAGTGCAGCTGGTAGAGGTGAACCAGAACACCCTCATCCAGTGGCACAACAACAGGCAGAAGAGGCAGGAGCTCTCTGTGTTGCTCCAGGCCACCGTGTTGCCTCCAGCCCTCTCTGTGTCTGAGGAGCCTCTTCAAGAGGCTAGAGTACTCCCTGCTGTGCCCATGTCAGCTCAGCAGGAACACCAGTACCACCTCCCAGAGAGTACAGCGGGTCAGGCACAACAGAGACGGACAGCTTCATGTCTGTTTCCACTCCCCATCATCCCAAAGGGGACAGTGAAGCAGCATGTGCTGGTCTCACCCCCAGCAGTTGGACCGTTTCTGACCCCTCATTTGATCACAGTGGCAGGGCAAACTCTGGGTCTGATGCAAGTAGTCACCAGCCCACAAACTAGTGAGTCTACAGAGGAGACAGGGACTACTTTGAAGAGGCCGTACAGGAGAACAGTGAAGGCAAACACCTGTAAAAAGTGTGGTCAGTTCCGCACTGCTGACACTGGACACAGTCAGTACCGTGGCAGAGTGTATTGTCCTCTGGCTGATTTTGTCCCCAAAGATCAGTGGTTAGAGGAAATGAGGAAGAAATGTAATCCTGATAAGTAGTTTTTATAGTTGGAGTAGTTATATTGTAAATAGAGTATTAGTGTGTTTTCTTTGCTGTGAATTCTTGTTTTTATAGTTATAACTTGTGTTATTTTACTTGTATTACTCCCTATGTGTATTGTAAATAGTTTATTTTTATTGTAAATGTCATTTATTTAAGTATGTTTACTGTAAATAGTTGTGTGAAAACTCTATTTTTTGTTATATTTGTTGCACTTTTTGTGGTCTGTTCTAAATAAATCTTTAAAAATATACATGTCTTTGTTTCTTTTGTCCATCAATCAAACAGTGATCACAACATGAAATAACAGTAACATGGAATATAATTATTTTTTTTGTTTATTTAAAATTGAGTTACAGTGATTTATCTGATCTGCAGCACATACAAATGAAAATTGTGTTTTTACCATAAAACGTTCTGCATTTATCAAAGAATAACACAATTATAGTTATTTGAATGATTTATTTGCATTTTGATGAATTGCCCAGTTACGGTGTGACTGCCCTCCACAGTTCACGGTTCGTATCCCGACCGCGGCAAATCTTAAACACTTCAAAATATAGAAAGTTCCAAAATTGTGTCCAAACAGCTGGAAATACGTTATATGTTGACGAGATTTTCCCTCTTTTTCCCCTTTTTTCCTCCTTTTCTTCTCTTTTTCTCTCCCCCCTTCTTCCCCCTTCTTCCCCCTCTCGCACGGACGATTGTTCCCCAGCTTCTACTCCATCGCCTTAACCACTCGGCCATGACAACGGTAACCAGGTGTTTTATTGGTCCGGTTTTCGGCAAACAATGGGATAAAACTCCAGCAGCGCACCAATTTAAACTATCTTCCGATTATGTCTTTATTTTCAGGTTCCACCAAACATCAAGTCTTGGTGAAGCACAATGAGAAGTGAATTAATCATAGAGCTTGTTACTTGCCCGAGTCTACACTCACAAGGATATGATGAACAAGGTAAGTTAGCATTTTCACAGATACTGTTGGCAGGCAAGTCAGGGAAACTGCTACCATGTGTGTTGAGGGTGTTTGTAGCCCATCAGCTCTGTCGTCTTTCTTAGATGCAAACGTGGTATTCAAGTACTCCATGTCGCAAGCACATCAAAGTGTGTGTTATGGGCCCAGCACGCTTCCGCTGCGCCACTCTGCTCCTGGTAAAGGATTCTAATGAGACAACAGACAGGCAAACTCTTCTTAGGTAGGTCTACCAGGGACCAGTTTACCAAAGTCGAAACATGCCCAGCTTAAGGACGATGTGTACACAATTAGTTATATGTGCAGATTCCAACAATGCAAAGCTGGACAAATCAAAGCTCATGTCACCTCTGTGCAAACGGGAATCATGTTTAACTTCTTGTATACAAAGTTTTCAACTTTGGCGACGTGGTTCCTGGTACTGAGGAGGAGTTTGCCAGTGAGTTCTTCTCTTTTAAACATCCAGTTATTCCTTTCACACACAAGAAACTTTTTCGAACCACTGGCTTTGGTTGTTTGCCAATTTCAGACTGGTGCAGGCAGAATTGTCTAAGCAAACAGAGCTCAGAGGCTTTTTAATGCCCAGAAGCTAACAGGACAATGGAGAAATTCAATCCACCTGAGTAGAGCATGGTAAGGTTTTAACCAACATCACTTGTATTGTGTGCATGGACTGTTGACTTTCGGTTTCGTCAAACGGCTGCCCCGGTTTCTTCTCTGCCTTCACAAGACAATCTATTTTCCACAGACGAGGCAGAGAAACGACATGGCATTTGCTTAGCAGAGGATGGTTTCGATCCATCGACCTCTGGGTTATGGGCCCAGCACTCTTCCGCTGCGCCACTCTGCTCCTGGTAAGTGTTTCTAATGAGACAGCAGACAGTCAAACTCTTCTTAGGTAGGTCTAGTTACCAAAGTCGAAACATGCCCAGCTTAAGGACGATGTGTACACAATTAGTTATATGTGCAGATTCCAACAATGCAAAGCTGGACAAATCAAAGCTCATGTCCAGCACAATTGAGCCCAGACTTTGTGCCTTCTTGTAAGTACCACATATGAAGATCCATGCCCACGTTCCTAACTCTGCACAACGCTAGGATGAACAGGTTAAGTTAGAATTTTCACAAATACTGTTGGCAGGCAAGTCGGGGAAACTGCTACCATGTGTGTTGAGGGTGGTTGTAGCCCATGAGCTCTGTCGTCTTTCTTAGATGCAAAGGTGGTTTTCAAGTACTCCATGTCGCAAGCACTTCAAAGTGTGTGTTGCGAGCAGGAAGGTGAACCAGAACAGAACGTTGAGAGTGAACAGCATCACTGTCACGGACTTGAAAGCATAGCAGGTCTAAGACGTTTTTTTAAAGGCAATGTTAGTTTTCAGAGAGCACATGTAAATGTAGGCAGGATTTGATGGTACAGGTGGATAGCACCAATGTTTAGCGTAGCACGTGAGTAACAGTTTTTAAATGCAAAGTGAGTTTTATATAAAATGTGTATATATATGTATTTAAAGATTATAGTGTCCATTATATTTAAAAACATATACAATGACAGTGCGACTTTAATATAAATCTAACATTAATATTATACAAAAGTTCACACTGTCAGGTCAAAACGTTTGCATTAAAAACAAAACAACATGTCAACAACAAATCTATCTATTACACCAAGTATGTAATGATGGAGCCGTCTGAACCAGCGGATCATTTCATCAGGACAGGCCGAGGTAACGCTGCTCTGTGCCGGGCACTGTGAGCACCGAGCGTCCGCACAGGTGGAGCTGATCACCTCCGACAGCACCGCTGTCAAACTATAAATACCTTCATAGTCATATCTTAATACAGTATTTTATCCTGCTGTGTTCCGCCGAAATGCATTCTGGGATATATGGCTTTCATAAGTACGCTCAAGCAGTGTGCGAAATTCCCATTAATGAACTCCACTGCCTTGTGGACATCTTCAGGAAAAGAAAAGGCTAAGGGAGTAAACCCAGACAGAAAATCTGCACTTTGGTGTTGTTTGGTGGCGTCAGCTAAATGAAAATGGACAGAGGGTGCTAGTTATGCTCCTTCCACAACCTCTGCATTACCAATCACCGGCGGGTTTCGGGGTGGCGGTAAGAGCGACAGCGAGGGAGAGACTGTGACTGACGGAGTCGTTCTGGGGTCGTTCGGGTTTGAGAAGACGACAGTGGTTTTAGTGTAGGGCTTATATTCAGGTGCGCTCAATAGTCCATAAATAACGGTATATATTTAATTTTCAGTGGAATTCTCAGCTGCAGTTGCGCTGGTAGTGCTGACGGTAGACTAGAAAGGCGCATTATGTAATAAATTTAGAGCAACTGGCCATAAAATCCTCCTAATATGTCACAGAGGACCAGGAATAATGTTCATATAACAAACTGAACTCACCAACAAAACTAGTACAACAAAAATATCTGCATTAAAAAAAATATTTTGCGCACCGGAAAGTTTGTTTATGTTTTGAAATTATGTTTTGGCATGAGGCGCCATCTAACGCCGTCTACCAATCATAGCAGCCAGTAGAGTCACAGCAGCTGAGAAACATAGGTTGCCAGTTACGTAGCTACGTTTGAAATTAAACAAAAGGAAACCTAAAAGACCTCGGTATGAATGTCAAAAACGCCAAGATAAAGTTTGCGGCAAAGCAAGGGTCTATACAGGACATGCTTTTGAACGGTGGAGAGAGTTTAAACCTGAGAGGAATTTCAAAACGGATGCAGAATGGGCTCTTCTCCTAGACAGGTAAGTTCAGCTTGGCTAACTACGTTAGCATCATAGCTGTCGAGTTCTGTGTTTTGAACTGTTCCCTCGGTTTTGGGGCTGCCGTACTGACGCACCGCACAACCCCCCGCTTCGGTAGGTTCTGCCCGGAGCCACAACCCCCGCCGCACCGACCACCGGCAGTTCTGTTCTGTCAGCTACCGCGGCCGGTTCTGCTCGGCGCGGGCTGCGGCGGCAGTTCAGATGACACAGAGATGCGTCTTTTAGTCTCTTTCTAATCTTACCTAATAGTACAGCGGCCGACAGGGGAAAACGCACTGCAAACCCCAAAACACCAGCAAATAAGAAAACACCGGCAAATAAGAAAACACCAGCAAATAACAAAACGCCAGCAAGTAACAAAACGCCAGCAAATAAGAAAACGCCGGCAAATAACAAAACGCCAGCAAATAACAAAACACCAGCAAATAACAAAACGCCAGCAAGTAACAAAACGCCGGCAAATAAGAAAACGCCGGCAAATAACAAAACGCCAGCAAATAACAAAACACCAGCAAGTAACAAAACGCCAGCAAGTAACAAAACGCCGGCAAATAACAAAACGCCGGCAAATAACAAAACGCCAGCAAATAACAAAACGCCAGCAAGTAACAAAACGCCAGCAAGTAACAAAACGCCAGCAAATAACAAAACGCCAGCAAGTAACAAAACACCAGCAAATAACAAAACGCCAGCAAGTAACAAAACACCAGCAAATAACAAAACGCCAGCAAGTAACAAAACGGAAGTGCTCCGGGTCTGTGGGGGAGCTGATGTGCAGGGGTCCGTTTCACAAAGCAGGCTCAACAAACTCTCAGTCTAACCCTGAACTCTGAGTTGATCTACTCTGAGATAGGAAACTGAGTTTTCGGTTTCAGAACAGCTGATTTGAGTTAGTTTGTTCAACTCGGAGTAGTTTCACCTCGAGTTAAGCGCGTGCACCACAAGTATAAAAAGACAGCATGAATGGAGCCCCGTTTCGACGAGTCACCATGACAACGGGGAAGCGGAGGGCGACGTTCTTGGTCTGATAATCATCTCCTGACGAATATTTAATTCTCTGCGCAGTAATGCTGCACCTTCATCCACAGGATCACTGTCAAAAGGACATGGTAGTGAAAATAGTCTCCACCTTATATAACTTCTAATGTAGACGCAGAACAGACACAGAACTATACTACGCCAAAACTCTGCTGACTGAATGAATGAGGAACTCAAATACCGTTTGTGTCTGAAAGAGGGCGGAGACAGAGAGAAACTCAAGGTTTGCGGAGAAAAACCTGGTCCCGACCAGGTTAGATTCAAAGAGCATGTTACCATGGTAACTGACCGAGAGGTTAAGTTACCTCTCTCTGTGAAACAGGCTAGAGTGACTCCTCTTTCTCTGGTTTGACTTACCTCCCTTTGTGAAACGGAAAACTCAGAGTTTCCCTCATTTCAGGGTTAACAGACTCAGAGTTTTCACTAACCCTGCTTTGTGAAACGGACCCCTGCACGACAGCGCCCCCACAGACCCAGAGCACTTCTGTTTTGTTATTTGCTGGCGTTTTGTTTCTTGCTGGCGTTTTGTTATTTGCTGGCGTTTTGTTATTTGCTGGCGTTTTGTTATTTGCTGGCATTTTGTTATTTGCTGGCGTTTTGTTATTTGCTGGCGTTTTGTTATTTGCTGGTGTTTTGTTATTTGCTGGTGTTTTGGGGTTTGCAGTGCGTTTGCCCCTGTCAGCCACCGTATAATAGTCTTCTTCTGACATGTAAAGCGAGTATAATAGCGGTAGCCGAGTGGTTCAATAGGTTTGAAGGTTGTAGGATTGATTCTGGACAGTGTCAACATTATTTACCTTATTGTATAAAGCATTAATAAGCTTGCATGCATACAATATTACCATAAATAAATATATTGGGTGTGTGGTGGTAATTTGCCACGATGTCTCACTCACTCTAAGGTTTTGTCAGAAGTTGGCAGCCCTGCAATATAACATTGTAAAAGGTGAGGCAAAAATGAAGGACAGTTCTGTCAAATATCATGCATTAAGTTATTCCATCTGATATATCCATCCTTAGTCAACAGCTAATGTTACCATAATTTATTATACATCTTGATCTTCACTGAGAGAACAGAATTGTGTGTCTTAGAGCCAC
Organism: Microchirus variegatus; assembly: GCF_963457635.1. Classification (NCBI taxonomy): domain Eukaryota; kingdom Metazoa; phylum Chordata; class Actinopteri; order Pleuronectiformes; family Soleidae; genus Microchirus; species Microchirus variegatus. Next base: position 15,582,881 of record NC_139820.1, on the reverse strand, counting down.
TCATTTATGATAAAACGCTCCTCGCTTGTTGCTGACGGAGTTACATGTCAACCGCTCTGGCAACCACAACTCTGGAAAGGAGGGGTGGAGTGGGAGGCGGATATGACTTGCCGCAGTGTTCTGATTTTGAGTGTAGTAACCGTTTTTGGCCACATTGTTACAGATAGTGCCTTTAATTGTCCTAATTATGCATTGACGTGTTTTCATGTGCAAGTCTTCAATAAATATAATAATATTAACAGTTTACACTTGTGTTCTTTAAAGGAAATGTGTTTTTTTGGCACCTTGTCGATTATGTTGCATTTCTAATTTATAAATGTAGGCTACTTTCATGGATAGGAAATGGTTAAGTTTTTGAGGGTAACTGTTTCCTGCTTTAGGCTGTAATTGTAGGCCTCATAGTGAGGATATTTTGATGCCAATGCAATTTATTTTTGATGTGTCAGCCTTCATGAATAATTTCAAATCGCCTACATATATCCATGTGTTGAGTCAGTGTTTAGCCTTTTCAGTCCGAAGTACAATCCAGCCCCCTGAGGTCTCACTTGAAAAAAAATCTGGAACCCTGTCCAGTTTCACCCTGGCATCCCTGCCATAGGGTATCGTGGTGGCATCTTAGATCTCGACATTGGCACCAAATGGACCTTGCTATTACCCGCAGATCTTCCTTGAGCTGTGTTCTTGTAACACGCAGCCATCACAGCGCTGACTGTGACACTGACCACTCACTGGTCAGCAGCAAGGTGCGCCTTCAGCCCCAAACAAATGCATAGTTGTATAGAACTTCACGTTGGTGAGAAAAGAAAGAAATTGACCGGAAATGGAAACTAACAGCAATTTTGAGTGTTTTTTAATGGTGATGTACAAAGGAGTCATATTTCATCAGTGAAACAAGAGTAAAGTCGATCTGACTGCTTAGTTAAGCCCTACTTTTAATGATTAGTATTTACATCTTTTGACACAAAGAACCCATCTGATTCAGTTTAATGAACATGTTTAAACCATTCCCCCATCAAATTTCCATTTGCAGGCTGATTATGTGACTGCACAAACTGGCTACTTCGTGCACAGAAAATTCACTTTCATGAAAGCACATCTCGTTGAATGCCTTGCTCGGTGGCATCGCTCCTGTCACATAATTCCACTCTGGCTGTGGAATATGAGAAAACACATTCCATCACACATTGGAAGCAGCTGGACAAACAGGATGAAACAATGATTTACAAGTAACCTGCAGTGAGAACAAAAGCCAAGAATGTGACAAATAGTGATTAATAACAGTGATACGTTTATTTATGTACCAGCAAATCAATTTGCATTGTTCAGGACATTTCCCTGCATCTACACCACACAGTTACAGTACAGTAGCATACAGTATCTGTATTTGGAGAATGTTGTCAAAGAAGACCCATTTTTGAATAACTTATTTACAAATAGTCAAAAATACCGGAAATAAACAAAACAATTATTTGACGTCATCTAAATAATATTCGTCAGAGACAAAGCACAAGATGCTAGGTTAAGAAGAGACAAGCCTATATTACAGTCATCAGTGAATTATGGTCAAACGCCACAGCAACAACAACGCTAAGAGTCAACTGAAGTAAGAGTGAAGGTCAGGGACAAACACACCACACACACACAGATTAACTGATCAAAGTGGAACAGATGTTGGAAAAGAATTACAATTAAAGAACAAAAGAGAAATCACAAGTGTTACTAACCTTAGACAAAAAGAACTTCACAGTGCAGTAGAAAACTAACAGAACGTTTTATTTGTGCAGCATTGTTACAAACTGGATGTCTTCAAGTTAATATCAATCATTCTGTGCACACAGACATTTTAACACAGTATGACAGGGCAGGTGAACTTTGGGAAAAGAACAGTGACGCATGTTCTTTAAATGAATCAAAGTATTGCAACGAGGCTGTGGAGGTTCTTTCAGGAACTTTTGAATGTAAAGCTTCTGCAAGTAAAGCAAATGTGTACTGAGAGAGAGACGTGGCAACTTCAAGCAGTAGCTCAGACAAAAGGCATTCAGAAGGTTTTAAGTTGCATGGGAACCATAGAAGTGTAATGTGGTCCTAAGGAACTTCTCCTGCATTAACGAGGTTACTCTTTGTGTTAAATCCTGATTTTACGATGCTATTCTTCCAAACGTGTTCATATGAATGTTCATATGAGAAAGAGTGCGCTGCAGCATCAGATTCCACCACACAAGAACGTATACAAGGGAGACAGCAGCAGCAGTAATCAGGTCAAACTATCCAAGCCTCAATATCTTTGCAGATTGTGTGACTAGTCACAGCCCAAGTTTCCGCATACCGAGTGGTGACCTCAGCTGCTGCTGTTCTGTGGCGCCCTCATGTGGAGCTGAACAGGGAGATTTGCTGCACCTTGTCCAGCTGTGTTAGCAGCTGTTTGATGCGGTGTTTGAGCTGAGGCAGGCGAGCCAGAGGTTCTGGAGGCTCCAGCTCTCCAGTGTAGTCCAGCCAGCTCTCCAGCACTGTGAGGAGGAGAAGATTCAAACACATTCAAACACAAAAAAATAAATCACACACACACACACAACTGTGTGATTCACTGTGCTCAACTCGGTCAACATTTGGATTGGAAATGGATTGTCTGAAGCTAATATCTTAGTTCATTTGAACACTTAGTACAGCTTTGAACACTGAGGCAGCGTGTTTGACTCAGCCTGATAAGAAGGCTTTTACAGTTAGGTCCATAAATATTTGGACATCGACACAGTTCTCTTTATTTTGGCTCTATGCACCACTACAACGGATTTGAAATGAAACGAACAAGGTGTGCTTTAACTGCACACTTTCAGCTTAAATTTGAGTATTTACATCCAAATCAAGTGAACAGTGTAGGAATTACAACACTTTCTATATGTGCCTCCCACTTTTTAGGGGACCAAAAGTAATTGGACAAACTAAGCAATCATAAATCAAACTTTCATTGTTTAATACTTGGTTGCAAATCCTTTGCAGTCAATTCCAGCCTGAAGTCTGGAAGGCATAGACATCACCAGAAGTCATGATCATATGTGGTGTGAAAGACACTTTTTAATGATTCTTTGGACAACAGTTTGGAGCTTAAACATATCTACCATCCATTAAAATCCTACCGTCCAGCTCCCTCTCGATGAAGTCCATCCTGTGGGACACTTCGTCCTGCACAGCCTCTATGTGGTCTAGCAGATTGATCTGCCACTGTTGATGCTGCTTGTTGTCTGCAGCCTCATCAGGATCTCTCCCAACCTCTTCCTTCATCTCAGCCTGAGACCACGAGCCACCCAGAGAGGCCTACACACATGAAAATGAAATCCAATATTTTAATGACAATGATGACTATCGATCTCATAATATACATTTCTGCCAAATCATTGCATTGTTCATTAAAAAAGGCCAGAGGAGTGTGTGGGTGTGTTTGCACTGAATGCAGAGAATGCTGGTGAATTTGACATTATTTGAAACTTCATTTTTTAAACACTTGGTGACTTTTTTTTAATAATCATTGAAATTTGTCAAGGTGATGAGTGTAACCCCCAAAGAAAAATATGTCAGTCAGTGGTTTACACATATTTTTAGTATATTTGACTAACTAACAAAACCTTAACCATTGCATAGTCCTTGTTATTATAATGATGTAATTCATAATGACTTAAAAAAAAAAACATTTTAGCTTCTAAAAACACAAAATGTTAGATTTTTAGCTCATAAGCTATTACATTTATAACTACGGATGTACCGATTAATCGGCCATCGACCGGCCGGTCAGTCAGAAATATTCAGATTTTAATAAGCCGGTCAAATGCACCCGCATCGCGCAGCATCGGCTACACGCACATGTAGTAGAGTGTAGGGCTGGGCGGCATACCGGTTCACACCGAATACCGTTTTTTTTCCATATGATATGAATTTTAAATATACCGCCATCCCGGTGTATTTCATTACACAACATCCGCGCGGCGCTGCTGTCTGCTTAGCGAGTGGGACGTTTCATTAATGTTTATATATTTGTTTCAATCACTCAATGAAGCCTGTCATATTTGGGACAAGAGTCAGGACCTTAAATCACTTGCGCAACACTTTTGATCAGCACTCAGCATTTGTTCGTTTGTCATTTAAACCTGTGTGAGGAGAGAGTACGAGGCACGGGGCGGGAGAGAGAGAGAGAGAGAGAGAGAGAGAGAGAGAGACAGAGACAGAGAGAGAGTGAGGTCTGCACTCTTGGTCATTAGGTCATTTACTTATTTGTGTGTAGGTACCATGTTGTGAAATATGTTTAAACTTATATAAACTACACATACAGGTAGTGATTCGTTTTTTTGTATTTTTAGTTGGATATTGGATGTGAACTGATTGTATTTCTATGTTAAAATGTTCTATTAAAGAAAATATGCAAAAATACATATCTTTCTGTATGCTGTAAAGTGGTTTAAAAAAAATTTAATCGGAACCGGCTAAAATCGGTATCGGCAGGTCAAACTTCTTGAAAAATCGGAATCGGCCCCAAAAATGGCAATCGGTGCATCCCTATTTTTAACAGTATTTCTTAATTTGTTTATAGCTGGAGAAAGACTGCAGAGACATATCAAACACTTGAAATCATCAGTTTCTAACTGACCACAATTCAGTGTTGTGTCAGTTGCGTGATCTATGAAATGTCATAAAACGTTCCAACGATGTTAGATGGCGTTTCCCAAACCTCAAAATGATGACGTTCTCAAATGTCTTTTGTCCACCAACCAGAATTATTCAGCTTAAATTATTTTTTTGTAATATGGATCAAATAAACAAGAAAGCATTCACAGTTAAGTAGCTGAACTCAGAAAACACATTTAAATATATATAGGAAAATAAACCTCAAAATTATTAAACAGTTAATTGTTGCTGCCCTACAGTGGAATGACGTGAAGATAGTCACTCACACCAGCAGCCAAAGAAAATGTCTGTGTTGAAGCAATTTTCTGGAAGAATGATCCAAAGATTAGAACGATGAGTGTGCCATTGGCTCTGTCTACACTGATCAATGAATGCAGAGTAGCAGGTCAGTTCAAATTTACCCACTCATCCTCTAACCGTTTGATTATCAAGCAGTTGATGAGGATGAGTGTGTACATTTTACTCATCTACAGTGATAATATCAGCTGCATTGCAAACACTCTTGATGGAATAAGGCCTGACCTTGTTGCTGCTGCCTGTTGCTTTGGGCTTGTCTGTCTCCAGTAGACTTCCATAGCGCTGCTCTCGCTCCAACAGTTCCTCAGTGCTTCTCATGCTGTCCTCCAGCTCTGAGCCCTGCCGGGTCTCTACTACCAGTCTCTGCTCCACTGCTGGGTAGTATGCCCACGGTTTCTGGTAACAGTGTTCACTGGTAATGTATGAGTCTTGGAAGGACGGGAAGGGGGAGGAAGAGCAGGACGTGGAGGAAGTAGCAGCTGTAGCAACCCTGCTCAGCTTCTCCAGAGCACTGGACATTAAAATCTCTCCTCGGCTCATGTCCTCATCAGCTATCACGGGAGATTGAGCTGTGTCACTTCCCCTGCACGAATCAGAGTTAGTCCATGACCCCTCCAAATGTTTCCATGGTTGCCGCCACAGCTGCAGGTCCGAGTGAGCGTTGCTCCTGTAAGGAAAAGGAAGGATTAGTAACTTCACATTAATAAATCTAAATCAGGGGTCTCAAACTCAATTTGCCTGGGGGCCGCATGAGTTAGAGTCTGGGTGAGGCTGGGCCGTTACAAAGGACAAAGTAACAAAGCCGTCCACATCCATATATGATGCATTCATATGATCTTTATGACGAGGAATAACAGATGCATCAGATCAGCTGATCTCTTTAGTTAACTACTTAAAGAGAGAGAAGAGAGTTCTGTCGCAGGGAGTTCATAATCTGCGCTGTTTGCAGCAAAGTTTCGCTTTTGCGCAAAGAGACTTTCCAGCATTTAATAGGTGCTGTTCCACTGTGTACTCGCATCTTGTTGGAATCGTTTTAATTGGTGTTCCAAACTGATCTTGTACAGACTCTAAGCAGGTATAGACAGGCGGGAGGAAAAAAATAGGGCGTCTTTAGGGCGTCCTGCCTAAAAGTAGGGTGTCTAATTCCTTATTATTTTCAGTACAGGGCGTCCCCAGGACTCCCGCACGCCCTGCTGGCTAAAAGCCTGTGCTTGGCTACCGTCTTCGTCATATTACCACAATCCCACAGTCAGTCTTATCCTCGAACTTCCCACTAACTGTCCATTGACTCTGTTGAACAACGCGGTTATATCCTGGTTGCAGCGAGTGTTGACTGATATCTTCTGTCTGTGTTTGTGTGTAACTGCTGTTTTGAATCAGCAGCTGCTACAGTCTGCAACTCTTCATTAACACCACTGTGGGCCGCACTTACATTAAACTTTGATATCAAGTGGGGGGCCACAAAATATCGTCCCACGGGCCAAGAGACTACCGATCTAAATCATCAAAGACATTTCTGCAAAAGAAAAGTCTCCCTAAACACTTATTCTCATGCCGTACAGCTGTAGAATGTTCTAGTGTCATGGACACCATCATTCCTGAGTGTAACTGGTAGTAACCGTCTTCATGAAGATTTTCCATCGTCCAACCATCAAAACCCTGCTGCTCTTGCATGCACATACGTACAATAAGCTTCATAGTTAACTCATGTGATCTACTACTATAAAATGTGTTGATTTCTTTCCTATGAACATAATTCTGTAATATAAATATAAAAAAAGGCCACATGCCTTTATTCTGAATTTAATACATCTTCAAATTGATGGTGTGATGCACATTTTTTAAAACAAAGGCCAAGACCTGATTAATATGCCAGAGTTTTCCTAAATAAAAGGCCTCAAGTTGGAAGTATTTTGGCTTTTTCTCCCTCTCAATGCTTCAATAGGTAGATCTTGCCTTTGTTCAGGGTTCATGGGCTCAAGACGGTTGGTGACCACTGATGCAGATGAAAGAGGCAGCTAGACATGTGTGGTTACACGGAGGTAACCTCTGCAGAGCAGACAATGACCCGTGACAAACTTTGTTGAGCAAGTTATTAAAATAAAGCAGAAACCAGGTTTCCTGCCTCTTCATGGTTCCTCTGTACTTACTGTAAAACGTTCATCTTAAGCTGCAGTCCATTGAGGATCTCTACCACGTGGTGCACATCTCCCAGCAGTTGGTGTGTGGTGGTGATCTTCTTGGCGTTTTGGTGAGAGTAGTTCTCTTCCAGGAAGGACAGGCCATACATGTGACCATTGGTCAACCACTCACGATCATACCAGTAGCGCAGACTCTGTCTTTGACCTGAGTGATTTAAATGCAAGGAAACAAAAAAAAGAACTGAAGCTACTGTATGGCGATCAAGAGTCTCATTAAGTACAAGACTATGATGGCTGTTACAGTAGGTAAGACAGAGTCTAATGCTTGGTGGTTTAAGGGTAATAATAGATTGTACAAATTGGGTCTTGTGCAAATACATTTGCTCACAATTGTTTTGATACTCTGGACCTAAAGCGTCAGTTCATTTAATTTAAAATAAAATGGTGGGTAGTTCAGATAACATGCTAAGTCTCAGCAGCTCCAATTTAAGTAAAGTTTGATTGATTGATTGAACACATTATGCTCAAATCACAAATGAGAAGCATTCAGTAGCATCTAGCAGATAATCCATCATCTTGTATCACCTGGTGGGTCTCTGCAGATGTAGCAGGTGTATCTGTCTGGAACATTTTCTTCTAGCAGCCCCATGCAGGTGCCATGCTGCCAACATAAACAGTCTTCACACTGGGGGAGGAGGAAAAAAAGCAATTGTTCATATTTTTACATCTCTACATCTAAAAATGGACAAACAAGATATAACAACAAGCAAACAAAAAGCTCACCTGGATCATGAAGTCATTCTCCTCTTCCACCTCACAGATACATCGCACAATCTCCTGGTCATTGGTGTCCACGGCGCCAGAATCCACACTGAGTGGGGGTGTGGTGACATCCAGGTCAGTCCCGAAGTCCTCGTCACTCCACCCACAGCTATCAGTGGACCAATCGCTGATGCTGTCCTCATCTAAAGTAACAGCAACATCATTTCAATTCAGTCACATTTGAATTAAATTGAACTTCTACAAATATTTGTCTCTAAAAAGTCACTGTGAGGCTCACATATAGATATATACTGTATATAGATATAAAGTACACAATGAAGCAAGCCATAGCAGCAAAGGACAACTCAGGATTCAATCTATCAAGCTTTACCAAAACATGTCTTTATTTGTAACCGCTGCAAGGGATTGGCAGGAATCCATAGGTTAATGCAACTATTGTCTTAAAATATACATTTCATGCCCTGTTGGGCTGTTTCTCACTATGACACTGAGAGAGCGGCTTAGATAATTCTCAACAGCTACAAAGGAGAAACGGGCAGAGATGACAGCTGCATTGAAAAAGATCTGTGTGCAACTCTTTCACATGGAAGTTGAAATTGCAGATTTGCATGGCTCTCCTCAAGCCATGTTTTCTACAGAACATATCTGATACAGTCTTATATAAGCAGCATTGTCCTGCTTGTACTGCTGTTCTGACTGCCAATCAGCAGCGCACAGATGTTTCTTCATACTTTTAACGTCATAGAACAGTACAGCCATTTCTTGCTATATGCTGACCATGTGAATGCACATGGTCCCCAAAGCTGCATGTTCAGCCTCATCTGAGGAGAAGTAAAATGATTTGTGTTTATCAGTAGCTGTGTTATGCGTTTATTAAATCCCTTATATGCTTAAAAAAATAAATGAAGGTTATAAATAAAATAATATTTGGTGCCATAATTAAGTCAAAATCATTGGACTGCACTATCATGCAATGAGTGACGTCCACTGAGTCCGGCAGACAGGTGCTATCATATGACAATCAGCTGCAAGTGACAACATCTTGAGTAGGGAGTAGTTTTACTTGAAATGCACGTCCCTATATTATTCTGCAGGTCACTTCGCAAGTATGCTATGTGTCGCAGATCGATGTGAAACACTGACATGATAGATTGAATCCAAAGACAACAGCTGAATAGAGGGGAGGTGAGGCCATGTACAGTCACACACACACAATCTTATTTACACACACACAATCAGAGATACCCACCATCCACATATATCTGCTCTGAGTAGCTGTATCCAGGCCTGCTGCAGTAGGCCTCTGCTTTGTGATTGTGTGAGTGGGGGGATTTGTGTGGCAAATTCAATTTGGACTGAAGACCCAATACTGAGATGTCAATATTCTCCTCACTACCTGTGTAGTCTGTTAATACAGGGAAGGGGGGGAAGCAGATGCAGAACAAAAATGTCAACTTTGAAAAAGCTCAACAGAAAACCCACGGGGGACGAAACAATGTGGCAAAACAAACATGATGGATAAAGGATGTCAGCAACAGTCAGGGACACTGAGGTTTAGAAGAATCCAAGAGGCCTTATGGCCCTTTTCCACTACGATCCCCAGCTTGCCTTGGCACAGCCAGTTTAGGTTGCATCTCCACTACAAAATAAGTACCTACTCAGCGTGGGCGGAGTCATCACTACACGGCCGCCTGAAACTGGAGGTCGGGTTTAGACCGGTACCCTCTGTGCAGTGATATCATGGTCACAGGTTCAACCCCACCTCTGGCAGGTTATACTCAATTCCATTGTGAGTTGCTTTGGATAAAAGCGTCTGCTAAGTGACATGTAATGTAATGTAATGTAAAAACAGCAGGGACTTTTACATGCAACACAGACACACAAACTTGTAACTTGTAAAGCAGTTGTTTTCAGTGTAACTGAATCACTAGAATCATTTCATTAAAATTATTTGTTTAGTACTTCCTCCATGACCGGAGCACAGACTCCATCTGACAGTCACTGGACTGAAGTATAGCGGCAGGGTTTATGCAGCTCGTGGGCCACAGTCGGCAATGCTGTCCCTCAAAAGACCAGACTCCTCTGTTTAATATTAAGATTTTTCCCTGGTAGTTTTTGGAGATTAGCCCACATTTTTAGGACTGTTAACTACTTTTAACTGGTATACAGTTCGGCACTGTTCAGCTTGATTGATGTGTCGGACGTCTCTTCCTGTGACAGCACTCTGGCCAATCAGTAGCCAGCAGGTGACGTGACACATAGTACCTACTCAGCACGCTTGAAACATCGCCAGAGCAGGTACTAAATAAAGCCTCGTACCAGGTACTATGCTTGTGGAAACGCAACTTAACAGTGCAGTGTTGAGGCAAGGCGAGTAGAGCCAGTGGAATCACGCCATTAGTTTTGGGCATTTAAATGTGTTAAAGAAAAGACCAATTATTGAAAAAAAAAAAGCCTGTCCATACATGTGTCCATGCCAAAAACGGTGTGAATGTCATTTAGAAACGAGAGAAAACAGTGTTAAAATTGTGTTGTGACTTTGCGTCACCCGTCCACTGTGGTCATATAAAAGTTAAAAGAAATAAGTTGGAGCTTATTGTTTGTCACCAGATGGAAAACTTCTCCCACACACAGATGCTCAGCAACCACACCAAGAAGAGAGGAGGACAAATTCATGCAATAGAGCCATTTCCACAGTGTCACAATGAAAGCACATGCAGCAGCAGAGATGTGAGGATGCCTGACAACAGGAGAGCCCTTATTACCGGACTTGGCCTTTTTCTTCTTCTTCTTCTTCTTCAGTTTGATGCGGAGGAAGTCCTTCTGCTTTGGTTTCTCTTTCAGTTTGTCTTTTACACAACCTAAGGACATTTAAGTAGCATTAATAAAGCCCCATGTGACCATCACTAATACAACAGTTGTATAAAATTCTATGGCAGGGATTTGCAAACTTCTCGATGTTTCAGAAAATATTACAACAAGCAATTAGTGAACCCAGACATTTACACATGCTTTGTTTCAAACAAAAAGGATTGGTATCCAATTTTCCAAATCATTATCCTCACTACCAAACCTACAAACCATCTTTCTACTGTGTTGTTTCCTCCACAACACTTTCATACTGACCGATGCCAAAGCCACTCTTGTCTGAATCCTTGTCCTGCTGCAGACATCCATTCCTGTCCAGCTGGTTCTCCTTACTCTTCTCCCTCAGCAGTGACCTGTGCTGATGGTTCTGGGAGTTCATTGCTGGAGGGGCAGATGTGCGTCTGCTTGCCATCTTTACCTCACCACGGGGAAACACAGCACCTCCAACAGAGTCTACAAAAAATGTAATAACATGGCTTACAAAAGGCTGGTGTTAAAGTGTATGATTATTACATATTTCATTCATGAAATGGCGTTTCTGAGTTTATGGTGCCATATCAGTCGCCCTGGCATGACACTACTAATCAAGCACGTTTTTGCTCCCACTCCTGTTAGAGTGCCTTGTGTATCAAGTAAGGGCAATCACAACCATTTAAATGGTACTAGTTTAATACAGTGATTGAAAAAGGAATGCAAGCACACTATAATCTTAATTTATAAAAGAGATGGCTGCTATTGGCTGATACGCATTATTGTAGCAGCATTGAACAAATTGGATGTTACATTTTCTCTAAAAGGAAGTAATAACAACTAGGGATGGGAATCGAGACTGATTCCATCGGAATTGTACACCTCCAACATTATCGATTGTTATTAACGATTCTCTCATTTCACAGCACGTTTTTTTCCCCCCGGTTTCCCCTGAAATGTTGCATCGCGGGACATTTACGTCACATTCTGCGACGACTCGGATCTTCACACCACACGAGGAAGCGGCAGGAATACTGCAATGAACAACACGCTGAACGCGCTGAGCATAAACGCCTCCGTACATGCTTGCATGGTCGTGTGCCGTCTGCGGAGCCCTGTGTGAATATAAACAAGGCTTCATGGAGAGGAGAAAGAGAGCCAAAGACTGGCTCAACTTCACCAAAATGGGCAGAAAATCGAAAAAGAGAAATTTAGATGATGACGATGGCAGGCACAGACAGACTGACGATGACACAGATAGCTGTAGTGCAAGTTACATGAACAAGGTCATTGTGGCATACATGACTATTTTTCTAAAGAGGACTTGTATGTCCACTGTTACTTCATTTACAATATCTCTTTGAAGAAAAGGAGCAACAAGCTGTAATTTGGCATGCAAGCATATAGCAAGTATAACATTTCTATTCCCGTTTTCTATTTATTGTATCAGTCTAAAATGTATTTAAATTTATTTAATTTATACAGTAAGCTTGTTTAGTGTGCAAAAGTTACGTTTTTTGAAAATAATACATTGCTGTACACTGTAATTTGCCTCGTAATAATATTGTATTATGGGATATGTATTGTGATAATATTATTTCGTGAAGCCTTTGGAAATTCCCACCCCAACCTTTTTCTGTCACCAGGGTTCCCACAATCCAAGCACTCAAGGGCAATTTTCCAAAAATTGCAAGGGCCTTGAATTTTATTTTTTCAATTTCACAAACTTTCAAGGATTTCATTCTTTCATTGAGGTATGAGCAGAACTCACTCATGGAGGCAGAGATGGTGCGTCTTCTCTTGGGGCTGTCCACACCAGTGGCAGTAGTCTGTTTGTCAGAGGCCCTGGTCTGAACACTCCTAGTGGGGCTGCGCTCCTCCTCCATCGGAGGTTCCTCACCATGGTAATATTTCATGTGGTAGTGCAGCAATTTAGCCTTACGGAATGATTTTGTGCAGCCAGGAGCACTGCACTTAAATGGGTTGTGGTCAAGGTTGATGGACAGGACGGGAGGAGGCTGGTTTTTGATAACTCGGTATACTAAAACAGAGAACAACAAATGTGTGTTATCAAAATTAGATGTATATATAAAAAAAGCTAGTAATGATTGCATTTGTTTAAGAAGGGTTGGGATATGCTCACATGGTTCTCTGCTGAATCTGTTGGGGTTGTGGAAACCTTGCTTCCTCACCGCTATCAAACATTAAGAAAACATAGTGATGCATTTGAAAATGGACCCACATTTTACATGAGGTTTACTTCACTCTTCCTCAACACTTACGTTTTACTGGCTGGGGAGGAGGCACATCCACTGTAGGCTGAGAGCTTTCCGACTGAATGTTTGGTTTCAGCTCCACATCTCCATTTGATTCTGTGGTTGTCATAGTGACGGACACCTGCTCCATCTCTGCTGACGTCCGAGTAGGTAACTCCATGTATGGCTTTGTTTCGGTCTCATTGGTATCCTGCAGTTCCTCCTTCATCTCACCATTTACATGACAACTGCTTTCATTTTGTTGGTCACCTTCCTCCACCTTAACTCCATTTGTGAGTCCTGTCTCTTTATCTGCATCCCTAGACTTGATCTCAGCTCCATGCTCTGGCATTTCCTCTTCCTGTTTGATAGTGGGTGTGGCCTCTAGCTCCCCATTACTCTTCTTGGTCTTCTTGTGCATCACATCCTCTTTGTGCTCCTCATTGTCACTGTTGCTGTCCTCCTCCTGGTCTGAAATGCTTCTTCTGGCTCGTTTGTTTTTGGGAGGTCCTCCGTTCTCAAGAGACCTCCTGTCCCTGCGGTTTGGGGCCCTCCTGACCATGTTCCTTTCAGAGGACCGAGACTTCCCACCTCTCTATTTGACAACAGATCAAAGAAAATGTTCAGGAGACAAGAGTTAAATATAATGCTCATGGTCAAATGACTGAAAGAGGATAAGTATAAACAAGTCTAGCGACCAATTAGCACTATTAGTTTCTAATAATTTCTAACTAATTAGTTTCAACATCTGCAGCATGGAGAGTCGGATTAGGGCCGACGAGCAGCAATTTCTCACCAGGAAACTGCCCTCATTTGCTTCTCATTTGCACACTGCTTCTACTAGTTAGCGTCAGCTAGCATTCTGACGCTAATGTTTGCTGCTGTTCAAGTCTGTGTCCCCGTTAGTTAGACAAAGTAACTGTTCAGAAACAGCAGTCATTTACTGTTAATGTTATGATTATATCATTATCTGCGCCAGCAGCGCCACTTACAACTGTGTCATTCTTTCTTTTTTCTTCATCCTCTTTTTTTCTTCCTCTTCTAACTACCTGATTGATAACTCCTCTTCATTTTCCTTCTGCTTCATTTACAACTTGCACAACGATAACTTCACACAGGTTAACGTGAGGTGACGTGGGGCCCCTTTAGGGAGGTTTCCTACGGAGATGTCATTGTTGTTTAAGGGGGACGGGGATGTGGCTGCTCACTGATGAATTTAGGCAACAGCCCTCAGGCTCTGAGTGTCGGGTGCCCCCTATCGGCCCGGGGCCCCAAGCAGTTGCCTGCCTTGCCTGTTCATAAACTGCACGTCTACCCGTAGCGCAATCAAAGTGAGAAAGTGCGTTAATTCATTTAAAAAAATCAACTTAATTCCACAAATTAATCATCCTACGTTAACGCGTTAATTTTGACAGCCCTAAAATTTAAGTAGTGTGTGATATACTGATGGGACTGTAAAAATCACATATATCATTTTAAAGAAGGGGGAATGTGTTGTTTAAAGATTACACGCGTACACACTGTCACTGTAAGTTTCATTTTATTACTACTGTGGGAGCAGCTGAAAATAGTGCATGTTCTTGCCGTTAAGTGCTTAACTGCACTGAACAGAAACAAACATAGTGTAAAGTTTAACATTCAGATGAAAAGATGGGGCCAGCTAGCAGGTGAGCATTATTGACCAGGGATCCTGGTTAACCAGGAAAATCAGCTCCACAACCTCCTGCAGCCGACGTAATCCCAGCCGCATAAAAACAAGGAAAATCACACTCATCCAAGCCAGGGTTTACATCAGCCGGTATATGTTGGCTTTTGGCCGTTGTCATGTGAATTTGGCAGACAAAAATAATTGTCACCGGTCAAAATGTTCGGTGGAAAAAATGTCAAATAATTAAATCAATGTTTAAGGGGCCATCCAAACGGAGACGTTGTTTTAGGACCTGAAACTGTATTTTTGTGGGAGTTGTCTCCTGAACTTGTGTTGTGTTTGGGGACTGAGCATCTACAGTCTGACATGCGTGTTCGCTGCTGTGTGTGCGTGTGTGTGTGACTCTCCGCCCGCAGTAAATAAAGTAAGATGGATCTCACTCATGCGGCAGAATTGTACGTTCTTGTACTATTGAGGTTTATGACAGAAAGTTGCTAGATTTGTCACTGTTTTTTAAAATAATAAAAATAAAAAGTCATACATATCATACTTGCTAGGAGTTTATTAAAGCCTTATATAAAATCAACAATAAAGATGATAACAATATTAAAGCAAACAGAGCATCCATCCAGGTATCGGATTGAAAGTGAAAAATAGTGATGCATCCCTATTCAGATACCACTGCAGTAATGGCAGCTTGCTTACTTCCAGTAATTTGCTGGATTTTTCAATACAAATAGTACGTATATATAAAAGTTATACAAAATAGAATGAATATTTACCTCGTTAATAAATGGCTTTACATGTATTCCCTTCACACTCTGGATGACGCCATCATAGAACCTCACAGTGTAGGAAGCTGAGAGGGATAATGGAGAACAGACAGAGGCAAACAATGTTTACATCAGCAGCTAGTCACAGGGTTCAGGCCGTGTTTTAGGCCTGGTTCACACTGGAAGCATTGTGTATGTCGTGGCTGCATTTTCATTGCAGCATCCATGCTAATACATGAGAGTGATCACATTGCATGCATGAGACGCGTCTCTTTAGCTCAGGCGTCATGCATTCCCGGCAAAAACAGACAGAGTGAAAATCTGTTGATGATAATATTGACAATGATATCTACCAACATGATTACTAAAAAGGTTAAGTAGGTAATGTCTAGGCTGAATCGGAAAAGATGAACAGAAAAAAAAAAAACATACACACACAAATACTGTATACACTAGGGATGCAACGGTATTCGGTATATATCGGTATGCCCTGTTCGGTTATGCTTTTTAATCGCCTTAATCTCTAATTTACTGATGTCCCCAGTACCGGGGCAGCGTCAGATGCAGCGACAAAAGCGTCATAAAACCACGTCTAACTTTAACAAACACAGGCATGCTGCATACCCACAGAAAGCTCAGAAACTCGGCTAAAAGCTCATATAAACCATTTTTATGTTCACCAAACAGTGAAAACACAGATGGATCAAACCCGCAGGAGGTGAAAAAAAACGTTACAGCGCACATGTTTAAAATCGGCACCGGAGCGTCAGCGTGATTATGTAAACATCGGAGAAGTCACAGATTCCAGCGGTACCATTTTTATCACTCTACGTACAAGATTCACAAATCCAGCCCCAAAATAAGAGCAAAACAACAACTGACTTTCAAGAAATACAAGCGGAAATGTTGTCTTACCTTTGCGGTTTATCAAAACAAGTTATTTCCACCAGAACAAAACTGCTTCTCATGAAGAACTACACTTCCCAGCATGCATTGGGGATAAATCCCAGTCTGATTGATCATTTACTTTGTATTTTTCAACAGTATTATTTTGTTACGGAAAAGAGAGAAATCTTTGGTTATTTATTTATTTATGTTCAAATCTGTTCACAGTGTTCCAAAATATTTGTCATTAAATGTTACATTAAGTTGTTATATAAGTAAAAATATCGTGGAATGTATCGAACCGTGGGTCAAAAATCATGATTAAAATCGAATCGTGAGTTTGTGTATCTTTACAGACCTAATGGTGAGTGAGCGAGACTCTGAAAAAAGAAAGTTTGAAGAGGCACCGTCTTCGTTTCGGTGTGGGATTATTTTGAATTCAGCACAAACTACGATGAGAATGAGAGAAGGACTGTCAACAAACAAACCAGGGTGTGCAAGCATCGGTTATGCACCGCAGTGAAGTTAGTTTTAAGTTGGATATTCCACAGCCACTCGATGCAGGTAAACGTCTTCCTCGCGCCACGACACTGAAGTTGGCTCCACATTCACCTACAGCGCCTCTCATTTACGTTGTCATCACCCGTCTCTTTCACTTGGAGCAGCATGGTGTATTTGTAGTTGCAGTTTCAGTGGGTTAAAAAAGTTGTTTATTTTATTGGATAGCACTTAAACTTTATATTTATTTTTCAATTTGTGTGGTTTTATGTTTGTTGTTTCATTTGATCTGATTTTTTAAACTGTTTAAATAAAGTTTGTGGTTTGATTATATCTGTGCTTTAAAGGGACACTGTGTAGTATTTATGGGTTTATATGACCCAAAATCCACTTTGGTATACATATTATGTGTTCCTGCATTGTCTAGTCGCTGTATAATATTCTTTGTTTAATTTTCGTAGTGTTTCAAAAAGTCAAGTATAATAACATGGTCGCGGGCTGCTGTTGCTTTGCCACGACGCCATGTTTCTACGGGAGCCTGTATAGACAAACGCGAGAGAACAAATCAAGCGTCGCTTTACTTGTAGCGGAAGTCCCGCCTCCACTCTCTCCGCTTCGTCTGCTACGGCCGCGGTAGCTCGCCCTCTCCCTCGCCTCACGAACCTCATCTGCTGACATGGAGAAAGACGACGAGGACGACATTTGACCGGCTGAGGATACCGTATCGCTCAGGGAAGGGACGGGGTGAGCAGAGGGGCAGTTCTTTGTTGTAAATTTCAGCCTCTCCTCTAGATGGCACTATAAACTACTTACTTCACCTTTAAATTATTTTCACAACGCAATATTGCCTTTGCTAGTCTGAGCAGTGTTATATTAAGATATCGAAACCGTACCCATACCGTGGCCCGTGGATGTATACCGAGCCGTGGGAAAACTACCGTTGCATCCCTAATATGCACACACATCATATACATATGTATGTATGTATACATAAGAATATTACTATATTACACATGTAAACGGTTAGTTTATTACTACTCACCATCTTTGTTGACTGAAATGACCTTAGCAGGGTAGAAACGGCAGTCAGACCAGCTGGCTAATACCTTGTCGTTCACATGGAAGCCCTGTAAAGGAGAAGACGGAGACCTTCAGTCTGGGACATACTAGAGGCATGTAGTCAAAATAACAGAAGATGTGGAACCGTTTCACTGACAACAATAGCTTGGTTGTCGTTACATCTGTATTCAAATATTGCTGTGCTTAAATTCTGCTATCTCTCTCTATATGAAAGACACCCATTTAGCTTTTACCTTCTAATTCCAGGGTCAAAAAAACGCAGAGGTTAATAAGACACTAGAAAATGACAGTAGGTATGAATGTGAGAGTAAGTGGTAGGGCCCTATGTTGTCATGTGTAAAATACGGACGAATCACGGAACTGAATGATAAAAATGGAATTAACCTTGAAAACGCAGAACCTTGCGACAGAGGTGATATGTTGCTACTTAAATTCTGCCAGCTCACAGCCAACTAGGGCTTTTAAGTCCAAGTCAACTGGTCGATTAACTAGATTAATAAGTAGACACGTTCTGGCTCCACCATAATTGTGATTGGTCGACTAAATTTTTATTTTATGGTGAATTTCATTAGGAAGAAAGTACCAAGTGCTAATGGGGGTGTTTTAGAGCACCCGTGTTACACAGATAATAGCACAGATAATAGGTCATTCAGAGAACACCCCCCTTGTTTTCCACTATTTTGGTTTAGTCCAGCCCACTGGGTTGTTGTCACTCCGTGGCTAATTAAAGACAGACTAGCGTTGCCATTAATTAGACGTGAATTTTGAGCTTTTTAATGTTAGGCTACAGTCCTCCTGTCACATCCATGTCAAAGACATCAGCAGTGTGGCAGCATTTTTCAAAAGTAGATGACGGTAAAAAAGTGGAATGCAAACTTTGCAAGCAACAGTTTGCTTTTCACAGCTCTACTACAAACATGGCATATCATTTAAGAACGGTAAGCTAAGGTTGCTCCGTCCGTTTTGAGTATGAACATATCAGAATTATTAGCATATTTCAATGTTTTAGTCTAATAATTGTTGATTGGTTTTATAACTGCTCCTATGTTCAGTCTCGCTCTGTGTTCCTCAACAGTTATTGTGCTGATATTACTAGTTGACATAGTACATTATTTTTGGATATCACGGGCTATGGTATTAAGATTAAGATTAAGATTCCCTTATTAGTCCCGCAGTGGGGAAATTTCCAATCTCTGCATTTGAACCCATCCATGAGTTAGTGAACACACACAGCACACAGTGAGGTGAAGTACATGCTAACCCAGAGCAGTGAGCTGCCTGCATTCAGCGGCGCTCGGGGTTGCAGATGAACGTAATGCAGACTGTTGAATTCAAGCTGCGGCTGCAGGTCTTTTCAAATTAAGAGCCGCAGCCGCACAGGTGCTTTGCGGGTGTGGGTCTTTTCAAATTAAAATAGCCGCACTCCCCTCCCGATTAGTCGTTTTTTATTCGAAATTTCAGGGCTTTAGTCGACCAAGAGTTTCTTTGGTTGATTACAGCCCTACTAAAAATACAGTGTCTTATAATCAAATGCTAATTCTCTGCATCACTTGAAAATGGTCACATTTGAGTTATCAAGTAATCAGGTGGGAGAAACAAGTTGCATTCCTTTAGGTAGGTAATAAGGTAATGCCAAATTTATTTTTATGAAATATATATAAAATATATATAAAAATATTTAAAACAGATTTGATATGGCACCGTGTCTCAGGCGTACCTCGCCTTATGTCAACTGGGATAGGCTCCAGGTCTCCCATGACCCTCATGTGGAAGATAACGGCAGATGATGAATGAATATCAGGGTTTTTTCTAAGCACAGCACCCCTTTAATTGTTCTCATGGACCTTCTTACAAAAAGTAGATTTAGCATGGGATGCTGTTCATTACATTACTTACACAACATGCAGTCTTGCTTAAAATAAGTGTTTTCCCATAAAAAATATAAAACTGATGCCAGTAAACAATACTCCAGTTTGCTAGAAAACGCATAACATGAACAATGCTTGGTAGCTTACGGGTAGAGGAGCATCATCCTGCAGGCCCTGTCGTCTCAGCTGAATCCTCTCCACAGGTCTCAGGTAGGGACTTGTCCAATCAAACCATTCATTATAACGGTGGCTCCACTGGCGGTAATGGATTAGTACTTTTTCATCTTCGTAGTCAATCTTCTCTATGTTGGCAGCATACCTGCAGGACAACAGATCCAATACTGTGAATTAAGAAAGAGAGAAAGGGTACTTCTACAGACTTAAGTTCAAATTTAATATTTATACATAGAACCACCACGTGTGTTATTCTGTTTTTGTAAGACAGAACTGCTCAATAATCATGCGGGCTGCACCATCGTTAAAAAGAAATCCACAACTACATGTGATCTCATTTTTAAATGACAATGATTATTCTGCATTTTATTTCATGAGCTGCTTCGCAAATAAATGATCCTATTTTCCTCTCCGAGTTTCCTTGTCGGTGCCTTCTCTTTCAACATGAAGCTTTTACGTCACGTGATTCAGTGGACAGGGTGTCTACAGGTATAAACAAGTTAAATTAAAGACTTTTTACAACCTTTTAATACGACCTCTAAATGAAATTTAAGACCAAACTTATAATGGAAATTCATATCAAAAGTGGAAACATTTTTGACATATGATGCAGCTAGCTTCATACGCGCTGCCAGGCACCGACCTCAACCAAGAATACTCATTATTTTCCAGCCATTTGTGATTAAACTTGCTCGTTCCCATGTTGTTGAGTGGTTAATCAATGCTGCCCGCCACCTGTAGACGCTTTAGCCTAAGTCATCAAAAGCTGCGCAATAGGCTAGTGACGAGTTGAAGACGAGACCCAGACTCCATCTGCGACAGTGATTGTGTCTCGTCTTTCACTTGTCACCCAACAGTGCGTACCAGGGTTTCCCCCAGAAAACCTGCTAAGCCCAGTGGTAGGACCTCTCGGGCAGCCCACTGGCGGCAGGACCTCTCGGGCAGCGCACCGGCGGCCCATGGCGTTATTGTAAGACATTTATTAACAATACTTAAACGCCAAAAGTCTGTCAAAAAGACACACTCTTGAAATGAAAAAAGAATATCAATTTTTTCACTTAAATACTAATTAAGTAATCGGCCAGTGAATCTTAAACAAAGCCATGCAATGGTTACATTAAATTATTTACACAAGTAAAACAAATCAACAAGGCGACCTTGAGTGTCATGAAATATAATGCATTATTATTATTATTATTATAAATAAAAAAGTGGTAGTGCCCCCTCATCTAGTGCAGACAAACGGCCCTTTCATTTCTGCGCACCGCCCCTGCGATGTTCTCTTCTCCCTCTCTTGCACCGTTCATCGCTCCTGCGCTCTGCGCTCCTGCGTCTCCAAGCAGTCTCTTCCAAAGCAGACTGGATAATTTCTCTATGTGTTTTATCCCCACATAAAAATAATGATCTTTATGACGAGGATGGAGTACAGTCACGATGAAGTGCAGGGGATCCGAGTAGATCTGAGTAAAACGTAGTGACAGACTCAAGAGCAGAGCGCACTTTTCGTTGTTTTTACTCCGTGGTCTCAATATTTATGTAGTAGACTCTTTAGCGCTGCAATTAAGGGAATAACATATGCATCAGATGAGCTGATGTCTTTAGTTAACGGCGCTAAACAGATCGTTAGGACATCCAACAACCCCCCAACTTTGTTTCTTCCAACAAGACAAAGGTGCAGGCAAAAAAGTTAGTCATCGGTAGGGTTGAGAATTTCACACATTTTAGAGTCGATTGTCGAGGTCAACGAGTCAAATTTTTTGTCGACTTTTTATTTTATTTTTTTTAATAACAGCAGCAACAGCAGCAGTGTGGGGGTGTTAACTATTCTACAGTTTACTACTTAATTTTATGCTCAAAAACATGGCTGTAATGTCCATTTTTGACCATCCGAACAGCGGTAATAAAAATGAGGGGCAAGAAAAAAAGGAAAAAAAGCGGACTCTCCGCTGGAACGCGTGTCGCCACTCGCCAGACGGCTCAGGTTTTTGAACCTGCGCTCGTTAGGTGTCCACCAGAGTGAAGTACAGTGATCCTGACTGGGTGAGATGTCGTCTTCATTTGTGTAGCGCTTATGTTATGTCCCCCACCCCCGTCCTAAACTTAGGCGCAGCCTCATTCGCACTGCACCCACACACAGGCTTGGACGCGCACAGCCACTCGAGAGAATATGACGGGTACGCGCGCAGGGAGCCTGGACAGCAGGATCATCGTCTCGTGCACAGCTTCCTCAAACTCTGTGGCTGTGAACTTTACGTGTTTGTGACACTTCTACTTTTTTTACTCATAATTTTTTTTGTCGAGGTGCGCACATGTCGATTGTCGATCGATTTGTCGACAAAAAGGTCCCATCCCTAGTTATCGGTCGCTGCAATAAGTTTGGTGACAATAATAACAACACTCTGAGGAGACGGAGACGAGACAAACATGTCCTGTGTTGATTAAAGGGGACATATTATACCCCATTTCTCCAAGTTCTCCAACTAGTTCCCTGGTGTCCTAATGAACATGTCTGTGACATGCTTTGGTCAAAATACAATAAGCATGAATAAGCATGAAGCATCACACTTGTTTGCTGAATACAACAAAACTCATTTGAAATATGTCACCAGTACAGGGGAAAAACCTGTGCAAATGCAAAACCTGGCAGCAAAAAATTTATAAATCTTCTCTGTTATGGTTTCCCTTTCATATCTAACAAATCAAGATGCAGTATATGCCTTGAAAACAGAATGAATCTGAGTAGAAGCTGGGACCGTTACTAACTGAATGTGACTATAATTGATTTTTATTTTATTATTATACTATTACTTTATCTGAGAACCTTCACAAAGTAGGGCTAAAAATATGATAAAGGTGCTTGAGCCACCCACTTCACTATGAAGATTGTCCCCGATCTTTATAAAAAAAAAAAGAAAATAACCAAAGTTGTCCAGGAATTATCAGAGGCTTCCACTGTTGTCCTAACCACAGACGGGTGGACCTCCAGAGCCATGGAAAGCTACGTGGCTGTGACTGCTTACTTCATTACAGTGGAGTGGGAGATGAGGTGTCCAGTGCTGCAGACACGCCCCCTCTATGAGAGTCACACCGGCGCAGGTATGGACAGGAGCAGTAAAAAAAAAAAGCTTTCCGTTTTTACTTTTCTTTTTTGATGTTGTGGACACAGGTTTTATTTCAATTTACTCTCCATGTTTTAAAGAAGCAGGATTAATATCTCATTTTGCAACATTTTGAATGTTTTACATATTTTAAGATTTTATTTAAACATTGGATGGACATCTAGAGTTAAGTTTTTCTTTTATCGCGTGGACACGTTAAAAAACAAATCAAAAGAAAAGGAACTGAAAGCAAAGTAATATTTGTCTTGATATCTTTGCCTTTTTGTGTTGCTTTTTGATCTGAAAAATTATCCGATCTGTGAAACCGTGACACGATCCGAACCGTGAGTATTGTGATCCGTCGCACCCCTAGCAGACAGTGTGAAGACTTGTTGGCACGGGGCCGGAGGGAGAGAGAGTGCGAGTGAGTGAGGTCTGCGGTCATTAGTTCATTTACAAATGTTTGTGTAGGTAATGTTGAGAAATATGTTTAAACTTAAATTGATATCATGCGTAGACACAGATATTCGAATATATTGAAATATCTTTTTTTAGAGGGAATATTCGAATATCATTTTTGAAATCCCTAATTCAAAGTGTGGTTTGTAGTAGGAGCAGCAATACTGAGGATGATTTTGTAATGATTCTAGTTTATTATTTTTAAACACACCCTTCTTTCAAGATATTATGTGCAATTAGCTGCCGTTATGTTTGTAGCCGAGTCTGTTTAGTCATTACGTGTTTCTTTCTGTACCAAGAAATGTACCGAGCCATGATGTCAAAACTGAGGTACGTACCGAACCATGACTTTTGGCTACCGCTACAGAGTGCTGGGTGGTATACCACTTCATACCGAAAATGATCTTTTTTTTTTAAAGATGTAAAGATTGAAGTCTGCTGAATTGTGTTCCGGTACAAACCAAAATAGAAGATACGACCGACTGATGGAACAATGACGGCGCGGTGGACAAATTAGTAGACTAGAATTAGTAATTGTTTGTACACCAATAGTGATAATGAATGTGTCCTCTGCATTCAAGCCATCCTCACTCGCTCTACACACACACTCAACTGTACCTTTCTCTCACCGACACACACCTGTACATTGTTCAACCGAGGGAAGAATACTCCACTCAGTTGCATTTTATTTTAACTTTGTGCATCAATAGATTATTAAAATATTGAGTATAAAATATCTGCTGTGACTAGACCTGCAGTGTCCTGCTAACCAAGACCAGAGTGACAGAGAGAAAGTGCAGAAATCAGCCGTTTCTACAGGCTTCCTCCCCATCGATTTTGACAGGAAAAAAATCATACAAAAAGTTTCACTGCTCTGCTAGTTCAGTATTCTCTTGTAAGTCCTTTAATCGAGATGTATTTCACTCCCAGGCTAATCTACAAAATCAGTTCAAGAGAAAAATGTCTTCTTGACTTTGTCTGCGTCTATGAACAATTGTCGAAAACAATTTCAGAGCATGACAAATCACATTTTGCTCCGTACAGTCAGTAAGGAGTGAGGTATTCTAATCTATTTATTACTTTAGAATGATTAAAATATTTGCTTATGTAACAACGAGACAGTCTTTTTGTTTACTATATAGAGAGAGAAGCATAACATTTTCAGTCCTTCATTATTAATGCGGGTCAAAGGCTGATTTAGCGGCTACTTGAGAACACACACCCTTAACCAGCTGTTATTTACATCAGAGGAGAAGTGGTGCAATAAAAGGTGTGAGTGGCGTTCTGCACTCTTTACTTCATCAGTTTGTTTCTTTACGTCTGATAATAGTCAGAAAGAGCTAACCCAGGCCCAGAGAGTTTCAGCGAGAGACTGACGGGAGTGAACAGTAACATGGATGGAGAGAAATGAGCAAAGGCCATGACTCACCAGTTTTTGAGGCTGTCTCTGGCCTCAAGCTGAGCTCCCACCTCAAATGTTATCCCTCTTCTGTTAGGGGGCGTCTTACTCATACTGCCCACATCAAGGCTGCTTTCCTGCACACACACACACACACACGCACACACACACACACACAATGTTAACCGATGAACACCAATTATAACTATATCTATGTGACCTTGGGTACACATTGCATCTTGCCATGAATTTAACACAAATGACTATCAAGGACTTCAGTCCTTACAGCAGTCCTACAGCAATCCTGCAGTCAGCTCTGACTCCCAGTTCATCACTTATAATTATTATTATTGTCAAGGCAGAGTTAATCACAGCTTTGCACACAAACAGCAATTTGCAAAACAATGGGTGTTAAATAGGAAAGCAAGCTACTCCCACTGTATACTGAACATTAGCACAATATAGATTACACATGTGCTAACTAACATGGTGCAACCATGTCCATCAAGGGTACATAGAAAAGATTAAGGTGAGTCATGCCCCTCAGAGTGGTGGTGAAATGTGTGTCTAACATCAGATGTTCAGTGATCTAGGAACAACATCACATAGGTTCCAAAGAGGATCCCCAGTCATAACAATGACAATGACATAAAAAAACCTTCTATATATATATATATATATAGAAGGTTTTTTTAAATTCCCAATCAGGACACAATGAGAGAATGGAAAAGCAATATGGGAAAAACTCTCATTACTATTTACTTTTTATATAATTCAATATCGACACATAGACGCGATATTTTAGGCTATATCCTGAAATATATGAGGATATAAAGCTACACAAAGGTTGTTTCTCTGGGCTCATGAAATGTTCTCTAGAGACAATACACTGTAAATACACTCAAACTATGCTGAGTTAATGATCTGTATTTCATGATTAAGATACATTTATTACCTTTCATTTCAGATAATACCTGCTTTATTTATTTGGCTTCTTAATGCTAAATGAAGGATATATACATGTGCGAGAAACAATGAAATATGTATTATTTAAAGTATTCAGTATACTCTATAGAAATAATATGGATGTATTTCCTCGTTGAATGAATGTGAACGTGGACAAAGAAAACACAGCGTCTTGTCGGGCTAATCAAACACACAGGAGACGCAGCAGACGGTTGTTCCCATCGCGGTGCACACATTAGCATTCACGTTCACACTGCTCGGCCCACGTGTTTTTCACCAGCACTCACACAATAGAAGACAATAAGCGTCTTTCCATCTCCCGTGGGTGGACATCAAAGACACGACCCTCTCACATTCAATAAAACGCGACAGGTCAACTGAATGTGGCCGATTGTGTGGCCTACAGACGGAGACAGAGACTCGGGCAAAGTTAGAACAGGGAGCTAGCTACTCACGGTTTCATAGACAATGAGTGTGTGCGTGTGTGTGCTTCACGGTGACGCTTTGATACGCGTTTACATTAACTGCATATTGACGTGTTAATGGAATAAGTGCACCACGCACACACCAAGGTACAGGCTGCTCACACATGTGATGAAAGGTTTTCTCAAAGAAATAGTGAGACCACGTGCACTCCCACCCCCCAACCGTTCTTTGTCGTCTTCCGTAGTCCACTTGTCCCCACACACACTTTATTGTGCGGTGTTTCATAAGCAGAAGGTGTAGCGCGAAACGAACGCCGAGGACGTCAGCGTCAGACGCTAACGTGGACTGGTCCAAAACACAGGACGAGGGCGGGACGCTCGCGCCTGATTGGCCACGCCTCTGTCACTCTCGGAGCTCGCCGTGGCGCGAGGCCTACTTTTACATACTTCAGTCGCAGGGAGCGCGCGGCGTGGAAATGTACAGCCTCAAACTTCCTCAAGTACCGAAGCTCGGGGACATTTACGCCTACACCGATAAGGCCCACGGCCAGCGAGAGACAAGCCGCACATTACACGAACACGACCGCGCAAAGTGGACACGGAACATATTCCGGTCCTGCGTCTTCATGTTTGTTTTGAACTCAGAAAGCCGACATGCGGCATCGCTCCCTCCGCTGCTGGTGCAGCAGCAAACGGGCCTGATTCACGGCGGTGCCGGGGATTAGAGACTCCTCTACCTGCGAATAAGAGACATAAAACGTGATTCCTACCTGTCCTCCAGTCACAGTCTGTCCTGCTGCCTGAAAATATGCAGTGTAATCCCTGAAGTGCGCAGGTACCGCCGCCTACGCCTGTATCCTCCTGACCACGCACTTCAATTTCTCCCTTTGCATTCACCACCGGCGCGGGCAGTGTGACGACAGACTGCGCATGCGCACTCGGCGGCATATGCATAACACTTTTATCTTTATCTTGTATATGTATATACGTCAACTGTCGATATATATAATATATATATACATAAATATATATTATATATATATATAATACAGTCAGCATTCTGAATATCTGATTTTCAAAGTTTAATTTTTATTGTGTTTAAGGACTTATTTGGTTTAAGTAGACCAGTGGTTTAAGTATGTCGTGCCATCTCAGGCTATCTTATTTATTCATTTATTTCCTCAAATAATCAATCATGCGCATGTGTTTTGTCAATCGCGTTACCAACACCAAATTGTATTTAAAATTATTTGAAGTGACACTTCAGAATAAATCTGGTATATTATGAAAGATATATCCTCCCTGATTACATTCAAAGTGTTTAGAAAATAACAAGTAATACATGTGATTTATATAAATGCATATGCTCAAATGCATATCAGCTGAGCCACTGTATGTTAGTTTTTAGGAAAAAATCATGAAAATAATCTTTTAAAAAATCTTACTATATACTCAAGGGGGTATAGTAATGTTTTACCGAACATTAAAATAGGTTATTTCATTTATCTTTTTTTCTATTTATTATGTATATAGAGAGGGTTTTCTAAAAGTAACGCAATTGACATAGAATACCTGTTCAAGAGATGTGTTTGTTTGTAGACTGTATGTCAGTGGATTTGGCATAGAATATTATGGAAATGAATACTCACACTTAATACATGTTAAACTGTTATTTTATTAACATTAGTGAATTTTCAAAGCAATTACAACGACAAATGATATACCCAAACATGGATTTTATGAATGGGAAATGTTGATTTTGACAACTGAAAACATTACACATTGTGCCTTGGAAACCCTCATAACAGGTCAATGCACAACGGTATTCATTTGCTATAAACATATTATAATAAGATTACTAACTTATTGAGGGACAAAACATGCTGTTCATAATATAAATAAGATTAATAATGATGTATTGTATGAATAATTCTGGTTTGGACACATGGCAGGGGACACATTTGTCTCCTATATGATATATTTAACTGACATTTCTTATTCAAACAACCAATGATTTATGAAGGAAAATCATGAAAATGTACAAACTTTTGCATACCACTGTATGTATGTATATGTATATATACATATATATATAAGGAGTCGAGGTAGAGGAAGTGAATGAGTTTAAATACCTGGTCAAGCATCCAAAGCAATGGACAGTGCACAAGAGAGGTGAAGAAGAGAGTGAAGGCAAAGACAGGGTGGAGACGAGTGTCAGGGCTGATGTGTGACAGAAGGAGAGCAGCAAAAGTGAAAGGGAAGGTCTACAAGACAGTAGACCTGCTATGATGTATGGTCTGGAGACAGTGGATCTGTCTTAAATACAGGAGGCGGAGCTGAAGATGCTGAGATTTTCATCTGGAGTGACCAGGATGGACAGGATTGGAAATTCTCAGGTTAAATGTTTGGAAGAGGGTCAAGGTTGAGGTGGTTTGGTCACGTGCAGAGGAGTGGTATTGATTATATTGGACAAAGAATGTTGAAGATGGAGCTGCTGAGCACAAGGACAAGAGGAAGACCACCAGAGAAGGTTCATGTTGTGAAGGAGGACATGAGGACAGTTGGTGTAACAGAAGAGGACACAAGGGAGAGGACAAGATGGAGGCAGATGTTCTGCTGTGGTGACCCCTAAAGTGAAAAGCCGAAAGAAGAAGATAGTCAGATGTATGATTAACCGTTTAAACCAACAGGTGCTAATGATAACCTTTTTCATACGTGGTTTGAAACATTAAGTGAGCATTTCACTTGGAGCAGCTTCTGGGTGAGGAACAGCCAGACTCTGCTACAACATGAGGTTGTGAAAGACAGTTTCATGTCACAGCTCATACATCCCGACATGACAAGAGGTAGTTTTACGACATCAAAAAGGCCTCTACCAGACAAAGATTTCAAAGCAGACGGCTTTCAAGATGAAGAAGCACAAAGAAACGGGCAACACTGAGGACCACAGTCACAGTGGTCAATGATGACAGACACATCACATCTACTTCCCTTTGAAATGTGAATATGTCCAGGAGAGACATCACTTCAGAATGGTCAGAACCTGTGGTACAGACACACTCACCCACTGTCCAGAGAAGTCTAAACACAAGTGGTCTTTGTGGAAGAATTGGGGCCAAAAAGCCAAACCTGTGATTGGAAACAAGGCCAAGTGACTCAACTATACATGAAAACATAAGAAGTACGTCTCTGGACTGATGAGTCAATATTTGAAGTATTCGGCCAGTGCAGAAAGCAGTTTGTTCACGGACGGCCTGGAGGGCAGCACAGTAATAACATGGATTTAATAAGGATGGTGTCCTTAATGCTGAAAACGACAAACAGATACTTCTCCATCATGCAGGACCCCAACATTTATTATGCAGCAGGACAAAGTCATAGTACACACTCATAGTACAGCCAGACATGGACAGAAATACATCTGAATGTATTTTCAAATAAAATAAAATACCAAATACCCAAATAATAAATGTATCAAAATAAAAGCAACCACACCACGAATCAAAAATAAACTGCCGTATTTTCCAAATAATAATTTCATTATATCTTCTGATTGAATTTAGGTTTTGTAGTTCATTATTTAGACAATAGTAAGTAGTAGTAATAGTATTAATAGTTTTTCTTTTCCAAGATAAACATATCTAAAATTGAAGGAAGCATCTTTATTTGCTGTCTTGGTGTTCAGTAATAGATGAACCACCATGATTGACTACACTAATGGTGTCTCATCATAGTTCAGTTAGAGCCAAACCTGTCACTGTCATCAACTCTAACAAAACAAAAACATCAGGTCGTCATATTATGACTATGACTCCAATCACTAAATGGAGAACAAATAAATACATACATTTAAAAAGAGAAAGCTGTGACTCAGTCACTGTGTTGCTGTGTGTGACTTTATGAAAGCAGCACCTCAGTATTCTGATCATGTCATCATGTTGTACTTCACAGTAGTTTAAAAATACATGACAGTCACGTTTGATACAAAATATGAAGGCATTTTCATTATCTCAACACCCAAGGAAAACAAACAACACTGAAGGGAATCCCTGAAGATGCATTTGTTGAAGCTTCAGTGCAGAGAGTTCTCTGGATTCTCTGGATCTGTTCATGACACCATGGACTGGAGATGATGGAATCCCTAAATTCCTTGCAATTATACATTGAGAAATGTTGTTCTTAAACTGCAAGACTGTTTGCTCACGCAGTTGTTCACAAAGTGGTGAACCTCAGCCCATCCTTGCTTGTGAATTACTGAAACTTCCGTGTTCTTTGAGAATTCCTCAACTCTCCCAGCTTTTTTGAAAATGAGGGAATATTTGCCAATAAAGTTTATCAGTTTGAACATTAAATGTCTTGTCTTTGAAGTTATTCAATTGAATATGTGATGAACAGGATTGAACAATGAACATTGTATTCTGTTTTACACCATGTCTCATCTTCATTGGAATTGTAGTTTGTAGTTTGTAGCATTGCTAAAACAATACATATGTACAACATATTTGAATATGGTTATAGGTTATGTGTGCAAAATACCCATTAATAATCGGGTAATCCCTGTCAGTTGTGGGCTTGTGTGGGCCTTTTCCACAGCACCATTTGGAAAGCAATTCTTTAAAACCCAATTAAAATCCAAAATTACAAATAAAATAATTTATATTTTATCTGGTTATAAAGGATAAGAAAGCATGCAAAGTGCATTATGTATGTAGATCATATATGTAAAACGGAAATTACAAAAATATTTAGGGAAAAAAAAAATGTTTTCCAATTCTACTGTAACATGGTTAGACTCCCCTCAAATGTTGCATTTGAGGCTTTCAGGGGGCCTCGAATGTTGGTGGTCCAGCCTCCCCAGACCAGACCCCCCTGCATTTCGCACAGTGGTTATTATAGTTTGTTTACCAGTGAGGGAAGAAGCTGCTCTTAACAGAGTGCTGTAGCGCTGACCAGTGGAGAAAACTGGAACAGCATGTTTCCAGGCTCTGCAGTGATTTTTCCTCCCTGATATTAAAGGGATGGGTCAGCTGAGATAGGCACAGCTCCCCCAGGAAGATAAAGCTGTAGATAATGGATGTATGGATTAAAGGGATGGTTCAATGTTTTTTTTATTATGTGTGGATGTATGAGTTGCAGATTTTGTGAAATATGTAACATATGTTGTCTCACACAAATACAATATATTTTAGATCTTTTAATTATTGTGTCATGTATGGAGTACGAACACAAATCACAGACAACACTGAGCAAATAAACCTTCCTGCCATTTTCCCCAGGCTTTAGAAACAAAGGTAGTCAGTTTGTAGACATTCAGTTCACCAGAGTAATTCTAGGTTTGGCACAGTCTGATTTCTTCAGGAACATTTTGCTGACTTCAGGGCCAAGGTGAAATATTCCTCTTCTTAACTGAGCGACATTTTCACAATAATCATGCTTGGTTTGAATATTATGTTCTTAATTTGGGTTTTAACAACATATCTCTTTTTCAGTAATTTACCTCAATCTTTTTTATTTATGTTGCATAATAAGTTATTGTGGTAAATATATTCTAAATCATCATCAAACATCCCCTAAAATAGTTTCAATCTCTTTAGTCCATGGATTGTGTGATTTACTCCAAAGATGTTTTTTTTCTGAGATTCAACAGTGGTATCATTTACACTTAGGTCTCATTCCTGGGTCAGAACAGGAGCAGATTTATGAACACCTAAAAACAACATATGGCTCCATTCTGAATATGTTTCGTTACACCCTTTACATATGTCAAGGTTATTGATAACTGAATCTTATATAGGCTCTTATATACAGTATATTGTATGGAAATAAACAACTATTACTCTAAGTCTTTTACTGAGAGCAGCTTTAAGGTAAGAGATCTGGAAAAAAAACACATACAAACACACAAATCTGATCTACAATTGAACAAATGTTTATTCATGACAATTCCAGATTTTCAAAAGAAAGTAGGCAAACTTACACTTACTGTGCATACATGAAAGGTGGTCTGAATCATTCCTGTGTTGAAAAGGCAGGCGGTGACAGCAGATCAATCAACAGTAATTACAATTTTTTTTTTTTTTTATTGCTTTTTCTTATGGCAACAGTCATCTTCACCCTTGACCTGGATCACTAGAATACACCTAAAGAGAGTTAATCCTATTTACATACTTATTTATTTACATGAACTACACCTGAGAGGAGACACAAAGAGCTTAATAATAGACATACTCATAGTGTTTGACACTTAAATAACACGCTGTCCTGTGTGTGTGTGTGTGTGTGTACATGAATCAGATGTTTGAGGGAGGCAATGAACACTTATCACAAACGATAACTGTTCATACAGACAAACACATGAGAACACAACTCCAAGTGAGACTTTTAAAAACAGATACAAGAGAAATAGTATTTTCAATGAATCACCAGCCGACCACAGGACTGTGACGTCAAGTCCAGTTTCAACACTCAAAGCACTCCCAACTAGATTAGTTTAGAAAAATCATCCATCACAGAGAGCTTCACACACATTCTTAGTTTGTGCCTTGAAATGAAGACTCTTGTGTACTCTTCTCAAAACAGCACAGGCAAGCTTATTAATAAGACACTGTTACACCGGGTTCTCATCATTTTCGTATTTTCTTCTTTCTGTACATGATATAAAACGATGTCCTCTGTTCAAATCCTGACAATCTCACACAAACACACACATGTGAACGCAGCGAGTCAACAATGATGACGTAAACACTGTGAGACAGTGAGAGTGGCATCAGTAAAATCTGCTGTCATATGCAGCTATGAGAAAACGCTCATCAAAGAAAACCATTTTAAAGCTGTGTTGCATTGTTAAAAAAAAACAAACAAAAAAAAACATTGAGACCTGTAGACCTTATTGAAAGCAGAAGTAACTCAGGGTCCAACTTTGAGTAAGTTTGCGTGCTTGTTAATATAATTTCAGTGCATCCCTACTAACTATCGATCAAATGGAAAAGCCAGGTCACTTCCACGTCCATCTGTGTGATATCACAGAGGGCCAGGACAACGTGAGGCATTGACCTCATATAAAACGTATGAAGATATTTTCAAATGAGGACGGTTGAATGAATGACTAAAATGAAATAATGAATTCATAAACGTCGGCAATATAAGCCCGTTTTAATTACAGAACTTTCATCTTCTGAAAGTTTATTTTCAACAGAGTGAAAATTCTTGAGAAGAAAAGTTTGCATCCACATCATTATTTACAGCTGAAAACATTCCTGTTTCATTGAAGCCTTTCACTTAAACCTACTGCTGTAATATCACAGCTGTTTTCTTGACGTGAGATTATCTGTCAAAGCTGTGTAAAGCTACACAACTTGTGACCGGACATTCCAAACAGGAAGTCTCCCATACAAATATATGTTTCTGATAGAAATATGCTCTATAAGTGGATGTGTTTTGAGAGTGGTCAGTGGTCCAACGTTCAGGCTTGTTAAACCCTCTGTGAGTTTCCAGTGTTATGTGAACAGAGACAGTGTTGAAATCGTTTACAGTGACTACACCACGCCTTCAATGAAGCTGGTGTCCAGGTGGACGATGAGCATCCTCAGGAAGGACATCTCCTTGCGTGTGTTCTCGAAGATGATGCGAGGATCCTCAGACTGACATCGCAGGCAGTTGGGGGCCATGACCATGGCCAAATTGTTCACGTCCATTTTGGTGATGGCCACGTTGGACGGCTGAGCAAAGACCTAAAGTTGATCAAGATGTAGAGAGAGAAGAAGCAGTGAGTCATGTGTGAGTGTACAGGCAGAGTTTGACCTGCAGTGAGTCACAGTCACCGAGTATTATTTTCTATCAAGTCATGGTTTAAATGGTTGAAGTTTAACTTTTGCTGATATTATTCTGTCTTCTGTCTTCACATTATTTGTTTGCCATGTCGTTCGTTTTAGAACAGGCTCTGTCAGGCAATACTATCAGACCTGACTGAGGGAGTGTTTTTGTGAAAGCTTGGCAACGTGACGTCACCATGCTCCGGTATCGGCAGCCATCTTGATTGCCCAAGAAGCCGTAGAGAGAGCGAGCTAACGATAATAACACACCGGATAGTTTGGGCTGCAATGCCCGTTTTCATCACCATAAGGAAACAAACAAGACAACAGATGATTGTTTTTTTGTGGAAACGGCTTCAGTGAAGCCTTTGTTTGCTACATTGTAACATTTTTCTGACTGGTGCGGACCAAAGCAATCGAACTGTAGGTGTGAAAGCACCCTAAGAGGAGGATACGGATGTCTGCGATGACACCCTTAAGACGCCCTGATATCAACTTTACCAGCACCCAGAGATGTCTGAAAGTATGATCCAGATTTTCATTCAGGTCAGTGTTCTCATTGTTTACTACTGGTCTTGTTTTACCATAATCATAGGTAACGAAACAGTCAGTTAGCCAGTGAGCTAGCCAGCAGAGACAGAAGATTGATATGATCCAGCTAAGAAACAGAAAACAGATTGTAATAGTCTGACTCCTTATGGTTGGTGTGTGCCGTCTACAGATGTTTTGATCCAGCACCTTCCTCTGTGCAGCTGCCAATGTGTTGTCTGTCTGTCTGTCTGTCTGTCTGTCTGTCTGTCTGTCTGTCTGTCTGTCTGTCTGTCTGTCTGTCTGTCTGTCTGTCTATCTATCTATCTATCTATCTATCTATCTATCTATCTATCTATCTATCTATCTATCTATCTATCTATCTATCTATCTATCCATCCATCCATCCATCCATCCATCCATCCATCCATCCATCGGCTTGTGACAACAATTATGTGGTTCCTATTCAAAAATAAACCAAAAATGAGGTCTAATAAAAAAAAGGAATTGACAAAACATGCACAGATTTAGCAGCAGGTGTGTCAGTTAAAGGTCTGTGTTTGAGTGGACTATAAATGTGTAGTTACCTGCAGGAAGTGGATGAAGTAGCACAACACCAGCCTGTTGAGCTCAGGCAGCGACTGCACCACAGTGATGGATGCCGCTGGGTCATCACAGTTACTGATGCACTGCTTGTAGAAGTTCATGGGGATGAGCGGTTCCTCCAGCTCTCGATACCAGAGCTTCATCAGAGACGCTGAACAACAACAACAACACTGTATCAGTGCACATGTTCAAACCCCCACAGAACCATGAAGGCCACAGAAAAAAATGTCCTTTGCTCACCAGGAACGTTGGGGTCAGAGAGATTCTCCGGGATCCTCCACTGGTCGACCTGAAGCTTCAGTGCATTCACTTCATCAATATCTCCAGGCACCCTGAGGATGAAAGACAAGCTGTCAGTGACACTCAGCCACAGGAAGGACCTCCAAATCTGATCTTAATAGGTTCATCTGGACAGCCTAAACAAAGCATTATCCATCACTTTAACCATAACCAGTTGATGCCTAACCTTAACTTTAATCTAACCACAATTCAAATCTCTGACATAAACCTGTTTATTTCCAAACATTTAACCTAATCTTCAGCTCTGCCTCCTGTATTTAAGACAGATCCACTGTCTCCAGACCATACATCATAGCAGGTCTACCGTCTTGTAGACCTTCCCTTTCACTTTTGCTGCTCTCCTTCTGTCACACATCAGCCCTGACACTCGTCTCCACCCTGTCTTTGCCTTCACTCTCTTCTTCACCTCTCTTGTGCACTGTCCATTGCTTTGGATGCTTGACCCCAGGTATTTAAACTCATTCACTAGAGGATAGATGCACATTCCTGATTGTTACACATTCTCCATTGTAAAGCCATTATCCATCCCGTACATGCACACCCAAAAGACTTCCAATGTGATTTGGTTGTTGAAAAGTGCTCAGCTCTTTGTTTGCAGTACAAACCAAAACCAGGGGAGACATAAAGTAAGTGAATAAGACACTGTTCAGGAAAGTCCCTGTGTTCTTCAGGCAGATCAGCGTACAGCAGGTTTGACGAGAAGGAGAAGAGTTTTCTAAACAAGATGCAGCACAATTCAATTAGCTGGAGAAAAGCTTACACACCCACACTCAGTTTGCTGGGACATGCTCGTGAGCTGAGGCAGTGATAGTAAACACATATCACAAAGCATCAAATGAACTCTGTTACGAGAGAAGCAGGTCTGTGTTTGGTGTGCTGTCTCCTCTGTGTATTGTACACAAGGAGAGCTTACTATGAAATTAAGGGGTGCAGGAGACCACACACATACACACATGCAATGCATTACATCCCTTTCTAATTTCATATACTCCCCGTCTCACACACAGTTCAAGCCAAGGCATGTACTTGGCTGAGTCGGGGCTGTGTTACCTGAAGATGCCCTCTGCCTGAGCTCCACCCAGAGCCAGGATGTACTGAGAGAGCTGAACCTGCACCCAGGGCAATTTCCTGTCCGGGAAAAGCTCGCTCTGCCGCTCCATCACCTCCTCCAGAGAACTGCCAAACAGGGAGGGGGTGATGATGGCCCGCCGACTGTGGTCGATCTCCTCCAGTGTGGGTTTGCGCAGACCCTGGAGGGGGAAGAGTTTGGGAAAGGTGGAGATTTACTACGACTGTGTGAGCAGCTGTGTGTGACTGTGTCAGTGAGCCTGTAATTATCTCTCTCTGTGATAGTATCTACTATGACTCAGATGAGAATTAAGTTTCACAGAAACATGTCCGATTTTTATGACGTGGAAGTGAAATTTGTTTGATGGCATGAGAATAAAGCTGAAAAGGACAAATAAGGTTTTTAACACGTGCCTATTTGTTAAAAAAAAAACCTGTTGAAAACCAGGTTTGAACAGGAGCTTGCTGTCAAAGTTAACCTGCGTTAAATTATTTTATCGGGTTAATCTCGGCTGTATTAATCGCAACGATCAGCGCGATAGAATTTAATGCAGTTAACGCATGTTTGTTTACTTGTGGTATGCGCTGACCTCTGAGAATGAACGCCTCCCAGTAAGGGTAGTGTAGTAGAAGCACAAATCGCTCCTACCCTGCTGCTGACTGTGCTTTAGTTCTCTTACTCACTATGCTAACGATGTCAAATGCTAATGTACTTGTTGCATACAGGATGACATGTCATCCATGTTGAGCCTTTATTTTAAAGGCTTTCTGTGTCATTCTGATTAATTAGTTAATTATTTTTATCTATTGACAGCCTTAGTTTTATCAGCATTCATTGCCAGAATAAATTATTCTACAACGTGCAAGGGATTTTAATGGCTTCAGCTCAAACTGGCTTAAATGCAAGACCCAAGTGAACACACTGACTTCTTCTTTGTCTTCTCAGTTTTCACTGAAATTACTTAACATTTTATTTATAGAGCACTTTCAAGTCAACTAAGGCTGACCAGAGCCAGATCAATAAATTAGCAAAACATGAAGTAATACAATGCATAATAGCAGCAAACTGTAGGACTACTGTCATCCCTGCATTATTTCCAGGACAATGTTATGATGTGGTAGCATGTAATAGCTATGGATATTTGTTGCACACCTTACTTCATACAACCTCTAACAGCGTTCAATATTTTTGGAAGATACGAAGCTGGCTTATAAGCAAAAGGTGTAAGTGATGCTCTGTGTTTATAGTCCATTGAAAGAGGGAGTAAAAGATACAAAATATGACTGTGTTCCCTGCCACTGAGGATTTAGATAGTGCTGCCTGAGTAATGTGTGCCCCCTGCTGGTCCTCTGAACCAGCACAACGCTGCGGTCACACCGGACACTTAATGTTTTTGCATCATTCATGGTTTTATGTCATTTGCTCAATTCACTAATAGAGACGTGGGATATATTCATTTATTTATCTATCTGTTTGTTTCCTATGCACTGATAAGATATTTCTTTTATGCATGAATGTCATTGTACCATGGGAACTGTGTTTTTTTGTTTGTAGCTCACACTCAATAAACATCAAGAGCTATTACTCCTTTTCATTCTCCGAGCTCACCTTTTTACCACCAGTGATGGCCACCTTCTGCAGTTTGCGATGGCAGAACTTGGAGTATGTGCTGATAGGCAGACCTGGAAGAAGACGCAAGAGGCAGATTTAGGACGGAGGAACAATGAAACAGGATACACACTGTTTTTAAAACCACAAGTAAAACCCTTAAGCATCAGGCATTACTGAACACACATCATAAATTATTTAAATGCTTTCCCACAAACGAGACAAGAGGGTTTTTTTCTCCCCCCACAGATGTCAAACACAGTATAAGAGATGGGGCAGTGGTTATTGGAGAGACATGTTGACGATGTGATTCTGGCATATTAGGATTAGAAACGAGCCTGACTTAACTGCTAGTCAGAGGCAAGATTTACTGCTGTTGAGCAACAACTTTAAAGACGGGATCCAGCCAACAGGTGATTCATCACTACACACAGACACAAAGGTCTCCACAGAAAATGAGAAACACACAGATTGTCTCCTGTTGTCGGGCCCAGATCTATTTCAGACATGAACTGCATTAAAAGAGGCAGGTGAACTTTAACAGACACAAGTAGCAGGAAAACCTGATCTGTCCCTGGAAAAGTCCCTTAATCTGCACTTTAGTGTCCAACTGAAAGCAAACAGAGGATCTTGACTTTTTACTTTTGCTGTCATGTGTGCTTATAAAAATAGACACATACTTTTTTTCATTCCTGATTCATAGCGAACACTTAGATCCTATCCACACAAAACAGAATTAAACATAAACTATCTTCTTCTTTGTCGTTTTGAAAAAGTTTGTGGAATTGTCTTCATCCACATTTTGAGATTTTCAAAACAATTTCAAAAGTTTGGTTTTGATGAAGCACCGATACGATAAAAAGGATTCATCTAAATTTGTCTTTGTCTTGTGGAATCTACTCCAATTCCCACAATGTCTACTGTATTGGGCACCTGAACCAGAGCCAATCATTTCTGATGGGATTTCAAACACTTTGCAACATTTCCTCAACAGTCAAAGCCTCTAGATTTATAGTAAACAGGTGACTCCTATTCATGCTTACATTTGCTAAACTGACTATAATTATATTATTAGTGAAATCATACCAATAATTCACCCTTGAGTAACCTTAAGTTTCCTCAGCACACAGGGTCCAACTTACTGAGAGGAAAAACACTGTGAGCACTCACTGTAGAGTAAAACAGGTGTGAACACAACTGTTGGTATATTTACATCAGGTTTGTCATTAAAACGACCAGGAAATCAAAGCCTTGCAGTCCAGTGTTTCAACCATGCCCATGAATGATGTTTTTTCTACCGTATGAAACAGAACCATACTTTTGACAAGGTAGCTGCTAGCAGTGGTGCTGGAAGTTTCCTCCCAAGCTGATGTTGTGGAGTCTAGTCGAGCAGAGTGCGCAGGATGATGGACTCTGAGGTGAGACACCAAGTTTGTGTTGCTGCCCTGCTTCGTCAAAGTCGACACATGACCTCGTTCAAATTCTCTGGCTCTCCATTTTCTCCTGCTTTCTATCCAAAATACTGCCAAATTTGCGAGCTTGCATTTTCCTGTCCGTCATCACGTTGCTTTGTGCATCACGCAGCCAAGTCCACTTCCTTTCGGGATTTTCTTTTCAAAATATAATTCTGAAAACAACTGGCGGCCTTTCGATAATTGATATCATAAACAATATATAATATTATGGTAAATATTGTTATATATACTGTATATATGATAATATTGAATATCTGCCAAAGCCTCGTAATAATGTAATAAAAATGTAGGATAAGAATCTGAAAATCTCACATGAGGCTCAGTGAGAGTGCGGCTGTTGCACCCACCGAGTAAACAGCAGCTTTAATTCTGCTGTTTTGTCTACGAGAACCTTTCTTCTTTCAGTTGTTTTGATGATGATTCCTCCTGCTGAAGAGCTTTGCAGTGAGTCAGAGAAGTAGAACAGGATTTCTCTGTGACCTCTTGATGTGTTGGGAGGTTTTCCAGCATACAGCAGCGCGGCTGAGTCACTCATGCACAATGTATAAGGCAGCTGCTGTGGTGTCTACTGTAAGTCAATTTGGGTTCCTCTATGGTGACATCATCATCAGAGCTGGCCATGTGGTCTGCTCTAATGAAGGCACGTGCTAATGACTTGGTATCGTCTTAAATGGCTATTTGACATGTGAGTCGCTGGAGTGACCGCTAAGATGATTCACAGTGCGGTCCATTGTCCACAGAACTCTCTGAAATTCTCAGCCCACTGATTTTTTTCCAGCTGGACTTTGTGTAAAATTCATTCATTGTATCTGCAGACATCAGCAAATACTCATCTGACAAAGTTTCCATCCCACTCAGAGTGGTCGCTCTACAGGGAACAATACCTCTGATTTGTAACGGCTTCCTATGCTCACAGGCTCTACACAGCCTTTGAACTGAGTAGAAAAACATCTTTCAGACCCCTCCATTCCACCAACCCCCACCTCCTCATGCTCTGTCAAACAGATACGCTTGTACAAATGGAAAAAGAGGACTCAATGTTTCTGGAGGATATTACTAAAGAACAAATATGTTGTATATGGACAAAACAAAATTACCCTCTTCCTCATCAGAGTTCTGTTTTCGCTTCTTTCTCGACTTTGAATTTTTCTTTAGCTTTAGTTCCTGTTGCTCCAGTATGAAATGAGTCACTATAAAACAGAAGATAGCAAAGGTCAATTTTCTGATGGTCAGTAAATAGATAAACACAAAAACACTGTACTCTCTGACACTGACACAGAATTATAGAAAAGGAAAGAATACAATTAGTAATTTATGAGGTTCAGACAAAACAGGGAGAAAGGTGACCCACCCTGTTGCTCAGTCTGAGACTCACATTTCTTGTCGCTGGTGGGCTCTGTGTGTCTCTGGATGTAGCCGTCCAGGTAGCAGCGGAACTTTGGTGAGGGGGCAAAGAAGGCCAAGCTTACGGCCATCAGCTCCCAGCCCGCTGCCAGGCTTCTGGGGCTGGCATTACCTGTGGTCTGCCTTACCAGCTGCACGTACAGCTCGTCCCGTAGCCCGGGCATGTCCCAACATTTGGTGACAATAAGCAGGGCGGAGTGGCGGCGGTCCAAGCGTGAGGGCCTGTCTCCCATGTAGGTTTGTACCAGCTTAAACATCTCGCAGGCCTCCTTCCTTACAGCTCGGTCACTGGTGACCAGCATGGGCTTTTTGATGGATCCACGGTTCCAGGAGAGCATGTTGGCGATGGAGACGCGGCGGCGGAACAGACCTTGCGTATGCATGTTGAGGTGTTTGCTGGCCCAATCCTCCATACCCTTATCAGGAGGTGGGGGCTGCCGCAGGGTGCTGTATGAGAGTGGGAAGGACGATCCTCCTGCCCTCCCTGCTTCCCCATCACCTCCATCTTTGTTGTCATTATTGGCAGGACGATAGGGGCCCAGGGAAGCTGTCCGACCATCCACCATGCCTTTCTTTCGGCTCTCCAATTGGGCCTGCAACTCTAATGTGCCGGTCTGCAGGGGGGGGAAAAAAGGTGGACATGAGTAAGAGAAGAATAGTTCATAGAGGGGGAAAAGGGGAGGGTAGAAAAAAGAGGAGTGCAGCAAACATAGCAACTGGGAGTCTAGGTGAAGATTCCTTCCTCTACAGAAGGTGGAAGGCAGCTCTACAGTGCTGGAGCTCAGGGGGAAATCATTGCAGGATCATTAATCTCCTAATCTGCGAAAGGAAATTTACAAAAAAAAAAAATCTCCCCAAATCCTCATGAACCCTAGACTCAGCAGCAGGTGAGCAGACAACTGTACAGCAACCCTGAGCCTGCACATCCCATCTCCACTACAAAACCCAACTTTTATTATACAAGACACCCGTGTGATCCCAGCTGTGGAGTTTATGACCATAAGGAGTGCCAGAGCTCCCTTACTACAGAAAAACAGCAATCCAGTTACACTGGCCAGGAACAACACAAACCCTAAGCCAGAATCAAAGCTCATATTTAATAATAGAACATAACCACAATGACATCTTAACGCATCTTTTCAACTAGATCTTGATGTAAGGTGTAGCTGTCGAGTGCCAGACAAGCAGAACTTTAGATTTGTGGTCTAATGGAGCAGAGCTGAGGTTTGGTTTTGGCCAAAAGTCCAAGCAGTTGCTCTGAGGCTGAGCTAATGTTTGGGTGGGTGACACAGAGGTCAGTACCAGAAAAAACAAAGAGCATACTGTATTTTCAAAAGCACACGCTGTTGTTTTAGTCATATACTGGATGGATTGGGACACAACATTAGGAAACACCGTGGAGTCTTTGTGGAAATGGTCAGTTTATCTTCTGAAGTTTGTTCAGAGGTCTTTGAGAACATTTTGGATAAGTAAACCCAGAGTTGAATGAAGTATGTACTAACAAACTACATAGTACCATTTATTCAGATATCTGATGTTAGGTTGAAGTGCAGATCCTGGATTTGTCGAACTGCGAGCTTTGTAGTACTGGCCTCAGGTTTGAATAACATTTCAGGACAGACTTAAGGGGGCTCATACACTCAGTGCTACTTGGCTCTTATTAAACATGGTAGCTCCACAGTGGTACAGAGAAACCTAAGTACCAGCCTGCCTCTCCCCATCCTCCTCATCTTCACTGCCAAGCCTGCACCATATGGACCACAGTGGCTCTCCTTCCTGACCAAGGGAAGCCATGTCCTGAATCTTTCTGGCCTGGCATGAGCATCGGATGCCTAAGCACAGAGCTGGCACAAGACGATATGGCACCTGCAGTGATGGGCAGATGGACTGAGGTAAAAGGATGACAGGTAATGCTGGGACTGTGGTCATTATACCAGCCTGCCCAATGCATAACATCCTGTGTATGTTAAGGCATTCAAACTTGGAACGTGCTCTTTTCAACAAGACAGATTAAGCTCACTCTTTTCATCCCAGAGCTCCCTGGTGAATCAGATATTCTTTATTATAAGCTACTGAGGTTCAGTGGATCTGTTTTTAGAAAACAACAACAACTCTAATGCATGGAGGTATAGGGTGTGATTCAATGAGGGATTTGGAGATTAGAAGTAGCAGAAGTTGGAATTGGCTGCTTATATAACTGTATTCACAAAACAAATGGTTCTTTCATCTAACATCGTGTGCA
This sequence comes from Microchirus variegatus, assembly GCF_963457635.1. Taxonomy (NCBI): domain Eukaryota; kingdom Metazoa; phylum Chordata; class Actinopteri; order Pleuronectiformes; family Soleidae; genus Microchirus; species Microchirus variegatus. Next base: position 15,539,577 of record NC_139820.1, on the reverse strand, counting down.
TTTTTTGAAGACACCTTAGAGTCCATGGTCCATCCACATGTCTCTTTGTATTTTAATGCTCTGCAAAGTCAACATATAACCAACTATACTATAATTATATTTTTTAGTGATGTGCACAACACTATCTATCTGCCATCTATCTACTGCTTTAATTTGGCAGTGTAGTCGCGAACCTTCACCAGTCTGAAACATGACATGGTCAGTGCTCTCTATAGTGGTTTTCTTCTGTTGGTCATATCATGATCTTTTAAATTCCTCCATTAAAAAACATATTCACCAGTAAATCGTGGTGTAAAAGACGGACAACAAGCAAATGTTGGAGTTAGGGCTGCATAGATAATTGAAAAACAAATCCAATCTTCTGTCACACATAGCTATTTAGTTTTTTGAATGACAAATAATTCTGCCACATTTAAAGCAGAGAATTCTGCTGCATCAGAAAAGTGCAAAAAATCAGTATGCTGAGCAGTAGAAACTCTCACACACACACACACACACACACACACACACACACACACACACACACACACACACACACACACACACACACACACACACACACACACACACACACACACACACACACACACACACACACACACACACACACACACACACACACACACACACACACACACACACACACACACACACACACACACACACACAAAAGGGGGTGGGTTACCTGGGAGGGTGGTCCTGGGGTGTCCGGTGAGGAAAGACTGGCCTGACTGTTCACACTCATCTCCAGGGTGTCCACCTTTTCATATGTTCTTTTTTGCCTCCCTGGTATCTCCAGGAGGGTCAGGGCAGGGTTGCCATGGTTTCCAGTAATATTCAGTGACTGGGGACCTGCAGCAAGGTCCTCTCTTGATGCACACCTGCCTGCTGACCCTACTCCTCCGTACCACCTGAGTGAGTCAGCAGGGGAGCGTGTTCGAGGTATAATGCCCCTCTCCGCCATCTCTGGGTCCACCCCTGCCCTGACCTCCCTCATAGTGTTAGAGCGACTCACCACTTCCCTCATCTCAGCCATGAGTCTCTCGTTGAGGGCACATAGCTCCCCACTGCTACCTACTGACCCTGGCCTGCCTCCTGCACCGCCAGCTCCCACTCTCCTCCTGCTCTTTCTCCTCAGACTTGGGGAGGGGCCAGTGGAGTAACCAGAGTCCTGATAGTTTGCTGTGGCCTGTGGGACTGAGGATAGGAAATCCTGCGAGGCCTGACTGCCCTGCCTGCTGTGTCGTGCCTCCATGGCACGCTGCACAGTGGCCTCCAGGACTCGCCAGTTTTGTTTTTTGTCCAGTGTACTTCGGCCTGGTGTCCCTGGCTCCCTGTCCTTCAAGTGACCTCGAGCCTGGGGCAAAGATGGGGCCTGAGGCTGAGGATGTGGTTGACTTAAGACGGGATCCTGTCTAGATGTAGGGGAAGGGGTACGTGTGGGTACAGGAGAGTTGGATACAAGACCCTGTTTGGGGTCAACATTCACCATGTGTTTTATACACTCCAGACCTGCTGGGCTGTAGTCAGAGGAAGGATTCCTCCTGTGCCTGGAGCCTGAGTGGGAGGAACCAGGGTGCTGGAGGTGTCTGGGCTTCTGGAGACTATGGGTGGGGGTCATGCGAGATAGAGCTTCTCCATTGTACAGGTGCGCTCCTTCTACCTCCATGTCTATTGGAGGTTCGTCATATATGGGACAGTCTCTGACTGGCTCATCATAGATCGGAGCAGAGGAACCATACTGTGGAGAGATGGGCCGTGGGGTGCTGGTCTGTGACCTGTGAAGGAGCGGACTGGGGTGGCTACTATCAGTCACCAAACAGAAACTGCCATTGCTAACTTTTCTCAAATGATGGGCCTGACGTGTGTCAGCAGCCATTTGGCCAGAGGGAGCAGTTTTATATCCCTGGGCGGAGCCTAGTTGTCCTCCTTGGGCCTTGTTGCTGGAGGGGTGCAGGGTGAAGGTGTTCGCTTTGCCATGAACACTGTACTGGAGGTTCGGCTGCTGCAAGGCTGGGCTGGGTGGGCTACGACTCATACTGTTCACTTTCACCAACATGGCTGCCTTTGAACCAGGTACAGGCTGCCATCTTTGAGAAGCATTCCTGAAAGACACAGCAATATTTTGACATTAGTCAAAGACAGAAAAGAAATGTTCAGTCAAAGTAAGTCAATAGACACTGCCATAAACACATACTCATCTAATTCAATCACAGTCATGAAGCCTTTCATAGTAGACATTTCAATGACATTTTAGACAAACATTTCAATGACCTCCAAAGAGTTTGCTCCATTTTTGGTCTGGCAGTCACGACCATAGACATATAACAGTAGACGCCGCATTGGCTGCTGGGGCGCGAGAAATGCGGCCGCCATCTTGGACCGGTCGGTCTACTATTAGTTGAGCAGCAGAAGCAATACGATGCCAGAACATTGTGCAGCATATTCCTGCGTTAATAGACGGACGTTTGAAAACAGGGCTTGAGGGATTACTTTTTACAAGTAGGATTGCACATTACCCAGAACAGGTGATTAATTGAACCTAAAACTGATTTTGTCAGTTGTTTATTACTGTTCCATCCAGTGTCTCTGGTGTGGGCTGCAGTTAACGATTCAGCCTCCAGAGGCCAGGCATCTGTTCTGTTAAGTAATATTGAGATTCCATAAAATTTAAAAGGAAAAGGGAAAGATATCATTTGTAAAATCAAGATAATAGTGGAAAAACAATAAACACTGTGTTGTGATCTCCCCAAGTAAATATGATAGTTTCTTTGTGTCTGTAGTGTGTTCAAATTCAGGGTGTATTTGTATTATTTTGGGAAAGTGTACATTTCTCAGAGCCTGGTATTTGGTATCTCTCTCTGTATATGAATTATATATATATTTTCATTTTCTCTGATATATACCGTGTGTGTATGTATATATATATGTATGTATATATATATATATATATATATATGTGTGTGTGTGTGTGTATGTATATATACATATATGTGTGTGTATATATATATATATACATACACACACACACATATATATATATATACACATTTATATATGATTACTCTATGATTTCTATTGCTGTGTTTATATTTATAGTGTATATAGTGTTTGCAAAATACCTACATATCACATATATCATATATCTGAATATTCTATTACTGTTAATCTCACTATGACTATTAAAATACGCCGAACCATGTGTTCTGTATCACAGCTACATGTATGACGTTTGCAGCAACAAAAAAAAAACGCGTGAAAATAAGTTTTGAATTCAGAGTTACGATTGATAACGTGCGCATTGAGCTGTCAAACAGATAGACAGAGTGGAGTGGGTGACCTGTCCAAGATGGCAGCCCCACAGCTCGTCAGCGCCAATAGGCAGTAGCGGTCGATGCGGCGTCTACTGTTATATGTCTATGGTCACGACAGCCTTGTTAAACCCATGAGACAAAACACTCCAAAGTGTGTTGTGTAAACCTGAGGTCTAAATATACTCTTTAACACAACAATTTAACACAGCACTAGATCCCTTCCTCAACATGAGTGACTACGGCTCTGGGTGATATACTGTACATACACTGAACTAGCAGGCCACATGAAAAGAGATTGATGTGCGAGAAGTAAGAATTGCAGTAGTTCAGAGCTGAGAAGATCTGTGCTCAGGTCCAAAGGTTAATTCTGCTCCTTGTAGTTGAGCCGCTAGGCTAACTCCAAATCCAACAGCCTTCTAATCCCAGCAACATAACAACTATTGCCCTCTTAAACCAATGGGTGTTGCCTACAGCAAGCATTATTGCACATTTACACATGAACAGTGGGTGGCTAGTTTGAGCACTACATGTGACACAGTAGAGAATAGTTCTTAATCAAAGGTCCAAAAAAACCAAACATTTAAATGCAGTCAAAGCAGACGTACCTTCTCGTCTCCTTCCACCCTCTACTTAACATTCAGATGGGTCATTTGATCAAAACTGACGTTCTGTCATTTTAAATCCAATACATGGATCAGTGTAGAGCCAGAGTTTGTGATCATGCTTCCCTTTTCCAAGAGCACCACAACATAATCTAGTTGTGCTTTAATGACAGGAAGTGGACGCAGAGGGAGGAGGGAAAGAGGCGGAGTGATCTCCTTCTCCTCCCCACATCGCTCTAGAACAATGCTGAGACAATCCCCCTGAGGTCCTAAAGTCAACAGCAAACTTCCTTTAGTCGTCCCTCTCCATCTCTCACCCTGTGCCACCCCCAGTATACAGAGTGAGTCACACCACCACAGTGGTTTTAAAGTAAACACTCATCTTCAAATGGTCCCACAGACTCACCATCCATGTAGGCCCTATAAACAGCTGGATCTCAGCCACCTGGCAAAGCACCAAGACAGCCTGCCACAACCACTGTTGTTGGGAAAATATCAAAAGCCCATAAGGCCACATGCACACAACTGCAATTTCTTTTGAAAACACACCTTCACTGTTCTCTGAGACACCTGCCGTCATGCCTGGCTGAGCAGCTGTGCCACACCACCTGGCAGAGGGCATAAGCATCCAGAGCACGGATGAGAAGGCATCCATGCTCCAGAAGAACTTTCAGCTGTGAAAAATGTCTGCAGGTTGATTTTGAATGAATGAATGAATGAATGAATAATACTTTATATTTATTATTTTTTCTACAAGCTTGATTTTTCACCCTATCATCCTTCTGAATAAGTGTGTGAAGGAGGAGTAAACGGAATATTACAAGTGCTGATGGCAAGTAAAAAAAAGAATAATTAAATGTCAAAACACATGCCACCTTGTACGTCAATGCAAATTTGGAGAAAGAAGGAGAGATCTGAAGAGGAATGAGCATCAATATGGAAGTGGGAGTGCAACAACTCACAAAAAGTTATGTAAATTATTCTTTTCAAAATCGATTAATCTATCAATTATTTTTTTCAATTAATCAAGTACTTCTTTGGTCCAGGATATATCAAAGAGTGTCGATCAGGGTTTCCCAAATCTCAGAATAATGATATTCTTCTATGTCTTATCTTGTCCACAAACCAAAATTAGTCAGTTTAATGTGTTTTTGTAATATGCAAGCAAGGAAACCAGAAAAGCTTTGAGAGCGAGAACTTGTTTTAATTAATTAGGAGGGGGTGATAGGTGACAGCTGTAAACGTGGGAAGCTGCTGTTTGGTTTCTCACTGTGGCCTTGTCTAACAGGAGGATACGAGAAGATACAAAACCTACAAAAATCACTGCCACATCAGCAGACTTAGCACTGGTCTGCTACAGCAAGAACGACTCACACATCTGACATCAAAGCTTTCTCATGACTGGTCCGCCAAGGAACACAGTCAGTAGAAATCACACACAACCACTCCTTTAATCCACAAAGATATCAAACACTGTTGCTTGTACAAAGAAAACTAACAATGTGTTGGGCTGATAAAATAAATGATTGTAAAAGAAAAAAACACATACATTCATGGTTGCTGAATTATGTACTTTATGATGACTGACCCTGACACAGTAGTGATCTGTGCTTCCTGTCTGAGGAGGCTTTGCAGAGGGTCAGAGAGAGGGCTTCTCCATATGCAGCACAAACAGGAAATGCCTAGTGTAATGTGCACACACTGTGCCAGGGCGGAAGTATGAGCTCAATCTCACTTATGGCAGATTTGTATGGAGCTTTAAAAAAGCCTGACTTTATACATGGACAACACAACATCCTTCAACAAACGTTTGCTCTTTAAAAGGTAGGGTGGGAGATAATTTTCTGCAGCATTTGTGCTGTATTGCTTAAATCAACGAGACATAATACAGTTGAAACAATGTTATGGCAGAAAAGGTGCCAACAACAGGTGTTGGTCGCAAATAGGCTTTGGAAAAGCTACTGCCAGAGCAGTCCAAGACCAGAGTGAACATCGGTGCACCATGTAACTGTGGCAACAACTGAAAGCCACACAATATGTGTGTTTATTGTCAAAACACACATACAAATCACGTATTTCTTGATTTGTATGTGTGTTTTGAGCTCCACAAATACAAAAATCCAATTTGTAACTTGTATATTGATTTTTACAAATAAAGATGTCATTTGTAAATAACGTGACATTTGTAAAACTGAAATTTGCATTTGTGAATTGTGATTTCGCATTTGTGGATCGCCAGATCACACATTCCTCACTTTCCACAGTTAAGCCCAATTTATACTTCTGCGTAAAGTGCTCTGCGTCGACGCAGAGCCTGTCAGAGAGTCTCTGCGTCGTCTCCGACTGCACAAAATATTTTTTAAGTGTCCGTGACTCCGTCAAGGGACAACGGAGACGGCAAGAGTTGCGAGCTAAGCTGCTCTGTGCCGGCTCACAGTGGCACCGAGCGCCCACAGACGCGGGGCTGATCCCCATCGATAACGCAGCTGCCAAACTATAAATACGTCATATCTTAACACACATGGCACATGTTTAGACTCTAAATGGCCAATTTCTCACCTCAAATTATCTTAAAACTGCGTTCCGTCACACAGAAAAGTGAGAAACGGCCACTGTTTCAACAACAACAATCTTTCTCTCTCTGACACCATTGCTCACTGTAGCCAGAAGCACAACTACCTTGCGCAGAAACCCCTACTGATCGGGCGGGAAATTGCAGGGCGTCTCCGTGGTGACGCAATCGGATAACGCATTACGCAGTCGGAGAAGTATAATGTGGCCTTTACGGATTTTTGAGACATTCTTTGCATGAAAGTCGCACAGATCCACATGAATGTGCAGCTTGTGATCCACGCGTATTTCTTGATTTGTGTGTGTGTTTTGCATTTGTACAGTAGCAACACACTGTAATGCTGCCCCAGAAAAACAGAGATGTTGAGCAAGAGCATGTATGCTGTGTACATACATTTTAAAAAATATATAAAGCTTAGTGGTGGGCGGATCGATCCAAAAATATCGATCAAACGTTGGTATTGATATTGATCAATACCAGCAATAATATCGATACTTCAGTTTCTGTACTGACCTGGTTGCTGCGGAGGCGACCTGTCTGTCTGTTTCTGTGTAAGTGTCACTACTTTGAGTGCAGCTGCTGCTGTCACAGCACGGAGCACAGCCAGGCAAACACACTCTGCTAATACATTTATTATTAGCAGAAAGAAAATAATTAGTTTGTAACATTTGGTTACACTTTGTTTATTTAAGAAAAGAAGTGCACTGAAGGGAGATAATTTGTTTTAAGTTGTTCTCAAGTGACAATTGTCTGCACTGTTTTAAAGGGCCCATATTGTGCAAAATCAACTTTTTAATCATTTTAGTACTTATATTTGGGACTCAGGGGGCCATACCAGTCCCCAAAATGTGAAAAAACAAGACTCAGTCATGTTTTAGTGGTTCCACTTAGTGTAAGTATAGGCGATAAAACACGCGACGTTTAAACCTCCCGCGGAGTTACGACATAGCGAGCATTTCACCGTGAATGTTGGCACCCCGCCAGGCAGAGTACTTCAGAGCTCCACCGTAGCTCCTCCTTGTCCCTGTGAAATACGAAAGTGCAGGCGAGGGAGGAAGAGTGGCTGCACAGCGGAGCACAGTGTTTTACACAAACTTCCAGCCTCAGAGGATTTGTGTGTCCAGTGGATATATTTTATTTATGAAAATTTTTTTCACAAGCTTCACAAGCCCTTTGTTGTTGATCGTGTATGTAAATTTCTATGCTAGAAAAACACCTTGAACGCACCAGTTACGTGCGCTGCAGTTAGCGAGTGACATGTGTGGATCAATAATATGAAGAGCACGCGTTTGAAAGCACTGCAGAAAGATGTAGATGTTGTCCTACATTTCTTCTCAACCAAAGGCTACCTTTCTGTAGTGTTTCCATGTTCTCTCCTCATTATTGATCCACACACGTTACTTGCAGCTGCAGTAACACAAGTGCATTCAAGGTGTTTTTCTAGCATAGGAATTTACACACACACCGCGCCGTGCGGCACATTAATCGTTTTTCTTCGATTCTAATGTTTTTATGATCGCGAGAAGCCAAAATCGTGGTCACTCTATGCATTACGGTGAAATGCAGTAACAACGGGGAAACGGACATTACTATGGGGTATATGGAGCGGGGGTTGTGACGACGGTGCATGACAATAGGTGATAAGTGGCGACAGTATGGCTGTGGATAGTAAGTCAGATCGACAATCCCCTGGAAGCAGTGGGTGTGTGTTTACCTGGGTCTCATTCACATGTAAATGACCAGGCACAAAACCGAGCATTCTGAAAAGGGCTGTTTTGGCAGGGTTATTGAACTGCTATTGTGCTTCATCCTTATGATATTTTGACTAAAGCATGACACAGACATGTTCATTAGGGCATCAGGAACTAGTTTAACTTGGGGTAATAGGGTATAATATGGGCTCTTTAAAGTATTTTACTTATAAACTGTCCTGGATGAATTACTATCAACTAATAATTAACAAATTAATAATCCAAACGAAAGGACGGAGCAGCGTGAAAGGAGCGCCATAAGTATCGGTATCGTATCGGTATCGCCGATACTGACTGGTATTGGATCGGTATCGGATCGATACCAAAATTTGAAGTATCGCCTTCCCCTAATAAAGCTTCATTTGACTAAGTATACAATCGCAGAGAGATCTCAAACAATCTCCAAACAAGAAGTCAGATGACAAAGAAGACAAAGGAAGACAAGGTAAAACCGGTGAGATTATAACCCTAACCATCATTATGTGCATTGGTTCTATACGCAAAAAACTAAGGGTGGCTTTTTGGGAAGTTCCCACTCTATAGGACGGACGCAATGGAGAGGAGACTTTCGCTTTCACGTGTGCTGTGCGCTGAGCCACCAACGTATTTCTGCACACATAGCTGTTGGTGGATATTACCTGGTACTTTTTAGTACCTCCTGGGGCGAGGTTCCAAGCGAGCTTAGAGGATACTACGCGTGACGTCACCAGACTGCCAGCCAACAACTGGTCAGAGTGCCGTCACAGGAAGAGATGCGAGCAAGACGTCTGACACAAGAATCAAGCTGAACAATTCTAAACTGTAAGATCTGTTAAAAAGACTTAACAATCCTAAAAACATGGGTTAATCTCCAACAATTACCAGGGAAATGTCTAAAATCTCAATATTTAACAGAGCGAGCAGCATCACAAACCCTGCTGCTGTAAACTCCAGTGACTTTGTCAGATGGAGTCTGTGCTCCGCTCATGCAGGAAGTACTGAACAAATATTTTTAATTAACTGATTCTAATGATTCAGTTACACTGAAAACAACTGCTTTACAATTCACATGTCACTCGTTTGTGTGTCGTGTGGGTTAGGGTGGGAACCAACCTAAACAATGGCACGCTGAGGCAAGTCAAGGCGAGCTGGGACCATAGGTGGAAAAGGGGCTTTAAGGGGACTGTTAAGTGTCTTCAAATCACATTAGATATCTCAAACAACAGTAAACAGGTCAACCAAAAATGTTTGATTACACATCAAAGACCAAAAGGGGGGTGAGGTGAAAATGGCTTTGAGTAGAGCGACATTTGGTTGGATGGGGGATTTGGGAGGGGGTGAAGGAGATCAGAGGTGGAGAGACATGAGGGGAGGGTGTGAGCATGTGTAAATGAGACAGGGTGGGGATTAGTCGTGGGAGAGTGCAGCGAGGGATTGAGCGGGAAGGCTGGCATTCCTCAAGGCCTATTCAAAGGCAGTGTGGGGAGCCACATACAATGTGTAGTTGTGCTATTGACACAGACACCTACCTCCTTGACAGCCAAGGAAAAGTGTGTGTGTGTTGGGGGTTGGTGCAGAAAATCATAGTCATCTTCAACCTCCACATAGAGTGATGCTAACACGGAGGCTCTTACATAACACAGAACATGATGAAATTTCTTCAGAAAGGGTGTGTTGCCTGCTAGTAGCCCAATTGACAGTTGAATGTTTGCTGAAGGAGTGGATTATGCACAGCAGTTTATCACGTCATTTTAAAGCGACACAACAATTACCACAGGGTGAGATAAAACTCAAGAATTTCCGAAATCCCTTGCTGTTAGCAGAGAGATTAACTGAATTTTTCAGGCACACGTGATGAACACAAACTCACTTTTGCACGTACCATTATATTTAGAACCTGCCAGACATGTATGCGCTATTTGCATATAATTCAAAAATTCAGTTAATATACCAGGCCTGTACATGACCTTTCTACAGAAATACACAACTACATAGGAGAGAGCGTAGAGCATGCAATTATTTTAATAAATACTTTTTTCCGTATACATAATGTATACAATCACAGAAACAGACATAGAATGAAGAATGCCAAGGTGACAAAGGAAAGGAAATTAAAGTTATCATTCAGCGAACAGACCAAACACAAGATACAGATAGTATAAAGATAGTAACACCAAACGCAAATGCAAGAGAGAGGTGGGATTATGACATCACAGTAGTGTAGTTGTATTGGTTGTCTACACAATAATGCAGGGTGGTGTTTTGAGATTTTCCCACTCTGAGATTACAGAGTCCTCTGCGTCGAGGCTCCGAAAAAATATTTCGTGCAGTGTCCGTCACTCCGTCAAAGGACACGGCAAGAGCTGCGATTGGTCCTCAGGACAGGCCGAGCGAAGCTGCTCTGTGCCGGCTCACAGTGCGCACCGAGCGTCCAGAGAGGCGGAGCTGATCACCGCCGACAACGTCGCTGCCAAACTATAAATACGTCATATCTTAACACACACAGCACATGTTTAGACTCTAAATGGCCAATTTCTCGCCTCAAATTATCTTAAAACTGCGTTCCGTGACACAGAAAAGTGAGAAACTGCCACTGTTTCAACAACAACAGTCTTTCTCTTTCTTTCTCTCTCGGACGCCATTGCTCACTGTAGTCAGAAGCACAACAACCTTGCGCAGCGACTCCTACTGATCGCAGCGCGTATCCGTCACCACGACGCAGAAGTATTAAGGTTCGGGGTGTCTCCGTAGTTACGCAGTCGGACAACGCATTACGCAGATGGAGAAGTATAATGTGGCCTTTAAAGTCCCAACTCCCAGATGCCTCTGTTACTGTTCAAAATATTCCTGTGGTCAGGTCGTCTCAGAAACCATCTCATTGCTGTCAGCAGATGTTCTGTTTTTTCTTTCTTTGCAGCCTGGAAAATGTGTTCCATCAGCGTCATGTTGGTGTATTATGATATGGATTTGGAATTTATTACATTTACACCCTGGGAATAGCAGGCCCTGAAAAACAGTGGTTATTATTAACAGTGACTGAACAGGAAGAGGAAACAAGGTCACACGGGCCAAGCAAACACCTCAGAGCACAGACTAATGAGATCACTGAGATTTACATAGAGGAAGGAAACTGAAGGGACAAAGGATTCACTGAGGACAATGTTGTAGCCACTTCTCCAGTATTCATAGTCAAAAGAACCAGTCAAAAATGTATGAAATAAAAATCAAGCATTTGCATTAAATACGATTTTGGGCTTGTGGCAAAGCTGGTGGCCCCCAGAGTAAGATACCTCCAAAAGGCAGCTGCCCTGCAACAGCTGAACTGGCACACCTCCTTCCAGTGAGACAAGATGTCTACCAGCTGTGCATGTCAGTGACTCTCTAAGGAGCGCTGTGATGGGTCACAGCCATGAGGATCAATCTGAAGGAACAGGATGGGGCTACAACAGATTCCAGGGAGACCCTGCTTCTGGAATTTGAAAGTGTATCCGCACCTCCAATCACTGTAACAAATGGTTCAGATGACACTATCCACTTCTCACACTCTCTCTCTTTCTCTCTATTTCATACACAAACAAAATCCAATATGTTTCAATCAATCTAAAGTCTTAGAGGTAAGATTGTGAACTATAATGTTGCATTTGAGCTGAACAGGAGTAGAAGCCATGGAAATACCATGTCTTCATGCTTCAATAACAGCATGCCTGAGGCAAATTCTTATGTGGAGCCATTGCTTTCTCACAAAAACCCTGGAGATACGCAACCACACCACAACAAGAGGTTTACATTGTTTCATAGAGACATAAAACTGTAGCTCTGTAATCCAATTCTGGAAGACACTATAAACAACACATTTATAAGTAAAACAAGCAGAGGGAGAGGACTTTGGCACATATCATGACCAAAAGCAAACTCATGTACCATATGGAAAGAGCAGAAGATTAACTTACTAAAAAGGAAATGAGGAAAAAAAGAAAAAGAGCTTACCACACCGGGAGTGTAGAGAAAAAACAAGTATTTCCACTGTGCATAAAACTGTTGTGGCTATGTCATCAAAGTAGCAGGAGATGAAAAACATGAAAGGTCTTTTCTCTCGCCATAAATATGTAGACAATGCGTGACTGTTCCACAATCCTGTCTCATTTTCTCTACCTCACAGCTCACAAATTAACAACAATAAAGTACCACCCCAGACAGAGCTCAGTTCCCTTTCATACTGATATGCCAACATCTGCGTAAGAGTAAGAGAGTGAATGTTTCAAGAGAAATCAAGAGCAAGCCAAGAATCCGAAAGAGTCTCTTTAAGAGTCTAATGTCAGCGTGACAGCCATGGACTGAATGCTGGTGCACTGCTATGTCATTAAAGGGCTAAATGAGAGGACACACTAGAGTCATTTGGTGTTCTTCTCTACTTTCAGTGTACCCAGACTTCCTGCTTATGTAAATCTATGAGTTGACCCTGAAGGGTAACATGATTTAAGTGAGAGCCTTTGTTCGTTTGCATGGTCCATTATACACTCCAGGCCACATGGCAGTGCAAAAGACAAAAGAGTAAAGCCCAATTTATACTTCTGCGTAAAGTGCTCTCCGTAGGTTACGCAGAGACTCTGCGTCGACGCAGAGCCTGTCGAAGAGCCTCTACGTCGTCTCCGACTGCACAAAATATTTTTGAAGTGTCCGTCACTCCGTCAAGGGACAACGGAGACGGCAAGAGTTGCGATTGGTCCGCAGGACAGGCCGAGCTAAGCTGCTCTGTGCCGGCTCACAGTGAGTACCGAGCGATACAGACGCGGAGCTGATCCCCGCCGATAACGCCGCTGCCAAACTATAAATACGCCATATCTTAACACACACAGCACATGTTTAGATTCTAAATGGCCAATTTTTCGCCTCAAATTATCTTAAAACTGTGTTCCGGGACACAGAAAAGTGACAAACGGCCACTGTTTCTACAACAACAGTCTTTCTCCCTCGGACGCCATTGCTCACTGTAGCCAAAAGCACAACAACCTTGCGCAGCGACCCCTACTGATCGGGCGGGAAATTGCAGCGCCTATCCGTCACCACGACGCAGAAGTATAAAGGCTCGAGTGGTCTACGTGGTGACGCAGACGGATAACGCATTACGCAGTCGGAGAAGTATAATGTGGCCTTAATGCGGGGTTGTCTTACTCCATGCTGTCATGCATCCATGGCAGAATTTCAACAGCCACTCAACCTCAGCAGGATTCCTGTAAAGTTAAAGCCACGTGAAGAAAAGCCAACACAGAGAAGCCAGGCATAAACCTTAATCTTATACTGATTTTATTTGGGCTGTCCACGTGAAGCCACGTCTTTTTAAATTAAATTGGCATTTTATCCACACTGAAACTTTTTGGAAGCCCTGAAAACTATTTTTATATATATTGCGTTTTTGTGTAGCCAAACTACTACTACACTACTACACTACTTTGAGAAAACGATGATGTCACAGTCCCACCTCTCTCTTGAGCGTGCATTGATGCTTATCTTCGTCGTTTTGTCTTCTCCATCTTGTGTTTGGAGTTTGTTTGGATTGTTCGCTTTATGATAACTATTATTTTCTTAGTTGTACTGGCTTTCTTCATTCTGTCTCAGTTTCTGTGATTTTATACATTGTAATGTATACTTAAAAAAAGTCTGTACATAGCACATGCTCAAGATCTTCTTTTCTACGTTGAAGACACGTTTATGTTTATGCATCGGTATGGATACGGCCCGATAATCTAGCAACAGAAAGTGGATTAATTTTATACACATACAAGCTAGGTGATCAGGAATTCCAAGGGCCAATAAATAACATATTTAGACAATCAGTCAACATTCAAGCACGTTCATATGCCTACATTTCCCACAATTCATGTATGTAAACAAATATAGATATAATATTTAAAAAAAAAAAAAAAAAAAAAGAGGGAGGGAGACCGATAGAGATAGGAAGCTGCATTAACCAACCAGTGCTTAGAATAAAACAAAGGGTGAGTTTTGTGAAATCCTTGAAAACTTCTTTATCTATTACAAACAGCCAAATATATCAATAGCTCCAAAACAATAGGAAAGTGGTGTTGAAAGAACTGGGACTGTGCTGTGCACCATTGCTTTCAAATGTCATAAGTTGATAATGTTTCATCTGTGGTGAGATTTTAAAGAAAAGAAGAATAGAACAAGTAAGGACATGTGTAGAACAGCAGAAACAAACCAAAGACTGAATGAACTTGAGAGAATGATATACCTCATTGCTAAATGCAGCCACACTCTGATTAAAAGTTGTATGTTAGGATAAAAACTGAAAACTTGTAATGTCAAAATTCTCCTGTGTTGTGGGAAGGGCAGACATGTAACCTGACCTCAAACCACTATTACCACTCAAACAACTATTAAACTCTCTCCCCTTGAACTTACCTGTTTGACTTTTTCATCATCACTAATGGCGTGTTTCCACCGGCTCTACTTGCCTCGCCACGGTGAAGTTGCTTTTCCACTAGCATAGTACCTGGTAGCAGGTACTTTATTTTAGTTGCCAGACTGCTGCTGATTGGTCAGTGTCGTTACAGGGAGAGACGTCCAAGACAAGAATGAAGCTGAACAATGCCGAACTGTAGATCAGTTAAAATACTTAACAATCCTAAAAGTGTGGGTTAATCTCCAACAATTACCAGGGAAATGTCTAAAATCTCAATATTTAACAGAGTAGTCTGGTGTATTTAGGGACAGCACGCATACCAAACCCTGCCGCTGTATTTCAGTCCAGTGACTGTGTCAGACGGAGTCTGTGCTCCGGTCATGGAGGAAGTATTGAACTAATCTTTTTACTTAACTATTCTAATGATTCAGTTACACCGAAAACAACTGCTTTACAAGTCACTAGTAACTCATTTGTTTGTGTGTGTGTGTCGTAAACCAAATTCATCGCAATTTCAAGCAGCCGTGCAGTGATAACTCTGCCCACGTTGAGTAGATATTTTTTTGTAGTCGAGATGCAATCTAAACTGTGCTGAGGCAAGGCGAGTCAGGACCATAGTGGAAAAGGGCCATAAGAATGGGCACTAAAGCCTCTAAAACTGGCTTTTTTGACGCAGTGGGAACTGATACAACTCAAACATGCAGATTAGGGACAGCAGCATCATTATCAAAGAGATGGTGACAGTATGAATAAGTTAAAAGAAAAGCAGAGACAATTTGTGTTCAGGATAAATAATAAAATAAAAGATTGTGTGATAGGGTCATCCATGTCATGGTCATATTCAGAAGTTAGCTAGCTTCAGAACAAGTCCGGTTACCTATATCGAACTCCTGAAGACGGTTTAATAATGTTTAAAATACCAAAAATGTGATCTCAATTCTAAAAAGAATTCATTTTTTTCCATCGATCATTAAGAGCTAGTCTGAGTTTGGTTTTAACCATGTGAAGCTGTTCCATTTGCCATGCATATTGTGGTGGTATCCAATTACCTGCTAGTGAGCATGTAGAGAGCCATATGGCAAGAAGCATATCAGGTGCTTAAGCTACTACCCAGCGTTTCTTTGAGGAACACAGCTGGCCATTGTTTTCAAAAAAAGACTGAAAAGGTTCTGGGAAAGGTTGAGTCACTGAGGCAGCGTAGAACCCAGAGAGAATGCAACAGGGCTTCACTGGCGGCACTAAACAACCATGCCTGACCAATTACTTCTCCTGTCACATTACATAATCCCAAAGGACTGGAGGGGTCAGAGCAAGAACCTCCAAATGTCCAGGGTGTGATACAAGATGAGCCAAGATGAACCTGACAGCAAGAATTCACCTTGACAGACATACACACAAATGGATGATAAATGAGCACAAAATCAGGCGTTTACATCGGCACCATATTGGTCCATACAGATACGAATGGAACATAAATAGAACAAGGAAATCAGAGATGGCCGATTCACCCTCACCCCGTGGAGTAAAGTGATAAACAAGGGAGTTTTTACCAGAATCAAAACAAGTAACTGGAGACAATTGCAGATCTACTCCAAAGAGTCTGCAATCACTTGAAGAACAAAATAACTCCTTGAAAATGTATGAATTGTTTGTAATGATCAATATGGTGGCAGCATTGAGACATCGCTGCAGTGGTATCTTAGATGTCTGTACATTTAAAACCTCACTCATAAGTGGCATTGCAGTCTTTGGTTGCTCAAAGACTTGTTTTGTTTAAAGAAATAGAAATTGCATTGAAGCAGAGTGGTGGAAGGTAATGGTGAGTACACAGAAGGACACTAATGTGGTTGCAGTGGCGTTGTGCCAGGGGAAAGAGAAGTGGCATGCCTGGAATCTGGCTTGCAGGGAAAAGATGGTGTTTTGGATGAGGCCACAAAGCTAAGCACATGACAGAGTCTTTAAATGAGTGACTGTTAAAGGCCGTTATGCATAAGTAACTCTTGCATGAGGGGGGATGGGTGTGTGTGTTGTGTTCTATAAAATAAGTGACCACCCTCCCCATTTGGTAGCAATTAACTGAAATGGCTGAGCATGGCTCACAGGCAATAGTATGTAGGAAACAAAGGACATATGGAATGTTCAGATAAGTAAAAAAAAAATGTTTGATGTCATTATAACTCACTTTACCACTTTATCACTTTTCTTCATGTGACATGACCCACTCATGATTGAGCACAATGCTCTTTCCAGACTTACTGTCTTACGGTTTGGTCAGGCTTACCTCTGTGTGTCTGTGCTGCCATCTGTGCTGTGTTCATTGCTGCTTCCATCTCCCTGTGATCTGCTGTCCACTGCTGGGTCTACCTCAGTGTTGCCCTTCTCCTCGTTGGTCTCCAAGGTTTTCCTGATGTCTCCCTCCTGCTCAGGCAGAGGGGTGCAGCCACCCTGGCTACCTACACTGCTGATACTCCCTGTTGTCTTGTGGTGGTGCCTATCCATACTCCCCCCAGTCCGCTTGGCTTCACTGCATCGCTTCATGGCCTGAAGTTGGGAGAGGGGCACAATATCTGCTCCCTGTGGTCGATGCCAGACTGTGCGGCGGCCAGTAGAATTGTAGTAGTAGAAGCGGCCACTCTGGGAGTCAAATAGCTCCCACCACTGGTTACCGTCTGCCTGACGGACAGGAACGCCCGCAGGGGGATCCCAGCCACACTCCCCAGTGGTCAAGTTCACATACATACGCTCACAGGAGCGTGGTTCCAGGATCTCCACCCAATCAGAGCTGAATGAGACAAAGGGACAAAGGGTTAAGTGCTGTTTTCAGCTGAACATTGCAAGAGATAATTTACCAACAGTTGACAATGATGCATCAGAGGACGTGGTCACGTGTGACCACTAATCAAGCAGTAAACAACTCTCACCGTCTGAAAAACTGAAAGTCCTGAGAGTGTGTGTGCAAATGCTCTTATGCATTTGTGTCCCATACATGTATTCATCTGTGAGTGTTTGTGTTGAAAGTGATGTCATCTCTTTGGTAGACAGTGGAGCAGCAGGAGTTATGGCATGCATGTATGTTTCGTGAATAAGAAGACAGGTGGATGCACTCAGCGAGACACCGAGCATGGAGTCAGCAGGACCATCGAGAATCATACGCTCCGAGTGCCACTTACTAAAAACCACACGGATTAACTACACAGCCAGCCATTTCAGCACAACAGGTAGACAGTAAAAAAAGGGTTCATAGACCTTTTCCATGGTCAAATGAAAGCACTTTTCAAACACGTTCAAAGTAAATTTTGTGGTAAATTAGAATACAAAATATACAGTAAAATCACAGTTGATAAATACAAAAGGACTGCAGTTTTCTGGTACATCTATGTCATGCTTCCCTTTAGCAGGCTCCATTATGTCTGTGACAGTAAATCCTGGTGAGAACACTGGAGACAGTGAGATTCTCAGTATCACAGTAGATGTCTAAATCAGAAACAGAGGAAAGCAGTGTTTTTACACTTTTTTAGCAATAGTTTTCCATTACTTTTCAATGACTTCTCCATAACCTTTCATTGACTTTCCAAGACCGAAAATCAGTGCCATCCCACAGTCTTACATGAATGTCCATTTGTTTTGACTACAAATCTTTGTTAAGACTTTCGTCAAATAAAAATACATATGCAGTTTGTTGCGACACGTCTTTCATAATCAGCATTTTGCACGTCCGTGGTCTGCGTCTTTCAGTAGCCAAAGTTTAAAGCGCTCCTTAAAAAGCCACTCTGTTGTAACTTTCTTTCATACTTATTGATTTGAATTATTATTTGAGTAATGCTTTAAGTAATGGTTAAAAGTGAGGAAGTGGTTGTAATCTGTAAGGGATTTTTTGTTCTTCACGTTTTGGTTCACGCTTGCAGTATATACTTGCAGCCACTGTGTGACATCCTTTGCATGTGAATTGTTGTCCCCTATAGGCATCTCCTTTTTTTTACCTCTGAGTAAGAACGCCCCCGCAAGGGTGTGGCCGTGTGTTTTTAGCTTCTCCGTTAGATTTTGTGTGTTAGCCAGCGAAACCCACACGCCAGGACTGAATGATCTTCTCCGTACGCCTTATTTGCATAGACGCAGTTAAATCATATCACACTCGTTACAAATACACTTTCCTGGCATTATGTCGTTGAATAGAGTATCTCAAAATCCATGTGAGGAATGGAGGGTCGCTAAGCACAGCGCCAGTGATCTCCTTGTTTCCGCTTGACACTTCCGTGTCAATTTAAATTTTAATTGCACATTACATCATTTTATTTATGTTTTACGCATCCAAAATATTATCCATGCAATATTTCCATGACTTTTCCAAAACTTTATACGAAATGTAGTTTTTCATTCACCCTTAAGGACCTAGAAAATGCATTTTCAATTTCAAAAACTTTTCCAGGTGTTTTTATGACCGTACCTTCGTGTAAGAGGGGAGGATTTCTGTAAAGACTACAGCACTAGTTCTGCACTTTTTAGACTCACCCATAGGGTTACGAGATTTCATTCCCAGAATGTAAACACGGTGTCCGCCATCTTTGCTAACAGTTATGACTGGCTCTGGCTCCCTTTAATTTGAGAAAACTGAGAAGACAATATAGTTTTCAAATTGATATGGCTGTGAGGTAAAAGACCTGCATTTCGCCACGGGCTCTGGCTACAAGACGCCCGCTGTGGCTCCAGGCGCCGCTGGACACACCTTCTGAAAAAGCACAAAGTAATAAACACTTGCTATTGACAGCAAAGTATTTCACAAATAAAGGTGCAACATTTCTGCCTTGAACAGGCCATATTAACTGGACTGCTGAGAGATTAGTTCCAGCAGGGGAGGAATTAGTGTCACAAGAATCTGCTATACAGTTTGGATCTTTTCCCAGCTTTCACAGGACAGAAAAGGTTTTCTTCTCCCTGTCATGGTTATTTGTGGTACGAGCCTACAGCCCAGGCTAGCTGAGATGATCAACCTAGCATGGAGAAGAGCACCTACAGACAGTGTCCAACAGACACACAGATACACATTTGTTTTGCACATTACCTCCAAACCCTGTGTGCACCCCTGAATCAGAAATAGACACAGGATTGTGGTGGCAGTCAGGTCTGGCAGGGTTACAGTCACTCTGTTGGCTCTGACTCAGAGGGAACAACAGCTGCTCTTCATTTTTACTGCAAAGCCTCTGGTGATATTGGCATACTTGTTCAACAAGCATAGTATCAGTCACTGTTTAAGTGCCACCAGCAACAGCCACATAATATGCATTAGTTTAAATTAACAGTCAGGTAAACAGAGAAAGCAGCATGGGGTGGATATAGCAACTTTCCACATACATGCACCCACTGCTCTATGTTGGGAGACCATCTGGTCCAGTCCCTCACATGACCATAGTGTAGTCAACATGTGCAGTGTTTATACTGTGGGGTTTAAAAGCCTCCTGTGACTGCAATGACAAATTAGGGCTGCAACAAACAATCATTTTCAATCTATTAACCTGGCAATCTTTCTTTTATTAATCCATAAAATATCAGAAAACGTTTCTCAAACCTCCAATTGATGATGTTCTCAAATGTCTTGTTTGATCTACAAAACAAAATTATTCCGTTTTAAGGATTTCTTTGTTATATGGAGCAACAAAACAAGACATTTCTTTTCACACATCTGAAAAATATGACCACATTCTTTTACGTATTCATGAACAGAATCCATCCTCAGTACACATTTAAGACCACGTCTTCAGCTGATGTTCATTGACCTGCAGCAGTATCTCAGTGAACGGAAAGTTTCTATACTAATCAGAACCCATATGTTGGTTCATATTTAGCCACTGCCATAATAAACATATTTTTAGGGATGCACATTAAAAGAGAGTCTGATTGAGCAAGAGACACGACAAGATTTGGGAAAGTTTTCAGTTGATGCTGTTCCCGGTTCAGAGTGAGATCACAAGATAGTTGGTTTTGGTCTCGTGAGTACTGTAAAATACTTACACACATTGAAAAGCGGCACCGGAGCGTCAGCGTGATTATGTAAACAGCGGAGAATTCACAGATTTTTATCACTCTACGAACAAGATTCACAGATCCAGCCCCAAAATAAGAGCAACAACTGACTTTTAAGAAATACAAGCAGAATTGTTGTTTTTCCTTTGCTGTTTATCAAAACAAGTTATTTCCACTGGAACAAAACTGCTTCTAATGAAGAACTACACTTCCCAGCATGCTTTGGGGACAAATCCCAGTCTGATTGATCATTACTTTGTATTTTTCAACAGTATTATTTTGTTACAGAAAAGAGAGAAATCTTTGGTTATTTATTTATTTATGTTCAAATCTGTTCACAGTGTTCCAAAATATTTGTTATTAAATGTTACATTAAGTTGCTAGATAATTAAATGTTGTTTAAATAAAATGTTTTTTTAAATTTCGTGGTCAAAAATCGTGATACGAATCGAATCGTGAGTGTGTGTATCGTTACAGCCCTAGAACTGTGGGAGGAACATGGCTGGTGGAGGAAACTTTGCGGTTCAGCCTTATATGTTTGAACCAGAGTCCGACCCTGAAGAAGAGGAAGCTACAGAAGAAGTTGTAGTATGTAGACTGCAACAGGACGTTTCAGAATGGTTAGTTATTATCTCTATTTGAACTTTTCTTAAAAATGTTTGTGTTTGTACGTTGGTTAAAATCGGTCGCGGACTAAATACTGCAACCACTGGCCGCTGTTTGTGTAACTCACTGCTTATAAAACTCTAGATTTGTTTCAGTAACGAGCATGCTACTCCCGTGTTCTCCATACCCTTTTTTTTTTTTATTCTCAGCTCCTCCGTAATAACGTTACTTCATTGTTATGTTGGACACCTAACTTACTATCCAGAGCCATACTGTAGTCACTTATCACCCATTGTCATGCAGCGTCGCCCCAACCCCCGGTGCAGGGGCGGCTGCCTGTCAGCTCCTTAAGCCCAATTTATACTTCTGCGTAAAGTGCTCTGCGTAGGCTACGTAGAGACTCTGCCTCGACGCAGAGACTGTCGAAGAGCCTCTGCGTCGTCTCCGGGTGCACGAAATATTTTTTAAGTGTCCGTCACTCCGTCAAGGGACAACGGAGACGGCAAGAGCTGCGATTGGTCCTCAGGACAGGCTGAGCGAAGCTGCTCTGTGCCGGCTCTCAGTGCGCTCCGGGCGTCCTGACAGAGGCGGAGCTGATCCCCGCCGATAACGCCGCTGCCGAACTATAAATACGTCATATCTATACACACACAGCACATGTTTAGACCCTAAATGGCCAATTTCTCGCCTCAAATTATCTTAAAACTGCGTTCCGTCACACAGAAAAGTGAGAAACGGCCACTGTTTCAACAACAACAGTCTTTCTCTCTTTCTCGGACGCCATTGCTCACTGTAGCCAGAAGCACAACAACCTTGCGCAGCGACCCCTACTGATCGGGCGGGAAATTGCAGCGAGTGTCCGTCACCACGACGCAGAAGTATAAATGCTCGAGGCGCCTCCGTGGTGATGCAGACGGATAAAGCCCAATTTATACTCCTGCGTAAAGTGCTCTGCGTAGCTACGCAGAGTCCTCTGCGTCGACGCAGAACCTGTCGAAGAGCCTCTGCGTCGTCTCCGGGTGCACGGAATATTTTTTAAGTGTCCGTCACTCCGTCAAGGGACTACGGAGACGGCAAGAGCTGCGATTGGTCCTCAGGACAGGCCGAGCTAAGCTGCTCTGTGCCGGCTCTCAGTGCGCTCCGGGCGTCCTGACAGAGGCGGAGCTGATCCCCGCCGATAACGCCGCTGCCGAACTATAAATACGTCATATCTTAACACACACAGCACATGTTTAGACTCTAAATGGCCAATTTCTCGCCTCAAATTATCTTAAAACTGCGTTCCGTGACACAGAAAAGTGAGAAACGGCCACTTTTTCAACAACAACAGTCTTTCTCTCTCTTTCTTTCTCGGACGCCATTGCTCACTGTAGCCAGAAGCACAACAACCTTGCGCAGCGACCCCTACTGATCGGGCGGGAAATTGCAGCGAGTGTCCGTCACCACGACGCAGAAGTATAAATGCTCGAGGCGTCTCCGTGGTGACGCAGACGGATAACGCATACGCAGTCGGAGAAGTATAATGTGGCCTTAACGCATACGCAGTCGGAGAAGTATAATGTGGCCTTTACACCCAATAGTAATGTCTGTTTACCCGCTGTTACTGCGTTTCACCGTAATGCACTACTTCCAATTCATAAAATTACGCCCCTAGCATAACCTGACCTGTAGTTGTCTTACCTTTGCTGTTTATCAAAACAAGTTATTTCCACTAGAACAAAACTGCTTCTAATGAAGAACTGCACTTCCCAGCATGCTTTGGGGACAAATCCCAGTCTGATAGATCATTTACTTTGTATTTTTCAACAGTATTATTCTGTTACAGAAAAGAGAAATCTTTGGTTATTTATTTATTTATGTTAAAATATGTGTACAGTGTTCCAAAAATATTGGTATTAAATGTTACATTAAGCTGCTATATAAGTAAATGCTGTTTAAATAAAATGTTTTTTACATTTTAAAAAAATCGTGGAATGTATCGAATCGTGGGTCAAAAATCGTGATACAAATCGAATTGTGAGTTTGTGTATCGTTACAGCCCTACTGGACACGCAAATCCTCTGAGGCTGGAAGTTTGTGTAAAACTCTGTGCTCCGCTGTGCAGCTACGAACAGCACACTTGTCCCTCCGTGTTGACATGACTCCACTCTTCCTCCCTCGCCTGCAGTCTCGTATTTCACAGGGACAAGGAGGAGCTTCCTGGTGGGGTGGCTACATTAGCTGTGAAATGTGCACTGTGTCGTCAAGAGGCGGGAGGTTTAAACATTGCATGTTTTACCTCCTATACTTACACTAGGGGGAACCACTAAAACATGAGTCTTGGTTTTTCACATTTTGGGGACTGGTATGGCCTCCAGAGTCCCAAATATAATTTAAAAAAATAAAAAAATAAAAAAAATTTAAAAGTTGATTTTGCATAATATGGGACCTTTAAACTGAACAAATAATGAGGCACTCAGAGTGAGGCCAAATATTCACTTCTACCCCACACATACTACAGCTTCTATCCTTTCACTGTCTCTGACATGAAAAGGCCTTCCCAGGCTGAGAAACTAACCTCACCATGCTTCCCTTCCTTTTTATTATATTGTATTGTATTGTATGTCATCTCTCATTATGGCAAGTGTTTGTATTTGAATCCTAATAAACCAGTGCCTTGTGACCACACTGTGAAAGAAGGCTCAGGCACTCTGAGCTCAGCAACAATACAAAGGAAACCAGTACAGACTTCAGTGTGCTGAATGCTGTCCTGTGCAGTGCAACAGGAAATCAGGGCTTGTGGTTCAATGTCGACGGCCAAGGCTGATGAGTTTAGCAGCATGGGGTGTACTGGTTGCCAAAGTGCTGGTCCCTTTGGGTAAATGTGCCAGTTACAGATGAGAGCAAACCTGCGGGTTGCTGATGACACAATCTGATAAGCAGGAAAACTGACCAGTGTTCTGATCCTGACATTTCTGGAACATCACTTACAACACGTGACAGACTGAGAGAGATTAGGAGATTGTCTAATACAAAGGGGCATGTCTCCTGAAAGATACAAAGGGTCTCAAAGGGTCTTGATCTTAAACCCGGTACATTTACAGTCAACATGCATTTATTTAGTCTCCAATTTATCAAAAGTGAATAAGCCTAAAATATCTACCACGTGTAATCTGTTGTGAAAGAACCTCAGCATGGTCATTGCCTTTGACAGTTAGACAGTATCTTAGTGCAGCACTCCAAATAACCAAGTCAGTCTGCCTCATACTGCAAATGCTCATAAATGGAATGTGGTCTGCACCAGCTCAGCAATTTTTACCTCGAGAAACCTTTTATTATTGGTTTAAATTTAACTCATCACATACGTGGTTCAATGATTGAACAACAGTGCATTGGATTTACCTCTACCCTATACCCAGTTTTATTGAAGCAAATATGTTGTTCAGGTTTATCTTCAATTTTAGTTGACTAAAGATTTTCATAAATGGTACGTTTTTCCTTACTATGCTTCCAGCAGTGCCTCGGACTGAGAATGTCCTCAAATTTTTCATCAAACCTCACCGTTTATTCAACACAGGAGTGTTGCCTGTTGAAATCAGAACAGAACAGAGCTGTGTCAAAATGGGCAATAAAACTTAAATTCAATCCAATACACATTCAGTTTGTCAGATGAACTAATGGTAAAGTTACAAAGAAATCTGACTTCCAGAACTTCAGAGGAGGAGTTTAGACCAGGGTCCGGATAGGAGGGACTGGAATGTATCACTGTATCAGTGCTGCTACTGCTACGGAAACGGAACAGTATGAAATTTTGAGATCAATCAACTTTTTGGGAGCAATTTTTAATCGCAAATAAATGTGTATGTAGTCCTAACCTACAAGTGAATTTTGCCTTTACTCTCACAGTACACATGGTCTTTATCTTTCTAATCCATCATGTGGGTCAAGGAGACAGAACAACAACCTATGGTTATTCCACTGAGATTAAAAAAATAAAGCTTGTCAAATTGTAAAAACCACCAAGATAAAGGGCCACACACACACACAAAACACTTTCTTACTATCTTATTAGGCACGGTCCCAATGTACCAGAGGTCTACTTCTGAAGGAGAAGTTCTTCATATCTATCATCCACAATTTACTGTTTGCTCCAAAAATAACTAGAGCTGAGAGCAGTTTCCCCAGAGTGAGGGAAACAACAGAATATAGCTCATGGAATCTTCCCCATTGTTCGAGCCCAGTGCCAAAGTGTAAAAGGCACATTTCCCAGTAACGGTAAACACAGAGGACTGGACAATACATCCACTAGAAATAGGCTAAAGGCCACATTATACTTCTCCGACTGCGTATGCGTTATCCGTCTGCGTCACCACGGAGACGCCTCGAGCATTTATACTTCTGCGTCGTGGTGACGGACACTCGCTGCAATTTCCCGCCCGATCAGTAGGGGTCGCTGCGCAAGGTTGTTGTGCTTCTGGCTACAGTGAGCAATGGCGTCCGAGAAAGAAAGAGAGAGAAAGTCTGTTGTTGTTGAAACAGTGGCCGTTTCTCACTTTTCTGTGTGACGGAACGCAGTTTTAAGATAATTTGAGGCGAGAAATTGGCCATTTAGAGTCTAAACATGTGTTGTGTGTGTTAAGATATGACGTATTTATAGTTCGGCAGCGGCGTTATCGGCGGGGATCAGCTCCGCCTCTGTCAGGACACCCGGAGCGCACTGAGAGCCGGCACAGAGCAGCTTAGCTCGGCCTGTCCTGAGGACCAATCGCAGCTCTTGCCGTCTCCGTTGTCCCTTGACGGAATGACGGACACTTAAAAAATATTTCGTGCACCCGGAGACGACGCAGAGGCTCTTCGACAGGTTCTGCGTCGACGCAGAGTCTCTACATAGCCTACGCAGAGCACTTTACGCAGAAGTATAAATTGGGCTTTACATGCAGCCATATGTCATTGTCCTGCTTTGAATTTCACAGAAACTCAGAACCAGATTTTGTCAAAAAAGACCACACGCAAGGAAAAAATACAGAATCTTTTCCGTGTAGTATAGAGTATTTACTACACTACAATCGCAGTGTTTCATCAGATAATCTAGTAATGGCTGAATTGCAGCTTCATGCTTCAGCGCCATTGTGGCATTTCTGATAGGAAATTGGACCATTACTGCCTTCATTTGTCTGTGTGAATTTGTTGGGTTGAGATAAACAGACAACTTTAACTCACTTTCTCCATTGTGTCCTCTAACCTCTAACCTTCTCCAACAACAGTCTATTCTGAGCCATTGCTTGCGACTGTCCTTTGTAAACCAAGCCACTCTCAGTTCTCACACAGGGCCTGCCATTCATTGATGAAACCTTAGCTCTCTGTTCACCAGGCACAGCAACAAGCGCCAAGGTCCACCCTGACCAGTATATTTACAGAGCTGCCAGTTCCTATTTAGAGACATAAAACAACCCTTCTCAGATACTGGCCTTAAATAAGTCATCACAGGAGACGCAGTGATTCAAACCCACCTTGGTTAAACATTATTAAATATGTAGTATGAACAAACGGTGACAATTTGCTTTCACAAAGGCCTGAACCTCAATGTAATATGGTCGAATTTTCTCACAAAAAGACTTGCTTGATTACATATGACTGAAGGACAAAGTCTATTCTTCATGGCTGCTAAGCAACCGGCTTATCTAAATATTATAAAAGGCAGGGCCATGAAGCAACTACAGAGTGCTTGGCAGCATTTCCAGTAGCCATAAGTAATGAAGAGTGTAGCTGTAAACTGACATCATGTTTCTTTGGCCAAAGTCCTATTTACTGAAGTGAAGATGGGTAACTCCATCAGCAGCAGCAGACTTTTTTGACATAAGGTGACAGAAAAAAAAAGAAAAAAAATTAAATTTCTTTTTCTATGTGATCATCTTCAGGATTTCAGTCAAGATATATGATAACTGATTTTATTAAAGGTAGGGTGGGAGATAATATTCTGCCGCATTTTACTGTGTTGCTTAACATCCTCTTCACACCCCAATTGTAACCAATTAACCTCTTCTTCGCGGTTGCCCCCGGTAACGGGGGCAGCGTCAGACGCAGCGACAAAAGCGTCATAAAACCATGTCTAACTTTAACAAACACAAACATGCTGCATATCCACAGAAAGCTCAGAAACTCAGCTAAAAGCTCATATAAAGCATTCTTATGTTCGCGGAACAAAGTTAAAACACAGATGGATCAAACCAGCAGGAGCAAAAAAAAAACGTTACAGCGCAAACATTGAAAAGCGGAACCGGAGCATCAGCGTGATTATGTAAACAAAGAAAACACGTGTCGACTGGACAGCGAAGAATCTACAGATTCCAGCGGTACCATTTTTATCACTCTACTACCAAGATTCACGGATCCAGCCCCAGAATAAGAGCAAAACAACAACTGACTTTCAAGAAATACAAGCAGAAATGTTGTCTTACCTTTGCTGTTTATCAAAACAAGTTATTTCCACTGGAACAAAACCACTTCTAATGAAGAACTACACTTCCCAGCATGCTTTGGGAACAAATCCCGGTCTGATTGATCATTATAGAGCGAGAAAGGCGAATGTCCGCACAAATGCGTCATATGCATTTATGTTCTTTTGACTCGCCAATGAAGTGATTCACACACATTTGGAGACCGTCTGATTCTACCGGTTTAGAGGTTTAAAATGAGCTGTCAATCACCCTAATTGACCAAAGTAAGCCAGAGCTATGGCGCTGCGTAACTGAAGACAGCGAGAGTCACAGAGTTGTTGATTTACAGCGAGTTATCATACTTTTTTTTTCAAAACAAGTTCTTTTTAGACCTATAGTGACATATAAATAAAATTAAATGGGTTTTTAATAATTTGGTGCCTAAGAAATCTCAAATGGCACAGACAGTGTCGGTGTCAGACGGCTTTAAGCTCCTACTGCATATTAGAAAGGTGATATTTGCTTTATTTGCAATATTTTTTTTAGGCGAGAGAAAACAATCCTTCACTTATGCTGTGTTCCATGTACATTTACTCTGACACAGTGGCATCTACAGTGAAACTTACACCTGGTGGAATCTCACAAGTATTATCTGTAGTTTGATACCAAGATAATCCACATAGAGCTTGTAACTGCAGAGATTTACTCTATTTAGTTTGGGCATGTCATTTTCTAGCAGGGACTCCAAAATCTTCACAAAAATTAAAAAAATGTCCGTCACTTGTGGAACAGACAAAGACCATCCAATCATATTGAACAACCCAAGCGGATTAATTGGATTGTGATGCGTCAATCAAACTGCGTGAAACCAACGCTCTTCGTGGTGCTCGGACTCTTTAATTCCAAATATAGCCTGCGCAAACAGTTTTTCTAGGATCTATAACCCTACCTTTAACCATGTATAAGTATACTGGTGGGCACACAGGTGTTTCTCAGCTATACTATGTGTGGTATAATGCTGCATTTTATTTGTAGTCAGAACTTGGATTTCTGCACAGAAAGTCATACATACATCATACAAACACTGCTACTTTTACCATTAATAGCACTGCTATTCTATTTGTTTCACAGTAAATGAGTTATATAAACAGTACTGACCAATATTTTAATCTAGACAGGTTTGTTCACAACAACAGTTCAAGTTTCCAACTTCTCAACTCTTGCTGAAAACATTGATGCTAGCAGGGAAACAAGGAACAATTTATTTGGCCACTTAAGTCTAAACTAATAAAATCTACACCCACTTAAGTCTGCAATGTGTTAATGTTAGACAGCCTTTTCCAAATGAGCTTGTTTCATAAAACTCTGTAAAACTTAAATCCATTAAGACAATCTGATATTTTACATCAACTTGGGTGAGTGGAAAAGTGAGTGTCTTACAAACTTCACTCACCACTCACAAATAGCCATCGAGAAGAGACATAAAACAACACATTATTAAAATATTTAAACTTAGGCAGGTGCATATTCTATAAATTGAGCATTTAGTTCAAGCTACACATGGTAGAATTTGATGCCTCTAAGATTATTTTGGTGCATCACCTGAATTGGCACTATAGAACTTCTGATTTTGGGCCCATGCCACATAAAAAAACTACTTTTCAGAGTTCACTCTTGTTTCTAATATATTGAAAAATAAAACAACGTAATCATCTGTAATAGTCAGCTTGACAATATTTCAGGTGTTCTCAGGCCTGTGTGCAGTAATCTCCAGGGGCCTCATGTACAAAGGTTGTGTATAAACAAAAACGTGGCGTACGTCCTTTTCCGCGCTCACGTTCAGATGTATGAAACGTGAAATGACCGTGGAAATGTGCAGTGCCCACGCCAACTTTATGGCTGGCGTACGCACGTCTCTACAGCTATTGTTCCTTTGGCGACACTTAGAGGTGATGCTGGGAAACTGTTAATAATGTGAAAACAAGTAGTCATCAGACATGAGCGAGTATTTAGGGAACGCAAGGATTTACTTGCAAACGATAATAATCGGCTCATAAGCCGGTCAGGAGTGTGCCAGTCAACCCTGAGCTGAGCCATGCCAGCTCTGTGGGACAGAATCATCCGAATGTCATCCAGGTTCATCAAATTCCCATACAATGCTGTTAAACAGGTCAACATTAAAGCGCAATTTTCAGCGAGAGCCGGTTTCCCTCATGTAATCCAAGCTATTGACTGCACACACATTGCTATAAAAGTGCCGTCACGGGATGAATTTGTTTACGTTAATAGGAAACATTTTCATTCCATCAATGTTCAAATCATCAATCACATGAGGCCCCAGGCCTCCAGAGCAGACAGAACGAGAGAGAGGGGCAGTTCACATGTTTGAGGTCACGGAAAGAAACCCTGCACCTGTCACACACATTCTTTGGTGCTTTTGTTTAACACCTCTTGTTCCTGCTGCGTTACCAGGGTCACATGCCAGCCAAACCTGAGAGCACAATCCATATGTCAGTGTGTTTTACTTCATTTGACAGTAAACACACCAGCATAGTGGTTGCTGAGTGTGTATTATGGTGATGGACTTCTGAGAGGGGACTTGGCATTCATCCCCTCAGTAGGCCTCATAAAGTTAATTCCAGGGTTTAGAATAGTGTGTACTTATTTTGTCGTTTGACCCTAACAGTGATGTATGTCTAGTTAAGTCTTTGGTCTCTAAATATCCGTGAAGAGAGTGAAAAAAAAAGACAGAGAAAAATAACTTTTTTCAAAAGCCGGCTTACTTTTACAATGTTTTACTCACAGCCTTTAGCCTTTCATAATCACCATGTTCAAAGTAACACAATAAATTGAGAGTTCAGACTGATGTTGAACAAGTGTATACTGCAGACTACAGTTGTACTATGTATAGAGAAAACCTGTCTTCCCCCAACAAACTCATTATCAAGGTTTTTTGTCCGTCTAAAAATAGTCTCAAAGATCGCAACACCGAAGGCACCACTGGCACACGATATCAGACAGGTTCATCTTTTTACTGCACCTTCCCTTGTCCTCTTCTGCTTCCTTTTCCCCCCGACCCCTCAGCAGCAGTTGTCAGTGTCCATTCAACTGCCATGTGCTGACATTGGCAAACGAGTGCATGGGTTGTCTTTCACAGCAAGACACGTAAGGGCACTACGGCAGCAGGTTGTCATGTAGGGGTGGAGATGTAAAGGCACTTGACCTATGGCCTAACAGCAAGGCACATACATCTGTGGCCTACAAGAGAGTAGGTGTGACTCTTTCAAAATCTCATGATTCAATTCAATTCCAATTCTTGGGTCATGATTCAAGTAAACATTGATTTTCTCCTTCAAAATAATTTTTGGTTCACTATTGATTCAGAAAATAGAGCAGATTAGCGGGAAAATAGTGAAATGTGTTGATTTCTACAGATTTTTAATCGATTTAGAATCTTTGAGGATAAGAATCACAATGTAAGCTATTTTTGACACCTCTCAAAGAGAGCAAGGCTGGATGGAAGAATAAAGATGAAACCAATTTTACCTGATCAGACCAACAAACTGCTGACAGTGGGTGTGACACACACAGTTTGGTAATAACAACAGTTAACTGGAAAAGCTGTCCCATGATTAAACTAAAAAAAGAATATCTTAGTTTCAGCTTATACCCAGGTTACTTAAATAAATGTAAATGTTTTTCTTCTTGTGATACATTTCAGGGTTTCCCCCAGTGTATTATAAGCCGGGCCGCCAGGCTTTACTTGCCCCCCCGCCAGGCTTAGCGTTGCTTGTTTATTTATTTAAAATAGATTTTTTTTATATGCAACACGGCTTTTTCTATACCAGGGAACAAGGGCGCATGCTTCCCCATGTAATCAGCGCAGCACACGCTTGTCCAGGTCCCAATTGAGACCGAAGTCACACTATAAAGTGCGTCATTATTACGGTTACATCGTTCTTGTCAATAAAGATGTTATATTTAGGGATGCACCGATAATTCGGCAGTCAAAACACAGCTACAACACGGTGGAACAGCACCTGTTAAACGCTGGAAAGTCTCTGCGCAAAAGTGAAACTTGGCTGCGTGCGGAACAGATTATGAACTCCCCGCGACATTCACTTCACAGCAGAGAACATTCTCTCTCTTTCAGCAGTTACTAAATCTGTTATTCCCTTAATTGCAGCGCTAAAGCGTCTTCTTTCACAAAGATTGAGACCACGGAGTAAAAACGATGAAAAGTGCACTCTGCTCTTCAGAGTCTGTCACCACGTTTCACTCAGATCTACTCGGATCACCTGCACTCCATTGCGACTGTACTCCATCCTCGTCATAAAGATCATTATTTTTATGTGGGGATAAAACACGTAGAAAAATGATCCAGTCTGCTTTATATGAAATGACCGCTTGGAGACGCAGAAGCGCAGGAGCGACGAACGGCACAGGAGAGTGAGAAGAGAACAGCGCAGGGGTGGTGCGCAGAAATAAAAGGGCCGTTGGTCTGCACCAGATGAGGGGGCACTACCACTTTTATATTTATGTTTATGTATCTTATTTTACTTTTAAATGTAACCATTGCATGGCTTGTTTTAAGATTCACTGGCCGATTACTTAATTAATATTTAACTTAAGTGAAAAAAATTTATATTATTTATTTAATTTCAAGAGTGTCTTTTTGAAAGACTCTATAGGTGGTGTTTAAGTATTGTTAATAAATGTCTTACAATAACACATAATAGTCATAATTAAAACATTTCCTGTGAACTTAATTTTTTTTTTTTTTTTTACAAAAACGCAGTGGGCCGCCGGTGGGCCCGAGAGGTACCACCGGGCTTAGGAGGTTTTCTGGGGAAACCCTGCATTTCGTTTTTCCAATACAAAAGCAACCTAATTTTGCAATCACATTACTCTGTTGACAACAAAACTTTTCTTAGCATACATCAAGAGAGGAGATCATGACCCAAGGAATCAGAATCAAATCGTATCAAGAGATTCTGAAAGATACAATACACCATTATCAGTCAGTGTGGGAGAATGAGTAAATATACCTCACCTGAATTCGCACCATGTCTAAGATCAACTGAGAGTAGAATGCTGGGCAGTTCTGTGTCACCCAAGTGACAGCACATGCCTAAATCAGAAGCAGTTGTGATGGTTTGGTATGCTAGACCGAGAGCAGTGTGTACCACTACCGGACAGGGCGTCTATTTTGAATTTATGATGTGGCAAAAAAAATTAACTTTGTGACTTTGACATTTGAGAAACTTTTTGCAAAGTCCTAACTTTGACTGTCTCCAGCACAAAATAATACAAAGGACTGCGACTCTTTTTGTGACAGAATGAACACACAGATCTGTCCGAGAAGTCAGAAAAAGATTCCTCTGTGTTGCCGTTGCTAACAGCATCTTGTTATAAGTGTGCAGTCCCTGTGGAAATAGGGAAAAAAATGGTTACCTAGATGACAAGAATGCTGCGTGATGACTCATGGTTAAATGCATTACAAAGGCTGTGAAAGGCACCCCATTCTACAGCCTGTCATGGTCCAGAACAAAGCAGACTATTGATCAACAGGCAGACTTCACTCAACGAGAACTCTCTATGTTGCATGGCCCACCAATCAGAGACAGGTCCAGGAGGAGCTTTGGACATGTATACGAGGTCTGCTCTGACCTCCTTCAACAGCTGCCCTAATCCAGAACTAGAGACAGGTTTCTCCTCTCCATGGGCACTGGATTAGACCGGATCTCACAAGGTCGCTCACTCAGCCACCTTCAACAAGGCTAGTGTTTCCCATGCTGCTTTCCAACTAGAGATTTTATATAGCCCAAGTGAATTCCCTGTAGCTGCTAAAAGGTTCAGCCCCACTGTAACAAACTGATTCTCCATGAGATGACAGATAATGCTTCATGAATGGTGCTTTAGAAACCCTTGCTGTATTCTGCCTACAAAATAGCAGCAGATAAAGAGAAATCTTGTCCAGGCCGTGCTACTTTCTCCCAGGAATACAGCAGCCTTCTGCAGATGAGCTGGGAACTTCCGGCCTCCTTACTGCTTTACTGTCTCAGACACCACTCAAAGACAGGGTCAATTAATTCCCTTTTATAAGAGTAACCCTAAGTGAACAGAAGCTCCCGTCCTTCAAAAACAACCCACCCCTTTCCCTGTGTGGAGAGTTTTCAGGTCAGAAAAGACTGGCCAAAGGGTGCACAGGAAAGACACGTCCAGATTGTTCTCTGAAGGATGTGTGTGTGCGGGTGGGCTGTTCTGCATTAGAAATGCAGAACAGCCTGGTGAACCTGTTAATGCTGGGCCTGTAAAGAGCCAGTGGGCAGAAGTGGTTTGGATTACCATCTAAAGGTCATCGCTAAGGATCGGTGTGTAGTGATTCATTAACATTTCTTGAAGAAAAGATCACCTTTTCTATATGTGGTTGTTAACAAATAATAATGGTACTGTACTTATACAAATGCATATCAGTGTGGTTAATGTTATAATGTTATCATTATTGCCTTAGTGTGTTATGCTACTAACTTCTATCTAGTCTCTCTCTCTCTCCCTCTCTCTCTTTCCCCCCATCTCTCTCACACCTCCCTTGTCTGTCTACCCACCCACACCCCTCCCCCCCCGTCCGGCCCGGTCCTCCCACACCACCTAATAAATATATAAATCAATAAAAAAAATTAAAATAAAAAAACATACATAAATAGCAGGACGGGCATTACAGTCCTGTAATTACTCGTCCTTCAAACAGCAAAATCTGTTCAACACCAACAAACATGCAGTCAACCATAGTGCATGCCCAAGGTAAAAAAAATTCAATTCAATTCAATTTCTTGAAGAAAATATAAGAGGTCACAACGTTTTCTTTCACAGCATGCTCTGTGTGAAACCCATTTCTTGTTTTTGCAGTATGATAAGCAGCACCCTACAATTATAAACTTTTGTTCAGCGCTATCTGACTCATTCAGCCTTAAAGCTTATCTTTCCAACAAGTCATTATCCCCTATAATGCTGGAGAGTGACGATCAGCACTTAGTGTGGTTAAACATGTAATCCCACAGAGGGACGGTTTACTATGTCAGTGGCTGTACAGGTGTTGATAAAACATGTTAAGGCTAATCATCTTAGCCTCACTACAGTGCATGCGTATAGCCAGCAATGGGCCTGGGCGGCACTGGCCCGCCCAGTTTACTCACTGGCCCACCCAGCCTAGTATGATAAAAATGTATTTTGTTTAAAAAATAAATAAAAACATGCACGTAAAGGAAATACATTTCAAATTAGCCCACAGGAAGGTTAGCTCGGCCCCGGACACTGACATTTGTTCCCCCGGCACAGTTGCTCTCTCCCGGTCAGCGAAATGCACCGGGTTTACCTGCGGATTTATCCCTGCACTGCACTGATGCTGCCCACACGCAGCGACAAAAAACGTCATAAAACCATGTCTAACTTCAACAAACACAGACATGCTGCATACCCACAGAAAGCTCAGAAACTCAGCTAAAATCTTATGTTCACTAAACAAAGTTAAAACACCGACGGATCAAACCAGCAGCAGTGAAAAAAAAAACGTTACAGCGCACACATGGAAAAGCGGCACCGGAGCGTCATCGTGATTATGTCGACTGGACAACGGAAAATCTACAGATTCCAGCGGTACCATTTTTTATCACTCTACAACCAAGATTCACAGATCCAGTCCTGACTTTCAAGAAATACAAGCAGAAATGTTGTCTAACCTTTGCTGTTTATCAAAACAAGTTATTTCCACCAGAACAAAACCAGTTCTAATGAAGAACTACACTTTCCAGCATGCTTTGGGAACAAATCCGGGTCTGATTGATCTTTACAGAGCGACATTAGATCGTTCTGATTAGAGGAGGGCGAGTGTCCGCACAAATGCGTCATATGCATTTATGTCCTTTTGACTCGCTAATGAAGTGATTCACACGCATTTGGAGACTGAGTCTGATTCTACCGGTTTAGAGGTTTAAAGCGATCTGTCAATCACCCTAATTGACCAAGGTAAGCCAGAGCTATGGCGCTTCGTAACTGAAGACGCTACAGAGTCACAGAGTCAAACTTTTTTTTTTTTCAAAACAAGTTCTTTTTAGACCATTAGTGACATGTAAATAAAATTAAATGGGTTTTAATAATTTGGTACCTAAGAAATCTCAAATGGCACAGATGGTGCCAAACTGAATTCTGTCTATGTCAAACTGTATGTTAACAACTTTTCTGCTGTTTGGGTTTACTGGCACTTTGTGCAATATAATGATTAATTGTGTGGTGCAATAGCACCGATATGCAAATACATTTTTTGTCTACACTGTTGTATTGTGTACAGGCCTTTATATAGCTCTGATGGTAGAGCTTGTGTTATAGGCAGTATTTTGCCGTCATTACCTTAATGTATAATATTACAAAGTAAAATAGTCATGGTTTTTCCAGTTTGTCTATAGTTGTCATTTTTCAAGTTCTAATTCCTTTTTTTTGGGCAAAGATGGCCCACCCACTTTTGTACTGGCCCACCCAAAATATTATTTCTGCCTACGCCACTGCTACAGTGTCATTTTTCTGATTAAAGAAAAACGTGTGGAGCATTCAGTGGTTCAGGATTACAGCACAGTAGACAGATAAGAGGACAAATATCATACGAGGTTGTTTGTCTGAAGAAAACTCAACAATAACACCAATACTAGGGGTGCAATTTAAGATTATGTTATTATAGTTTATCTGTTTGAACATACAAAGTCAGAATATGGCTATGAACATGTTGAGTGAAAAGCCCAAATAAAAGAATAATAGACGTTTTAGTAGGCTGAATCACCTAACAGACCACGGCCAAGCCTCCTCTGTCTGAGGTAGTAAATACTAGACGGGAGGATCGTAGTAATAACCAGACAAGACCTACTGGAAAGAGGTATATATGTATATATAAATGAACAATATGTTTGCAGAACCCGAGAAAGCAACACGATCTATTGTAAACATTAACACTGATAAGATGAGCACCTGCTGGGCAGGGAGATGGTGAGAGTGCCACACCCAGGAAAGAACGCAGGTTGGTGCAGTGTGCCAAACAAACAGCTGCAGGTGATATAAACGACATCTGATCAGCAGAATATATTGCAACAGGATAGGCAAAGCAGGCAACTGCCTTGGGCCTCTTAGCCAATTACATTATGCTGTGTTCCATTGACTTCGGAACTTGAGTTCACTACGGTAGCTCAGTGGCAGGCAATACATTTAAAACCACGTTGCTCCCGAAAGCTGTGTGTGAATGGGAACGCGCCAAAAGACGACATATCCTGTGTTGCCCCAGGCGTGTGAGCTCTAAAAAGTTGAGAGTCTGAATTTTTCTAACTTTGTCAGCTGCGGTGTGCACCAAGCCTTCATTTATCAATGGAAGACTGGCCGAGCAGGTTCGCTTGTACAAGCATTTGTGGCTCTTCTCTCCGAGAGCACCGATACAGTTAAATTATAACGTTACAAAAAGATAATGTTTTTTCCCGTAGGACATGACAAAAAAAAAAGAGGGATCGCTTTGTGAAGGGCAAAACATGAGCCCATAGAAAGAGTGGTGACCCAGGGGGAAAAGTCAGACAGAGACAGACAGTCATTTTGAGACCAATGAAAGCGATATGCGGAAAGTTGTTGTTTACTACTGTTGCTAGGCAGCGGACGTTTATCAGGCAGAACAAGTTGAATATTTTGGTTGTACGCCCCCTGCCGTTGCGGCGAATACTGCTACGAACAACACGCTGAGTATAAACGCCTCCGTACATACTTGTATGGTCGTGCGCCGTCTGCAGTGTCACACGCGAGTATAAACAAGGCTTTAAGCAGCTTTGAGTGGTCAATATTGTCAATAACAATACCGTGTATGGTATTTAGCCTACACGGTAACTGTAGCAACATGTCTGTGGATAAAGGTAAACAGTACTTTGCGTAAGACAATTTTATGGTTAGCTATGTAGGAGACTGCAATGACAACATGGTGAAAGCCATTATACACTGCACTACAAAACACACAGAGCTGGTTCTGTTTACAGACAAACACTTGAAATCTCCAAACTGTCAGAGAATTCAAGTTGTAAGGTTTGAGCTCTCTCTTTGGTGTTGACTGTACTCAGGTATTTATTTGTCTCTTATTATTTCTCTTTATTGTAACAACTTTTTATCCACATGGAAACAATTTTTTTGTAAACAGGTCCCACAGTGAGAAAATCTCAAAACGCCGCCCTGGCATTTTTGTGTATAAAACCAATATGCTATTTTGGTAAAACGATTATGTCATAACCCCACCACTCTCTTGTGCTCATTCTCGTTATCATCTTCTTGTGTGTGTGTGGAGATTGTTTCGTCTGTTCACTTAATCAGGCCGTCTGGATTTATATTGATTTTATGGCTGCAGTATTGTCAAAAAATGTTCAATCAAACGTGTGACACGCTGGTCAATCTTGATTGGACTGTTGTTCTGTGGAAGTCCTGAGGTTCTACCTGGGTGCAAAGCTTTATTTCTCTACTTGCTGGTATACGTCCTTCCGTCTTCTAACGTTTTATCCTCCACATGAGGGTCGCACAGGGTACTGTGCCATCTCAGCTAACAGAGGGCTAAAGGCGAGGTCACAACCTGGACAGATCGCCAGACCATAAGTTTTTTATTTTTCTAGATATCACAAACGGCCTGGCGGTTACAGTAATGAGAAGTACTCATGCCAAATCCTGTTGGTGACGACGGTATCAGAAGAGTAAATGACTCTCATTTTCTTTCCTTAGTTCCCATGGCTTTCTTCGAGCAGTTGAAAAAAGGTGTGAACACAGCCCATATGCAGTATGAACCATGGATGTATAATATGAACTGGATAGAGCATCGCCCCTTCGCTTCCGTTCATTCCTATGAAGCTGCTCACCCAGCGCATATGGCAAAAAAGTTTTTGACTTCCGTGTTTATTTCCGGGTTATGGGGCCCATAGAGCATGCGCAGTAGTGTCACTACCATATAAAGATCTATAAAAGCCCGTGTCCATGTCTCGAGGTGTCCTGTGGACACTTTTACAGGCGTCTCTTTTACTATTGTGGTCAATGGGGAAATTGCATTTGGGCTCCATGGGGTTTACTGTTGCAGTACCCACAGTGGCCACCATGTAAAAATTGTCTTCAAGGCAGAGGGGGCGGAGCTCTATCAAGTTCATATTATACATCCATGGTATGAACATACTCAACATCTTCTTCTCTAGTATTGGTGCGTTTCTGTAGCAGCACTACAGCACCATATACAGGGCAGGCATAGGTACGACAGCGTTTAAAGTTGTTTTGAGGGGTTTATATGGATGAGGACATTTCATGAAGCGATGCTGTGTTGGGAAAAAGGAAAATATTGCATAGGAAAAGCCCTGTTTTCATGTGGATACGGTCTCAGGAGCCTCAGGTCCTTACTATACACACAATTCGCATGTGAACGGTTGAATGGCCAAACTGCAGTGTACAGCACTTTGAGGGGTCATTAAGACTAAAGAAGAACCATGTGAATACAGACATTTACCACGACCTCGTGTGCTCTCAAGCAACAGATTAAAGCCTAACTAAGTTTTTGCACAGATGAAAGCTCTCTCTGGCAGCCCCAGTCACCTTCCACTCGGAAAACTGGGAGAAACAAATGGGCTGCGAACATTTGCCTTCCGTTTGGTTTATTGGCTTTTAAACCACAGCAAAGACTGAACCAACGCGGGGAGGAAAAACCAAAGGACGGGGCAGCTGCTGCGTATTTCACCCTACACTACAGCAACAACAGAAGAAGAAGAATACGACGTTCAAACGTGTCTCACATTTAAACTCAGCTCGTCTTTAACTTCCTCACACACTTTCAAACGTGCTCTCTGCTCTCATTTTTAAACAGACGGACTTTTATCAACTCACTCACTCACTCACTCACTCAGCTGCAGCGACGCGTTTTTCACTTCATACAAACAAAGTCAGAAGTTTTCTTACCTTGTCCCGGCCATTTTATTCACATCGTAAACAACACCAACACCAAGGGAGAAACGTTTAGTTCGCTACTCTCACGACTCGGACCTCTGTCGAATTCTACGCGGCGATAATAGAGAAAACCCAGGACTCTGTCTGTCTGTCTGGGTCTGTCTGTGTCTCCTGTCCTGTCCTGTCCCACGGTGGAGCCTCCCAGGCTCCGCCTCTGCGCGTGAGTCATTAGTCACTGTGTGTGTGTGTGTGTGTGTGTGTGTGTGTTCTTGTACTTGCGGCATACTGAGGACCAGTGAGGGTTTTTAACCAACAAAGTGAGGTCATTTTTACGGAGTGAGGACATTTTGGCCAGTCCTCACTTTGTTTTCATTGAAATCACTTCCCTAGGTTGCTATAACATGCTATACTCAATTTGACTTTTTTTCCCCACATTTTGGACGACATAGTATAGTATGACGTTTTGTCAAATTTTGGACCAAATTTCTTTTTGTCAAATTTTAGACCAAATTTTTTTTTGTCAAATTTTGGACCAACATTTTTTTTGGTCAAATTTTGGTCGACATGTTTTTGTAAAATTTTGGACCAAAAAAAATAAATAAAAATGTTTTCCAGCCCTTTTTGCTCTGGGGCTCTACCTGCAGACATTTTATGGTACTGCAACCAGTAGTTCTTTATATATGTCATTAATGAAATAGATATTTGTAATTGTGTTGATTTATGAAGTGTATAGGCCACATTATACTTCTCCGACTGCGTAATGCGTTATCCGACGGACACGCGCTGCAATTTCCCACCCGATCAGTAGCGGTCGATGCGCAAGGTTGTTGTGCTTCTGGCTACAGTGAGCAATGGTGTCCGAGAGAGAAAGACTGTTTTATCTTTTGTCTTCTTATCTTTTATCTGATTCTATCTTATTTTATTTTGCACTATTTTATTGTTTTTATTGTTTTTAATTACTTTTATGTGTTTCCTCTTTATTTATTTATTTCTTGTAAAGCACTTTGGATCACCGAAAGGATTGTTGTAAAGGGCTGTATAAATAAAGTACATTTACATTTACATTTACATTTACATTTGTTGAAACATTTGCCGTTTCTCACTTTTCTGTGTTAAGATAATTTGAGGTGAGAAATTGGCCATTTAGAGTCTAAACATGTGCTGTGTGTGTTAAGATATGACGTATTTATAGTTTGGCAGCAGCGTTATCGGCGGGGATCAGCTCCGCGTCTGTGGACGCTCGGTGCGCACTGTGAGCCGGCACAGAGCAGCTTTGCTCGGCCTGTCCTGAGGACCAATCGTAGCTCTTGCCGTCTCCGTTGTCCCTTGACGGAGTGACGGACACTTAAAACATATTTCGTGCAGTCGGAGACGACGCAAAGGCTCTTCGACAGGCTCTGCGTCGACGCAGAAGACTCTGCGTAACCTACGCAGAGCACTTTACGCAGAAGTATAAATTGGGCTTTAATGCTGGTCCTCACTTTGTCAGCAACCCAGTCCTCAGTATGCAGCAAGTACAAGAATGTATGTGTGTGTGTGTGTGTGTTTGTGTGTTGGGGGTAGACTGCCCCCGCCCCTCCACACCCCAACTATTGCAGGAACTCACTGAGGTCTCGCACTATTATTTTAAATGATAACACATATCGTTATTGCTCTACCATATAGTGAATATAGTGATATCATTTTAATTAAAAAGGTCATTTTGCCCACCCCTTTAGACTTTTGTCACCTGACCCCCCACCCCACCCTGATGTGGCCCACAGGACATATGAGTTTGGAACAATATGGACATTCATTTTCATTTCATGTCACTATTACCCTGACCCAAATAATTCAATCTTTCTTGAATCCAGACACAGGGGCGGTCCATAGAGGACACATTAAAGGTGCCATAAAAAGTGGCCAAAACGGTTACTACATTCAAATTCAAAATACCGAGGTCTTTTAGGTTTCATTTTCTGACGTAACTGGCAACCCGTGGTTGCTCGGCAGCTGAGACTCTACTGACTGCAATGATTGGTAGAATTGCAGTCAGTTGACTTTTTTAAAACTTAAAAAAGTCCATAAAAAGTTCAGATATTCACATAAAGATTGCAACGCCAGTGGTTCCATAGTTTAGAAGTAAATCTGACTGCACTCAGCGCAGGATTCACTAAAGCTTCAATTATGCTATTGCTAGACACAGTTAACTTACACATACGTCTGTACATAAGATTCCTGAGTACAGCAGGACATGAGGGAACATCGACATGCAAAAAGAGATGGCCAGCACTACTCCATCTGGGCACTATGAGCAGCAGCCTCAATCCATCATTATATGCCACATGGAGTTTATGAATGCTACTACACTTGTATCTCCTCCACAGACGGGCAGTGTACATCAGTGTACAAAAGGCTTAAAATAATGCTACTTTCGCATAGGACGAACACGTGCCAAATTTCGTAATAAGCATATTTGCTTGTGCATACATCATACAATACTGTCTATATATGTCACGGTCATCAGACAGGTCATCTGTTATATAATGCCCTAAATATTTAGCCTCATTGCATGTGTTGAGAAATGTAACAGCAGGAACAAATGAGGAGTAGGCATTTTCTTATCAGCCTTACTTCTCATAATCATTATGTTACTCTTCTTTGCATTATATTTAATGTCAAAGTCACAACCATACTGAGAGCATATCCTCAACAGCTGTTGAAACCCAGCGCTGTATGGACACAGGACTACCAAATCATCTGCATACATCAGGTGATTGATGATGCGGTCACCAATCATGCAGCCAGTTTTACAGCTGTTTAGAAGCTGACAGACCATCAATATAGATGTTAAAGGTGCATTATGTAATACATTTAAAGCAACTGGCCATAAAATCCTCCTAATATGTCACAGAGGACCAGGAATAATGTTCATATAACATACTGAACTCACCAACAAAAGTAGTACAACAAAAATATTTGCATTATAGGTGAAGTAAGTAGTTTATAGTGCCATCTAGAGGAGAGGCTGAAATTTACAACAAAGAACTGCTCCTCTGCTCACCCCCTCCCTTCCCTGAGCGCTACAGTATCCGCAGCCGGTCAAATGTCGTCCTCGTTGTCTTTCTCCGTGTCAGCAGATGAGGTTCGTGAGGCGAGGGAGAGGGCGAGCTACCGCGGCCGTAGCAGACGAAGCGGAGAGAGTGGAGGCGGGACTTCCGCTCAAAGTAAAGAGACGCTTGATTTGTTCCATCGCTTTTGTCCTTACAGGCTCCGGTAGAAACATGGCGTCTCGCTGCTAACAGTGGCTATGCAACCGCGGCCCGCGACCATGTTATTTTACATGACTTTTTGAAACACTAAGAAAATGAAACAAAAACTATTATAGAATAGAATAGAATAGAAATACTTTATTCATCCCCAAGGGGAAATTGTTGTGGCACAGCAGCAAAATACAACACAAGAAAAGAATTCAACATAAATAAGTGTACAAAAGTATGTAAAGAAAATAGTGCAAAAAGTGAAGAACGAATGACCCATTGGATCAGGTGCTATGACATAAAGGATAGACTAATGTAGTCTGTCTGATATATTAATATTAATTATAGAGACACTGTGCTGTTGTGCAATGGAGCAGAGTCAGTTTTACAGGGATGAGTTGTAAATCTGATGGCTGATGGCAGGAATGACTTCCTGAATCTGTCCTTGTGACAGCGGAGCTGTCTGAATCTCCTGGAGAATGTGCTCTCTTGAGCCTGGAGGATGTGGTGGAGAGGATGATCAGAGTTATCCATGAGTTATAGCAGTTTGTTCAGCATCCTCCTCTCCACCACCGTTTCCACGGTGTCCTGCTTGCAGCCAATGATGGAGCCGGCCTTCTTAATCAGTTTGTTGATTTTGCTGGTTTCACCGGCTCCCATGCTGCTCCCCCAGCACACCACAGCAAAGAACAGTGCGCTGGCCACAACAGACTGGTAAAATAACTCCAGCATCTTGCTGCATACATCAAAGGATCGCAGCCTCCTCAGAAAGAAGAGCCTGCTCATCCCCTTCCTGTACACAGCACTGGTGTTAGCCTTCCAGTCCAATCTGTTGTTCAACCTCACACCGAGGAATTTGTAATCCTCCACCATCTCTATGTGCTCCCCCAGCACCGTCAGCGGTTGTGGAGCTGTCTTCTTCCTCCTGAAGTCCACCACCATCTCCTTGGTCTTGGTCACATTCAGAAGCAGGTGGTTCTCACTGGCCCACTTCACAAAGTCAGCTACTACTGTCCTGTACTCCTCCTCATGTCCATCCTTTATACACCCTACCACCGCAGAGTTATCTGAGAACTTCTGCAGGTGGCATGACACGGAGTCATACTGAAAGTCTGAGGTGTATATGGTGAACAGGAAGGGGGACAGCACAGTTCCTTGTGGGGCTCCCACATCACTAACCACCACATCAGACAAACCACGACCCAGTCGGACAAACTGTGGTCTGCCTGTCAGGTAATCAGTGATCCAGGAGATGGTGGGCATGTCCACCCCCACCATCCACAACTTCTCCCCCAGTAACAGTGGCTGAATGGTGTTGAAAGCACTGGAGAAATCAAAGAAAGTGATTCTCACAGTGCCTCCAGCACCATCCAGGTGAGACTGAGCTCGATGCAGCAGATAGGTGATGGCGTCATCCACCCCCAGATTGGGCTGATAAGCAACCTGAAGTGGGTCCAGTGAGGACTTAACCTGCGGTCTGAGGTGAGACAAGACCAGCCTCTCCAGCACATTCATCACATGGGACGTCAAGGCCACTGGACGGTAATCCTTGGGTTCACATGATGATGACTTTGTCTTGGGGACAGGAACCAGGCACGATGTCTTCCACAGTGCTGGGACCATCCCCTGTTGGAGGCTCAGGTTGAAGAGGTGCTGCAGGATCGCAGCCAGCTGGGTGGCACAAGCCCTCAGTAGCCTGGGGCTGAGACCGTCCGGGCCTGCAGCCTTGTTCTGCTGCAGTCTCTCAAGCTGTCTTCTGACCTGGTTGGTTGTCACTGAGAGGGGTGGGGGGGAAGAGGGGAGGGGGGGGGGGTGAGACTGTGTCCAAGCAGCTCTCCAGGGGGGGCAGAGGGTGGAGGAGCAGAGGCAGGGGGGGAGGGAGGGAGGTGTGAAATGTGGAGGAGGCTGCAGGGGGCTGTGTTGAAGAAGTGTGTTGTGCACTGAACCTGTTAAAGAAGAGGTTCAGCTGGTTAGCCCTCTCGACGGTGCCCTCTGTCGGTTTCTC
Organism: Microchirus variegatus; assembly: GCF_963457635.1. Taxonomy (NCBI): domain Eukaryota; kingdom Metazoa; phylum Chordata; class Actinopteri; order Pleuronectiformes; family Soleidae; genus Microchirus; species Microchirus variegatus. The sequence continues at coordinate 15,494,672 of NC_139820.1, read as the reverse complement.
CTTCATGTTGAATCCGGTGATGGTCTTCATTGCGGACCACACCTCCCTCATGTCGTTCTGCTGGAGTTTGGACTCCAGCTTCCTCCTGTAGGTGTCTTTGCTCTGCCTCAGCATCTCCTTCAGGTCACGTTGTACCTTCTTCATTTCCTCCCGATCCCCATTTCTGAAGGCCTCTTTCTTTTTGTTGAGGAGGGTCTTCAGATCCCTGGTGATCCAAGGTTTGTTGTTGGGGTAGCAGTGGACAGTCCGGGCAGGGAGAATCGTGTGTTCACAGAACCTGATATATTCTGTGATGCATGTCTGTCATGGAGTTGATGTCCTCCCCATGTGGCATGCAGAGCGCATGCCACATGGGGAGCGCATCCCAATCTGTAGACTCAAAGCAGTCCTGCAGAGCCATGTCAGCCTCCTGTGTACTTCTTGTCACTGAGCGGGTGGCAACAGGAAGCCTCTTCACTACAGAAACATACCTGGGAGTCAGCTGGACCAGGTTGTGATCAGACATGCCAAGAGGGGGAAGGGCAGTAGCTGTGTATGCATCCCTAGCATTAGCATACAAAAGGTCTATTGTTTTATTGTCTCTGGTGGGGCAGTCAACATATTGGTGGAAGGTTGGTAAAACAGAGTCCAGGTTGGTGTGGTTAAAATCCCCAGTAATTGTAATAAATGCAGTGGGATGTTGTGTCTGTAATCTGGACACAGTAGAGTGGACACTGTCTACTGCTGCCACTGCATCAGCTGAGGGAGGGATGTAAACAGCCACAACAATCACGGAGGTATATTCCCTAGGGAGGTAGTATGGGCGCATTCCCACAGCCAAAAGTTCTATGTCCGGGCTACACAGACGCTCGTTCTCACAAACATGTCCGGGGTGACACCACTTCTCATTCACGTACACAGCAACGGCGCCCCCTTTCTTCTTACCGCTCAACGCAGCGTCTCTGTCCGCCCGCACAGTCTTAAAGCCCGGTACTGCCACGCTGTGATCGGTAAAGTGTGAGTGCAGCCATGTCTCGGTGAAACACATGAGGCTGCTCTCCCTGAACACCCAGCTGTTCCTCACAAGCGCGCAGAGCCCGTTTTATTTCCCAGGGATCTCACATTCCCTGTGATTATTGCAGGTACTGCTGGTTTGTACCTCTTCGCTTTGGCTCCGGCTCTGCAGCCCCGCCGCTTCCGCTGCAGTTCCTTCGGAATTTCAGGCCGTGCTGTGATCAGGAGAGCCGGCTCCCTCAGCGCGATCAGCTGGTCGCGCGTGTAAACAATGCCCTCGCTCCGCTGTGCGTCTGCTTCGCCACCAAAAAGCGCGCAAAATTAGCGGAGTACATGGAGTAACTGTTCGAGAAGTGTCACTCCTAATGCGAAAAATAATAAATTAAGAAAAAGGTGCTTAAATTAAAGAAGAATTAACACAAACAGAGAGCTGCATCAAGCTGCCGCTAGCACAATATGTATAAAAAAGTGGATTTTGGGTCATATAAACCCATAAATACTACAGTGTCCCTTTAAAAAAAAATTTTTTCGCACAGCAAAGTTTGTTTATGTTTTGAAATTATGTTTTGGCATGAGGCGACATCTTCCGCCGTCTACCAATCATAGCAGTCAGTAGAGTCTTAGCGGTTGAGCAGCCATAGGTTGCCAGTTACGTCTACAATTGAAATGAAACGAAAGGAAACCTAAAAGACCTCACTATGAATGTCAAGAATGCCGACATAAAGTTTGCGGCAAAGCGAGGGTCTGTATAGGACATGCTTTTGAACGGTGGAGAGAGTTTAAAGCTGAGAGGAATTTCAAAACGGATGCAGAATGGGTTACTCTTCTCCTAGACAGGCAAGTTCAGCTAACTACGTTAGCATCATAGCTCGACTGTCGTTGTCTGTGTTTTGAACTGTTCCTTCGGTTTTGGAGGCTGCCGTACTGACGCACCGCTTCGGCAGGGAGCGTCTTGTTCACGGATTGAAGCTAGATTCTACTTGGAAAACACTGCCACCTGCTGATGAAGGGAGGCATTACTGAGACAAATACACCATGCATTCCAATGTGTGTTTTTGCGATTCGCAAAAGCGAGGAATGCGTGTTCTGGCGATCCACAAATGCGAAATCACAATTCACAAATGCAAATTTCATTTTTACAAAGTAACGTATTTTACAAATGACATCTTTATTTGTAAAAATCAATATACAAGTTACAAATTGGAGTTCTTTTATTTATGGATCTCAAAACACCCATACAAATCAAGAAATACGTGTGGATCACAATTTGCACACAAACAAATATCAGTGGAACAAATTTAACTCCATACATTCCAGTGTTTCTGTCATGATTAGCTATGGAGGTGGACCCGAAAGCAGACTGAGACGGCAAGTATGTGTAAAAACAATAATATTTATTTACAAAAACGATAACATATAGCGAAAAAGGTGGACGTGAACGGGAGAGAGAGAAGGAGAGAGAAGTGAGAGTGCAGCTGCGGCAGGTTTGGCTCGGCGATCTGGCGACGGTCCTACACGGAACAAACTCACTGGGAGATGAAGTCGGCAGGGGAGATTCCCAGGAGAATAGGGAAAGCAGACAACGACCATTGGCTTCTCGGAGGTGCAGGAGACGTGGCGACCTGGAGCGATGAGAGATGAGTGAGTATTCAGCGGAAGGTAAGTTTAAAGCGACAGCATCTAGCGAGTGACATTACCGACTGAGCATGAACAACGATCTGACGCCGGTGAAGAGGAACAGCTCCGCCTATAAGTCCTCCTGATTGCTGATCAGGAGCAGGTGGAACGGAGCCGCGCAGGTGTAGTCAATCACCGGCGTCTTGAGGGAAAGTAGGTCAACCACGCCCCTTGCAGAGAGAGAAGGAGGAAGAGCACGCAGCAGCAGCAGATACAAGCAATAATAATAATAATAATTAAATGTGAGGAAGGTGCAGGTGAGATCGTGACAGTTTCATCCGCCCATGATGAAGCCCATGATAAATAAAAAAAATCTAATTATCTTTACTCTACTACTGTGTGAATGAATTTCAGTGGCATAATCGGCCATATTTGAGCGACAGTAAAAATATTTTGCACACTAATTACTGGCTATGGATGGCATCTCTGTCTTCTACACATCTAAGACTACATGCACACTACATATCAAGCATTTTTACTGTACCAATATGGAGAAATTAAACATTTTTGTTTGTTCTTCCAAGTGTCATGTATGTTTTCATAGTGAATGTATATTGTCTTTAAATCACCAAGGCCTGAAGAGACTGCAGGAGAGAAAAAGGCGTCGGCAGCAAAGAGGGCAGCTAAGGCAATGGGTCGGTAATTATCTAGGGAGTTTATCTTGTCTGCCTTATCCTTAATAATGGGCAGCAACATGATAGAAAGCATTGAGTCAGGTACAAAAAACATGAATTAAAAAAACAGTGAAGCACATAGAAAGTAATGGACAGAGTTTTCTGCTTGCATATTTCTCTCATATTACTCTTGTGGAGAGACAACAACATTCTCATTATCCTGTATTTTGCCCACTACAAATGCGTTACTTTAAACAGCTCATTGTAGTGCTCCTGGTGATTTCATTGACACCACTGACACCATCAATATTAGTTGGTAATGATGTATTTAATGTCTTGATTTCTTTCCAAAATTCCTTGTGATTATTATTATGCAGCTTCCTTGCAAGAGAGTCAGACCTCAAGGTTTTTTCGTGTGACTTGATAAAACGTAAGGCATATTTAAACTTTGCATTTGCTCTTTTCTTATAGAAAAATAATGGGCCTTGCCTGATTTTACCTGCAACAGAAATGCAGGTAAAAAATACAAAATCCATCCTGGCTTGATGCTGTTAGAGCTGGTTTTACACAATAGCCCACTTGAAGCAAGGAGAGCCTTCACAATATGCTCATACATATCACATAAATCAGTGCTATGTTGAGGGTTCTTGCAATTAATATCATGGCATAAGATGGCATCTCTTGATACATATATATTACTGAGCACTGTGTCCGATACTATATTGAAATAGATCTTTCAGAAAGTTTATCAAGCTATTTTTCCTTTATACAAGTTATTGTCAATAGGTGTCTGAGCAGGTACACAGTCCATATCGACAGACAAGGTGAAGGGTACATGATCTGTAGAAGCAAATTCATAATAGATCCTAACAGCCTCTATTGAATAATGGGCATTAGCTGTACAGATGCAGTGGTCTAACCATGAGGTAGTGTGCCATGCATTGCTAATATGTATAAGTGTAGCTGTCATCAGGCAGAAGCACTTTACTCGACAGAATCAGGCCATAATCAAAACAGAACTGCACAACATGCTTAGCAAAAACAGGCATTAAAGTTGCCCACAATAAAAAAAAACAGGTAGAGGCATTATATTGTATAAAAGACCTATTAAAAGACAGTCTTTTAAGAAATTCATCTTCATATTTGGAGCAATCATAAGGTGTATAAATGTTCAAGACAATAAAGTTCTTATCTCCACAAGTGAACTTAAAGCGGACCTAGACTGGAAGTTCCAATTAACGCTGTTTTTTAGTGTATCTGCATCATTACCTTGTTTAAGAAGCCCTGAAGGTTCTAAACAAACAGTTCAGCCATTGCTGAGAACGCTGTGTTTTATTGTAATCTCGGGCTCAGCGAGATCTCTGAAAAAACCCGGTCCGGTTACGTAAACAGCGGTTCTCCTTAACAGCAGATCGTCCTGCTCCGGGCACTAGTCCGGGTACATCCGGTTGCATACATTGAACCGCAGAAGAAGAATAACGTCCGTTGTGGAGGTGTTTCACATCGACTGTGTCTTCTGACTCTGGGTCTGACTCCGGATCAAATTCATAAAAGGGACTACGGTGGGGAGTCGTGAAGAAGCTATTTTTAAACATTGTTAAAACAATTTTTTGATAATGAGTAGCAGTGCATCCACCGTTCCAGAGGGGGGAGCTGTGCTTCTGAGAGCGGGTGCTGAATATGTCACTTCCGGGTACTGGCCAATCACAAGACAGTCTGTCTTCTGGGGGTGAGAGTTGAGTCTGGAACATCGCGGCTGGGAAACAGCGTCAGAAAAGAGGATTTCTATCGGCTCATTTACAGCAACTAGGAGGTTTTTGACCATAAAAACAAGTTAATGCATGTAAGTAGACCTCCATAACTGTGCAAAATGTGCAACAGGACCACTCTATGTGAGCTTTAAGTCCTATGGCCCAATTCACACCCAGTATAATCACATTAACCAGTTGGTCATATTTTTTGTGCCACAGTATAGCAACACTGCCAGCAATTCTGCTCCGTATAATTCTAGTACTCAGGTCCGTAGTGGATTCACCAGCTCCGTAAAAGTTATTATGTAAGCAGTTCAGACTCTCTAGATCCTGCTTAGGTAAACATGTCTCTTGGACACACAGTACATCACAGCACTCTAAAAGTTTATCCATCAAAAAGCGACACGCTTTGTCTGCTTCAGTGTGCCCAACACGCAGGCCGCGCGCATTATATGTCACTATATTTATTCCAGTCATTTATTCATCATGATCTGCGTGGCCTTCCAATCCCTGGGGTGTTACAGGGGTCATTGCACTTACGGGGCTCTTCTCCTCTTGTGAACTGGTTTCAGGGACACGCGCTGGTGGGCTTATACTCTGTTCATTTTTGGTCTACGCGCCTCATAGTAACGACGCACATACATACCCGAAGGCCATAGTTGTGTGTTGTACATGTCAGCAACTTCATTGCACTCTGCGGTGATATGGAACGAACTGAATCTGCTGCGCGTGGAGTCGATCTTTCGGCGCGTTACAGGTTTGCCCATTTTCGCGGACAGGTGGGCACCCAGGGAGTCGGCGTCGAGATCAGGGGAGAATCTAGTAGCAAAAACACTCACCAACTTGGTTTTGATTGCGGAGATGTTACTCGCTGTGTCAGTGCCGATTATGAGGGGCCGTGTAGGCAGAGGCGATTCTAGAGTCTATAGGGGCCCTAGGCAAAAATTCCCAGGGGGCCCTTCCTTCCAACCAGTGTTCATCACCATTATGTTACAAATAACTTCAAAATATATATTTTTTCAAAATGAATGAAATAACATGGAAAAACCTTGTAATTAAAAAGTATGTGACAATATAAATATATAGAACAATAAAATACTGTAAATAACTGAAAAAAATATATATAAACTGAGTAAAAAAGATGCATTACACTGTAAATAATCCTCTTCATTTTCTAACTTGCAGAAAGATAACTTTGTTATATAAGTGAGGTGGGGCCCCTTTAGGGAGGTTTCCTACTGAGATGTCATTGCAAATCGCCCATTGTTGTTTAAGGGCGACTGGGAGGCGGCTGCTCACAGCACATTTCAGTAAAAACAGCCCTCAGGCTCCGAGTGTCGGGGGCCCCCTATCAGCTCGGGGCCCCAAGCAGTTGCCTGCCTTGCCTGTTCACAAGCTGCGCCTCTGCTTCCACTATCACTTTACCATCCATTGTTTCATAAACTTCAGGTTTCTTACGAACGCCAGAAACACCGGCAGCAGTAGTAGTAGTTGTTGTTGTTGCTGCTGCTGCCGCTGCCATTTGTTCACAGAATCGTTCAGTCTATTATAATATAATATAATAATTGATATTATTGTGATATAAAAGGTTTATAGCTCACAAAACCACAGACAAAACAATTGCTTTACTTATCATTTTGGTTTAACACAAACTGTTTTGTTTATGATATTTTTATACATATAAGAGATTACTTATTAGGTAAATTCAAATTAAAAGGGGATGTCCAGTTAACAGGGCGCTGCCTGTTGCAAAATGTAGATTAGAATTATATTTATTTAACGTGCCTCACATTTACATGATAAACGACACATGAACAGACTAAAGGTGTAAATAAATGCTTCATGTTGACGTTGGCCTGTGCACAGCACATAATAGTATGAAGCTCCATAAATTGTAACATTTCAACATTTAGAAGTTTAAATAAAAACGGGGTCATTTCCATGATGATGTACGCACTGTGTGACATATTATTTCACTGTTGAACACATGAGCTCTCTCTCCACTGTATCACGTACCAAGAACAACAGAGACACCTGCTGGACAGAAACAAACATGTAACCCAACATAAAAAAGTCGGATCATATTTAGGACCGAACAACACTTTATTCACAACGACAATCAGCAATCAGATCTATGGACATTTCTGCTAAAAAAAAACAATCAAAGAAGCTAACAAAGGCAGCTAGCTACAATTCACATCAATAAGTACTACACTGTTGTTTTTCCTCTGGCACAGAGTAAACTATAGATCCATTACATTTACATCTCATCACAGTGAACCCTTTTAAGTGCTTCTTTGATGTAAATAAGGGAAGAAAAAAAACATAACAACATTTTTCAGGCTACATTTGTCCTGTACGTCCATTTTGTAAGCTCATATCATACAACAAGATCTGCCTTCTCAGTATTATAAAAAATATTGTAAACATTTATATTAATTGCACAACATACATTCAAATACATACTGCACTGTACAGCAGGAGTTTATTTCTGTATTGTTATCCTGTAGCACCATGTATAGCAAGCTGGACAAACTTTGGATACTTACAGTGTGGTACTGACGATGCAAAGTAAAAAAAAGAGTCAAAGGGCATTCACTAGTGACGCTTCATTCTGTCAATATGGACAAGGATTCTGGAGGCGTGAGACAGTGGTTAGTGTAGGGAAGTAGTCGTCTCACAAATCTTTGAGGCTTCGAGGAAGGTGATGCTTCATAAAGGACATTCATCAGCTATATCATCAGATATAATACAAAACATTATGGAAAACTCCAGACTGCCTCCATGTGCAGAGAAAGAACATGTCTCTATGAGGCCATCATCATGTTAGTGTCCACCTTAACATCATCATATGACTTAAAAGAAAGCCCATATATATTATCTACAAGCAGAGTTGTTAGAGTGAATGACTTGTGCTCAGCAAAGAGCCCCAGATAATCCACAGCCTCATGTTGATGTTCACAGTCCTGACAGCTGTGGCTTAACAGAGGAAGCAAATGAAAATGATGTGTGCACAGGTAGAGGCGACGTCTTTCAGCATCTACTTTGACTGGGTGATCTAGCAATCAAAAATACTTAAACCCAGATTCTAAAAGAGCAGTATCTCAGGTTATGGTCCATCGAAAGTAGTTAGTCAAGGTCCTTGGGTTTTGCTGTGCTCCTCCTTTTTCCCTCCTTCCCTGGGGGAGGCTGATGTGCTTGGTTGTAGGATGCAGGTGGTTAACCAACCCACCCTTCCCAAATCTGACCTCTGTGCAGGGGGAAACAAACACTGTGAGTTAAATATGCCACTTAAAGCTTTCACTGGAAACCACTGCTCCAGTTGTGGAGCCACTTATTCCTACCAAAATTGTGCAGAAAAGATTACAATAACAGGACGGGAAACACAACATAACAAGACAATGACACATCTGCATTGCTTTATTTAATTTGACTTGGGTGGATGGATGAAAAAATAATTTGGTGCAGCATTGCAATGCAGTTAAATGGGTTAATGTGATTAGAGCAGTATATAACTACAGAAAACAGAGAGTGAGCATGCTGCATAGGCCAGCTGACCAAGCCAAATAAAACTGGACAGAGACATGAGTAGAGCTTGGCTGACTACAGAGGAACAGATGGGTTATGACAAACTCACAGCGATTTGGAGGAAGGCTTCTTCACTTTTGGCCTCTTTCGACGATGAACTGGCCTGAGGCATGCACAATATGTCAAAAACACGCACAGGGCAAATGCATGTAGAAAAAGACACAGGTATATACAAACACACACACACACACCCACACAGCAGAGACAAGCAATTAGGCTTCATTACAAAAAAGGGAGGAGCAGAAGCTGAAATGCAGGCTTATATTTTGGCCCCTTTGGCTTCTGCCTCTGCATGCTGAAAAGCCTTTGATGATCACAACTGCAGGTTGAAGACTTTCAGTCTCAGCACAAACACATTTTTAATTCCTTCCCTCCCCCCGTGGATGACTGCCTCCCTGAGCTAAATTACAAATAAGACACAGTTGGGATGGTGTAACCTTGTTTATGTTCTAATACAAACTCCATCTGCAGTGCTTGTAAAGGTTCTCAGCTGTGCTGGAAGAAGAAGAAAAAATATATATACCTGTATTCACTGAAGTAGTTTCGCTCCTTTCCTCCTAAAAGAAAGTGCAGCTTACATTAGTCAATCTGAGCCAGAAATTCATGCACACATTGTAATCACTAGTGTGGTTTTCCCTCACCCTTCTCTTGGTTGCATTGCTTATGTCCCTTGCAGCTTCTTAAGTCCATGAGCTGTTGATGCAGGGCATTCAGAGCATTGCGGTCGAGGGTGCTGACAGCATTGACCAGCTACAGGAATAATGAACAATAAAACACAACGTGAGATATTTCTTTGGGAAACCTGTGTTAAAACTCTGTGAATCTCTAGTTGTTGACATTGAAGGCATTTCTGTAGAAGAGACTAACTTGATATGGGTCAGTGTTGAGGTCAAAATACTCCAGGAAACCTGTGGCAAACTCGCAAAACAGGAAGTTGTGTGTTTCATTGATGGTCCTCAGGCACCAGTAGGTGTTGTTGTTAGCACTGGTGCAGGCACAGAATGGACCCACTGAGGGAGAGAGGATGAGGAAGGGAGGGGTGACAGTGGACAAACAATGGCTGACACAAGTTTTCCAAAAATATTAGTTTCCATCATATCTGCTCTGTGCATGTCATGTCCTCACTTGTCCAGAAGGGGGCAGTCTGCCAGTGGTGGTTGTCATGGGTGAAGCAAGTGAGGCCAGGCATGCTGCAGGTGTCATTGTTCTGGAGTCTCTTGAGGAATTTACGGAGTTTCTTCCTGCGTTTCTGCTCCTTCTGCACCCACTGAGTCTTCTGCTTGGACGGCATTCTGATGACAACAGACACGCGTTTATGAGAATGATACTTCAAGAGAATATCAAAAGATTTTCACAGAATGTATATGTTTACCTCAGTGAGTGCACGTGTCCCGCATTTAGCCTTAAAGTGTCTTTAGGCTTCAGGAGAGCACTGAAAAGTCATATGACAACGGTCAAATACAAGATGAAATCCCAGTGCTAGTAACTGTGATTATGATGCACTCTCTCACCTGGGAGTGTCACACTGACATTCCTCTGGTCGCACCTTTTTCAGGTGACCTTTGACCTCACGCAAGTTCTTGATTTTGGTTTGCAGTGTTTCAATCTGAGTGCAACAAACACAGAGCCACACAAATCTCATGATGTAATACATGATAAGTTAGTTACGATAGTTGAGCATTTTTGAAAAGGGTTTTGACAATAGCTGAGCTCATCCCCTGTGCCGAGAACCAGCATGCTTGCTCTCATTGACTTCTAGCAGGGAGTGACACAAGCAAAGTACATTTTTAGCCATTTAAAAATACACAAAATGCAACTTTTAGTGTTTTTTGTTGTTACATTACTATTGTGCCTCAGCAGTGCAATGGTGGGCAGGACCAGTGGAATTCACTTTTGAAATGTCAAACTCCAACCTGTTTGAAGTTGTCTCGCTTTAGTAGCACAATATTACTGTTGCCTCCATGTCTCTTGACACAAATCACTTCATGGGTGACACAAGATCTAAACATGGCTATACTGAGAAAGAGTTCACAGAGAGTTGTGTGGAGCTGATGTTGTGAACTCAATGACAATATTTCAAGACATTTGTTTAGCGCAGTTGCTAGCATTGTTGTCATCTCTGTATGTTGGCCCTGAGCTGTGTACACTACATTTTGCCCTATATCAGCTGGGATTGGCTCCAGCTCCCATTTGTTTAAATTTAAAGTTACACACTACTGTTTCTGCAAAAGGCTCATTTGATCAAATCTACACCTGCTTAAATTGACAATATCTCAACAATACATTATAGTTCACAGAGAAAACCATCAGTGATGTTACATAACGGTGAACAGGAGTTGATCCACTGCTGCCTCCGTCAGTAAATTCAAATCTGTTAGTTTGCAAGTTCAGGGTCAGAAATTATTTTTTTTAAATTTACTGTGTGACACAGTTGACATTATACAGTCGACTTACGCAGGCTTATACTTCAATAGGTTTCATTAGGTGAGTGGCTTAAATGTGTTTTCCTTTGTCCCGGCTTGCAGCCATGGTTTCATTGAGAGGAAGCATCTGTATCTCATGGGACATGCAGCACTGATTCTGTGTCAGTGCCTCATATAAACACACACATAAACTATCACTTTAACAAGGGAAATGGTGACTGTATCAGTACCTCATGTTCAATGTGTAGTTTGTGGTCTTTCCATGCTTGAAGGGACTTGTAAAGTCCTCCATCACACTTAACTGTGTCATTCATAAGAATGGAGCACCTACAGGAACCAGAACAAACAAATTAGTTTGGAAAGAGTATATATGAGCAATTAGTTTTAGCTAATTGTTGGCCCAAAACATAACGCATCACTGCAGAGACATCATATAGACTGCACGCACGCACGCACGCACGCACGCACGCACGCACGCACGCACGCACGCACGCACGCACGCACGCACGCACGCACGCACGCACGCACGCACGCACACACACACACACACACACACACACACACACCTGTAAGTGACTTTGAGAGAAGCAGATGGTGTGAGTCTGTTGTCTGTGCTGGGTTTGGCTGTGACTCCCATCCCACTGAATTCTTCATTGTCCTCCTCATCACGCACTCCTGTCCTCATGCCTTTGGTCCAGCTGCTGTTCCTGGAGCCCAGAGGCCGGTAGCCGTCCTCCAGGTCCACAGCGTACAGGTCTCCGTCCAGCTCAAATGATACAGAGCGAGCCCAGCGCTTCCTCGAGAAAGCCTTACTGAATTTTGTCTCTGTGTAAGATGAGACAGAGGGATCTGAATATGGTGAGAAAAAAGGGATTTTTTTTTGATACTGTAGATCAGGATCTATGATGATGTAGATAAACACAGACCAGTATATACTTGTTTTATTCATTGCCCATGGTTTCCCCTGGTGGCCCCACCATTGTACCACTTTCAGGCTTCCTGGATGGGCAACTTATGCTGGTCCCATATAGTTTCAGAATCATGTGGCTGGGACCCATATTGTCAGCCCAAATATAACCCTTCTGGGGCTCACATGAGCATGCTGACTGGGATATATCTCTAGGAAATTACCGTTTTGTCTCTTTAAAATTGTCTCTCTTTGTCACATGTTATATTGTAAAATTGGGGTACAATGGTTTGTCATCTTTTAGAAGTGGGTCCCCAAAAAGTTTGGGAGATGCTGCTCTAACCCACCACTTGATGGCAACATAAACACACACATCTCATCTCATGAATACTTCAAAAGCAGAGATTAATGGTTCTGTTTGACAAAGCTTTGTTGGCTGCAGCAATGACATTTCAGAGGGAAAACAATGTTATTTTGTTTTCAAAACAAAATGGCATCTATTAATAACTGGCAGAACGACAGTACGTGTGAGTGATAAAAGGAACTTACTCTTCTTGGTGATCAGTCTCTTCCTCTTCAGGACGGAGGTTTTGAAGGCCACACCTGCACAGTTGCAGCTGTCTGAGTTGGAGGTGAGGGACAGTTGAGAGACACCGCTGGCCATCAGAGCCTGCATACGTGGGGCAAAGAGACCAGCCATGCCCTTGCACTTATACAGCCTCAGCTTACCAGCCGGGTCCTCCACGCACTGCCATTTCTGAAACAAAAGCAGTGTGTAACATGAGGATAATGGATATTTAGGCAGCAGAATTAAAGCGTTCTTAAACATAAAAAAAAACAAAAAACAGACAGACCTCTAGATGAATATTCTTTATGAATATCAAAGGGTTCTTTGTACACAAACACATGCAAATACATGTCCTACTCACCTGACCTTTTTAAGGATTAAAAAAAAACCTTTGATGTTAAACTAAACCCTCTGCATATTAGAATCAGAATATTTTTTAACAAAACTGCAAATTATCACTCTACATGAGCTGACTCAGTGTTGCTCATTGTGCTCTGGTTCTGAGCTGCTTGGGGTCAGATACCTGTCCTGGCTGCTGGCAGGATGTCTGGTACTCTGCCTTCTGGCAAAGGTCCTTCACACGCTGGTATTTTGGCAGGAAGTTCTCCTCCTGCGCCATTTCCTTCCCGTCAGCTCTCGTATGTGGAGGTTTCCTGTAAGGATAGGGAAGCACATGCTGTTTGTTTGAGTACAGCAAAGGTAAGGAGTTTGATGTCACAGGAAGACGATGCCTGGAGCAAGATGTACAATAAAAGGTCAATCAATAAAATGTACCCTCTCTCTACGAGGAACGAATCTCGCCATGTTTTCACCTTCCTGCTCAACTGGAATCTGGAAAACAAGCAGAGAGAAATCAAATAGCCCCAGTGGAACAACTCTGTGATATTTGCAAGGAACAAACATGCAGTCCATTTTAAAATGCCATCCTTAAAGGGCTGAGAAGAAAGTGGTGTTAGGTGTTTGTATTTGATTTTTGTATTGCAGATTTCAATATGTCACACCGAGAAAACACAGAGAACAGAGTTCTGTAAAACTTTATGAAGTCCCAATAAATGAATTCTCTGCACATAGACACCTGACCGTTTTAAATGTCATTCTGTCTATTGAAGGCCAAGGTATTGAGGAAAATAGCTGATGTGTGTCTTCACCTATTGACCGGTCTGTCTGTGTCCAGCAGCTTAAGGATCGACTTGCCATCCATTTCTGCAGGGATATCAACACCGGCCATGTCCAGCAGAGTTGGTGCCAGGTCAATATTCAACACAATGTGAGGATTACTGCAGGGGAGCAGGAGTGAAATGATATCTTTAAATATGGCTTACCAGAAAATATCATGTTGTCATTTCGGTTACATATGAGCATCGCAGACATCAGAATACTAAATAATAGTCTCTTACTCACATGGTACCGTGCTCCACATTGGGTCCTCGTACGTAGAAGGGAACGCGGATATCAAACTCATAAGGCATTGACTTTCCCTTGACCAGACCAAACTGGCCGATGTGGTAGCCATGGTCTGAGGTGTAAATGAGGTAGGTGTTGTCCACCTCCCCTGTCTCCACCAACATGTTGTATACCTATGGAGGATATTTCTTTATTTCATTTGAACATAAACTATATATATATATATATATATATATGTTGTTTCCTATGTCATATATGATATAGGAGTAGGGTTATATATCTGGCCCTCGTCAATTTTCCTCCATGCTATGACATCATTGTGTTCACATAACCACGTAACAAAGTAAACAACAAAAGTGAAATACAATGCTAATAGTAACCCTTAATATATTTGACTCTCCTTCATCATCCCTATACCGTGCAAATATAATCTCTTTGTACTTCTTACACTGCACAATATCTTTACTCTCGATTTCCTCACAAAAACAGCCCATAAACGGATATGCACATGCTTTTACGAGTGGTGCCAGAGAAGCTATGTTTTAAATTTAAAGTCTCTCTTAAATCGTAGCCCCCCCTCTTTGTCCATAGACATGTTTTGTATATTTCTAGGAGTAAATTATTTATAGCTTGGTGCATAACTTGTGCCTTTTTGAATTCCATCAGACAGGGCCGGCCCAAACCTTTATGGGGCTTGAAGCAGAATTAGATTTGGGAGCCCCCCTTCCACCTCCTTGGAATAGCCGGCGCTTGACTATTATTGGTACAAATGTAACACTATAAATTGCAATAATTAAACATGTGTTATTTACAGCAACCAGTGTTAAAATCAAATCTATTATTAATTAGCACTTCTGTATTCAAAGTGAAGCTAAGAAAACCCGTTAAATAACTTTGGTTTTTAAAACTTGCACATTGCAGATGTGCGGATGTACAATCTTCAACAACAAACTAAAACCAAATAACTTTTAGATCTCTAAAGATATATAGATTTCTTTAATATGTTAAACTGTTTTTTTCTTCCACACAATATTAGGGCGCCCCCTGGTGATCAGCAGGCCCCAAGCACAAGCTGTGCCATTGTACTGAATATAACTTCAAAAAGAAATTGTTGCTCTTTTGTGTGCATATTGGTTGTTTTTGTGTTTCCCCAAACCTCTATGCAGTACATTGTTTTGTAATAGAATGTTATGTGTCTGAGTCACGTGTCTGCCCAAAACTTTGCTCATATGCCCAAAACCATGAATTGGTCACACAGTGTAAAAAAGATTCACTACATGTTGAATAGTTGATGTCTCCTGTGCTAGTTTCAAGGAAAAGGGGATTGAACAATTTACCAAGCGTGTCAGTGAATACATTACACAGTTCCAGTCAGAATAAGCACAGATCTCTCAGGACTGTTGGTGCGTGCTGGTCTGCCTACCTTCTCCACACTGTCATCCACAGACAGCAGCGTCTGCATCCTCCTGCGCTGTAGCATGTTAGTGAACTGCATGTGGACGGGCTTCATGGCTCCAGTGTAGCGGAGGATCCAGTGTTTGTCCAGGTTTGGGGCATGGTTGTAGCTCGGGGTTCTGAGTGTGGTGGAAGATAGAGATGTTTAAGTCTGTGTGTACACATACTTAATGTATGCAGTACTTTTCATACACATATAAATTGTAGGACAACATGCTTTACACAATGAAATCAGCCCCACCATCAAAAAGGCATTAAAAGAGACAAAACTGTCATCAACGAGGAATGAGGTTCGATAAAAGTAACTAAAATAAAATAAAATCAATAACATATAAAAAAAAAAGTAGGTATTGAAATAGCTTAAAATACCCAGAGAGAGTAAAATAATAAGAGAGGAACAAAGCATTAAAGCAAGATAAGACGAATAACAGTACACAAATAGGGTT
Source organism: Microchirus variegatus (assembly GCF_963457635.1). Taxonomy (NCBI): domain Eukaryota; kingdom Metazoa; phylum Chordata; class Actinopteri; order Pleuronectiformes; family Soleidae; genus Microchirus; species Microchirus variegatus. The sequence continues at coordinate 15,478,846 of NC_139820.1, read as the reverse complement.
AGTCCCAGATTTGAGCCATGGTCTGACCGAGGGCCTTTCTTTTTGCAGTTCATTAGGCACTCTAAATTGAACATATGGGACAAAATCATGAAAATGATGTCTGTAAACATTGCATTAGACCTCGGTGCTATGATTTTTGCAGCACTAGAGAATACTGATATATTGTCCAAAAGGCATCTGATAGCTCTAAATTGGAAGAATGGTGTGGTGCGTCCAATAGGAGCTTGGATCAAGTGTATGGCTCAGTGCATGTCAGCGGAAAGGATAACGTATATTTAAAAAAAAAAAAAAAAAAAAAAATTGGGTGTGGATGAAGGGATCTGGGAAGCATTCAGTAACTTTATAAAGAAAGAAGATACAGCAGAGCTTCTGTTTGGAAAATTCTGCTTCATTTATGCACTCAAATGAAGTAAACCCTTACTCAATATGGTAAACTAAAAACACTGTTTAACTATGTATATTTTATTTATTTATCTATCTATTTACCATCTGTATTTTTTGATGGAAATTTTAATAATAAAATACAATTTTTGCAGTTCTATGTTTTAGTTATATTTAGAGCTATCTATATTTAGAACAAGCTGCTGAATGAGTGGGTGATGTCACACAATATAAAATAAGTGGTATTTGTACAGTACCCTGCTCTGCCCTGCAATAATAAATAAATACAATCATAGTTCAAAAAAAAAGAGAAGAAAACAAGAGTGAGTGGTTGGTTATTTTTGTGTGTTCTTGTTTGGTATTTTCATGCTTTGATTTATTGTTTCATGAATTTGTTCTTACTGTCTGCTTTTAACGCTGTGTCTGAAATGCTTTTATTTTGTAAAGCACTTTGGTCCACTGTGGGTTTATAGAATAAAGTACATTACATAGTGATCTGTCCTGGGTTTACCCCGCCTTTTGTCCTCTGCCAACAGGGATTGGCTCCTAATGACCCTCATGAAGTCTGTATTTCTTCTTTCAGTTAGTTCACTGTGTAAAAAGGGAAAGTAAAGGATGGAACTCATGGCAGTGTTTCTCTCCATACATTTAGTTTCCATATTCTATAACTGCAAAATGTATTATAGAAAATGTTAATAATTGTTAAGTTACAACTTAATCATCTGCAGACCTTTTTTTTTAAACTTTCTTTCCAAAGTAGAAAGAAAACTGTTTATACAAGCCCGACTAAACTGGGGGGGTTACATAAATCATGTAAAATGCAAGTACCAGAGTCAATAAGTGTGTACACAGTGATCAATATTTAACTCCGAGCCGCGTGGAACTTTAATTATTTCAGAATAAACACTGCTAAATAGCTAATGAGATCCTAGAAGGAAATATATTTAATGCTTAAAGTGGATCGATTTGACTTTTAAGAAATGTTAATGTCTCGCACAGCCTGCTCTACTGGGCAGCTCTAATGTAGTGTGAAGATGTGCTTGCAAGGTGCCAAGGTGAGAAGACGCTTTATCACCACAGCACTGTCGGACTTTTACTGCCTCTCTCTCTCTCTCTCTCTTCATGTGCTTGATAATGGCAGAGGGAGATGGAGTGAGAAAAACAGCTAGCGCAGGCATGCTCCGAAAACATCACCCGAGGGAGAGCAAATTTATGGAGAAAGAGCAATTAAAAGTTTGTACAAAGACACCGGGGGCTACATTTTTAAGAATATTCTGTGTATAAAGCCTGTGTGGCACAGGTTAATGATGCTGCGGGGATTAGATGAAGCAGGCGCAGGGTGTGAGGGGTGGCTGGAGACAACAGGCAGAAACTGCAGTCTCATTACTGGCCTTGGATCTGTCTCTCGAGGGCAATAGCAGGTCTGCTATTAGCCAGCAGCAGCAGCAGCAGCAGCAGGCATGGACGGTCAGAAAGACAAAGGCTGAGAGGCTTCATGCATGCACGTGTGTGTGAGTGTGTGTGTGTGTGTTCTAGGTATTACTCATGTTGTGGGAATTGTCTTCCTTATAGGGACAACATATTTGTAAAGTATTACATTTTAAGATGAAAAGGTTAGGATGAGGTAAGGGTTGGACCAGCAGTAGTTAAAGTTAAGGAAATGAATGTAGGTCAATGTAATGTCCCCTAAAGTCATGAAAACCAGAATGTGTGTGTGATTACCTATGCAATATTCCTCTCCAATCATGGCTGACAAAGTGGTAAAAATTAGCTGAGCTCATTACAGCGGTAAGACTAATGTGAACAACACATGAGCCAAATAAAGTGGAGTGAAACACTGCCTGTGGAGAGAAGGGGTGTGTGTGTGTGTGTGTGTGTGTGTGTGTGGTGTGGGGGGGTGTGCCTTTGCTGCCTACAGCGTACTGCAGGCAGAGGAAAATAAGATCGCACTGAGATTATGGAATTTAAGTCATTCTGGGTCAAATGAATTGAGAAGGAGTGTGAATGCGAAGATGAGTCATTTGTGAGCAAATAGCTATGAATCATCTTGTCAGTTTTGCCCCACATCCACACACACAGTGTTTACAGCAAATAGGTGAAGGCATCCCTTACCAAACCAAATGTCCCCTTATTTGTGCAGGTGAGACTATTACCATAAAACATACCATGACAATCTGAGGGCGTATTGCTCACAGCTAGTATTGGTATCATCAATAATAATAATAATAATAATAATTAATCATTCCTTTGAGATGTTAATAATGATTCAAATGTCATCATAAGATGCTCAGCTGTTAACTGAATATTAGAAAATAAGATAAGCAGTAGCTGGTGGAAAAGTCTGGGTTATATTAACTTGATGACATAAATAAAGCCAAAGTCATATGGTGGGGTAGTGGCTCACACCATTACCTTGCTGTGAGGCAACAGTGCTAGCCACTATTCTGCTGTAAGGCCTCATAGAGTTTAGATTCTCTATCCCGAGCCCGAGCCCAACCCGGGCTCGTAATTACAGTTAATGTGTCACGCCGGGCTCGGACACAACCTCTAAGGCCTCCAGATTCAGGTTTTATTAAATGGAAAATAAAAAAAGAGGCTTATGGAAACAAGCCTGATGTCATGATTTTTCTTACATGTGCTGTGATGCGTTGGGGAAGGCGGAGCTATACTGTGGGGCGGAGTCCTCTGGGCCATGTGGGGCGACATGGCTCAGGACCATCATGACAGGACGGTGAGGGTACATCATCTTGGACATGCGGAAGTAGTTGATGCTGTCATTGGTGATGACGTCAGTCAGGTAGTCCTGTGGAGTGGGCAGACATAAGGTGCTCAGTGAGTGACAGATGTAACTTAAATAATAACCCACAATGGATGTGATTGCAGTCTTTGTGCCTTAAAGGTATAATTCAAGTATTTTGAAGTGTGGTCGTATGAAGCACTGACACAGAGTCACATGATGTCCCTGGCTCACCCCTTGCACTTGAGACACGAAGACTTGCTTTCCATGAAAAGATGGACTTTGGTGAAGAAGAGTGTTATGAGTTAAGTCCGCTATAAATCTTTTTTTTTTTTTTTAATAAAACAATTTATCAATGAAATAAACTCACTGTACAAAGCAACATTCAAATGTAAGTAACCTTTGAATGTTTTCTTTCAGTATTCTGTCTGAGAGAGGAATTAGTACAATTTCTACCTTTGAGTAGTTGCTGCTGTGTTTCTCTCGTACTCCGTTCCTGCAGAGGGTGTAGTTGTAGAAACGTGAGTTCTTCACCAGTGCCACCCATTCCTTCCAGCCAGGGGGCACATATGAGCCATTGTACTCATTCAGATACTTTCCAAAAAAGGCTGAGTGAGGAACAGGATAATGTTAATGTTGCCCTCTAATCAACCCGTGAAGCTCTCAATTTAAAGGTCTAGTGTGTAACTTTTGGCAGAAATGAAACTCAACTTGTTTTTTACAAGTGTACAATTATATGAATTGCTGTTTTTCATTACCCCAGAATTAGCCATTTATATTGGGTTTAAACTGTTTTTACAGTGGCCCACAATGTTTTGATGCTTACTGAAGGCTACATATGTTCTGAGGTGAGGGATATTCAAGTGAAATGTGAAACTTCACCAATACATTTTACACACTGTACCTTTAAACTACATGTGGGTATAGTAGTTAGCTACGCGATCACCTGTCCTGTATCCGGAGTTGTTGAGGTGCACAGCAAATGTGTGCGGCTCGTGGTGCGCTTGCCATGAGGGTGAGGAGCAGTTTTCGTTGTTGGTGAAGGTGTGGTGGTTGTGCACATACTTTCCCGTCAGGATGGAGGACCGGGAGGGGCAGCACATAGGTGTGGTGGAGAAAGCATTGGAGAAATGCGTGCCGCCCTTTTCCATGATGTGCCGAGTTTTGTTCATGGCCTGCATTGAGCCTGGGAGAGAACAGAGGGGGGGAGGGTTGTGTGGAGGGACAGGAGGATGAGAGGAGATTCAAAGCCCATGAATTGAAATGCAAAACAGTTAGAGACTGTAGAAAACGTGAAAAATATAAACGTGGCATGGGGGGTAAGAGAAAAATCATTTTGGACATGGTGAGATATAAACGGGGAATACATCTTTTTGGTCCAAGTGTAACCTATTTGGATGCTGTGTGGTGAAAGCTTTTCAGGGTGAAGGTGATTGTTTGGGGAAACAGATGCTTGACCATAAATTCCTGCTCTTCAATGGGAGTCTTTTAACCAGCAATCACAGGGGAACAAAAGATGTCACAGAGGCCATTATACAGCCACTTCAGTCCAATACGCCGCTAAAGGAGTTAAGCCGGTAGGGAGATGGCCAGGATTTGGCAACTAGACAATGGAAGTCATAGGCCGCCCTCATTTCGTGCCAGCAATGGAGGAGTTGGCAAGTGGAGCAGATGACTTTGAGTGGGCCAGTTGTGATAGTGCCAAGAGGCAGCATTAGGCTGACTTTCCCTCCCTCCGATGCTGTTGGAAACACAGGGAGAGAATCTCCATACCCACGGGACATGTACACAAAGCAAAAAGAGAGACATGCACACACAGGGAACACATATGCATACACGCACACAAGAAAGGACGGATTTTTGAGGAAACTCTCTTACCCAGCTCCATGTCCTGATCATCAGTGAGGATCAGGATGATGTTGGGTCGGATGTTGCGAATGTGCCGGTCCTTCTGCAGTCGAGACCTGAGGCGATAGCCAGACAGATAACCAGAGCCCTGAGCCACAGGGATCACTTCCACCAGGACAAGAAGGAGCAGAGGAAGAGTGACTGAGGCGGAGAGCACGTGCCCTGCCATCACGCTAACCTGCAGTCACCTCCACGGTCCTTAGTCAACCTGAGACACAGGACACACACACAGAGAGAGAGAGAGAGAGAGATAAAAATAAACATACATGATAGAAACGCCCTACTCAGCCATTACAGGGTGCTCTTCTTCACAAATGGAGCAGTTTAGGCTGAGCTCAGCTTGTTAATAAATCATTAATGATGCATTAGTGTGGTGTCATTGGCTGTGTGTAATGATCTCTGGTGATGAGCACATGGCTGCCAGGCTGAGGCTAATGGGCCTGGGCCCAGGCCAGCACAGGCCTCACCTCCCCTTGGCAGGGTTAGGATGGATATGAGGGATGAGGGGAGGTGAAGAGTAAAGAGAGGATGAGAAGAGGGGAATGAAGAAGGGGTCACTGAGCAGGGTGACATCTTACACTGAACAGAAAACTGTGTTTAGCACCTGTGTTAAAGAAAGTAGGAGAAATTACAGTAGCAATATCACAAAGGCTAATAAAATAAAAATGCCTCTGGGTGTGCAGAAAATTACAAACGCTTCTCTCTGTGTAGTCAGAAAAAAATATAGTCAATTTTCTGTCACATTGAGCTTTTTCTAAATGAATCTCTGCATGACTTTCACCAAAACTACAATCCTTAACATTTCCTCATAAAATCCCCCTGAGTTTACCATGGCAACTGTTACTGCTACACAGCAGTACACACCTGACTGTTGTCTTGTGTATAACCTGGAATTAGCACAAATGCAATATAACAAAGCAATATCAGCAGCGGTCTCTACTTTGGATAGACCCATGTTCATTACTCATCAAAGTGACTTTTCAGGTTTTTATTCGGGTACTCACTCATGGTCAGTGATAATCTTGATGTAAGTGCAGCCATCGTCAGTAAACACAGACACTCTCATTGAAAACATGGCTGTCAGTGAGCATACGAGGACAATCACATACAGCTGTTAGCCACTTAACAAAAAGCTCACATCTTAAGAATAATGTTCACTGCTTTATATTAAACTGTTAAACTGAAGTTTATACATTTAGCACTCACCTGTATAAAAGTCCATTGATAAAATGTGATTGGATTTCGTATAACATCACAACATAACACATGAACACACTGATGGAAACCGCAGTCACTCAACAACTCCTTTGCTGTGTGATTTTCTCTGTAGGCTTTGGTACAGGGAGTGAGCTGCCTAGAACTGTCTCACTGTGAGAAAAAGCTAACGCATTCTTAAAATATCATAGACTTAAGCAGGTGTAGATCTTATTAGGTGATACTTCAGTGGCAAAATAAGCTGATTTACCTTGTGCCCCCTGCTAACAGCCATGTTTTCAGTGAGGACCAGTGCCCATGTCTAATGCGTTCTATTTAACTCAGGGGAATTATGTCAACCCCAAGTTCACCACTTGAACTATTGTTAGCAATACTAACTCACTAGCTATTAACTATAAAAGTAGCCATGTTTGTATGGTGGAAGCCATCTTGGAATCTCATCTGGGAATGGGTGAGGTTGCTCCAAGTTTCCAAATTGAAAGTTCAGGGGAATGACCTCACACTTTTAAGCTGTATCAGTGAAGTCAAAACTGCATGCATCCACATAAAAAAACTATTCAATGAAACAACAATCAAACGTAAAACATTCAATGAAATATATTTATCAAAAGATTACCATTTTTAATCAGATTAATCACAGGGTAGCTGTGGATTAACCACGATTAATTAACATTCGTAAATATGCCAGAAAAATTCAAATTTTCTCTTTATATTGTTGTAGGAACGGAGAGATAAATAAAGTATGTGAAAATATAAATGTAAAGAACAATAAAATACTGTAAATAACTTTAAAAAAAAATAATATATACATTGCACTATAAATAACTCACATTATAAACAAAATATAAAGTATAGAAGTTAAATAGTTTTCTTAATAAACCCACAGCAGGAAATTCCTCATCAGCACCTTTGAAGCACTGCTTCTACTAGTTAGCGTTAGCTAGCATTCTGACGCTAATGTTAGCTGCTGTCTGTGTCCCCGTTAGTTAGACAAAGTAACTGTTAAGTAACAGCAGTCATTTACTGTTAATGTTACGATTATATCATTATCTTACAACTGTGTGTCTTTCTTTCTTTTTTCTTCATCCTCTTTTTTTTCTTCCTCTTCTAACTACCTGATTGATAACTCCTCTTCATTTTCCTTCAGCTTCATTTACAACATCAGAACGATAACTTCACACAGGTTAACGTGAGGAGATGTGGGGCCCCGCTAGGGAGGTTTCTATGGGCTGAAATATTGCCACCAGAAACTGAATTTGAATCATTTATATTCGAATTCGAATAGCTAAACTTGAATAATTGCATAAAATAACTGAATTTGAATCACATCATTTGAAATTGTTTAATTTGAATTATTGCATTGAAAAACTGAATCTGAAAAGTATAATTTGAAATTGAATTTTTCAAATTCAACACTCCATATCTCTTCGCATTTAGTTCTCACAATTCAAATTCAGTTCTCAAAATTCAGGTTCAAATTACTGTGACAGACGTCCGGGTAGTTCAAGGATGAAGGAAGAACAATCGAGCGCAGATACAGGATTATCGAGCTGGAGAACTGTGGCTGAGGACATGAATCTCGTTCACGCTGTCATTCACTCTATACTCTAACGTACTGCACTCAGGGAGGAGGTGAGTCACGTAGCAGGGCACTGGGCTCCTGCTAAGCACTGAACGATTCGGTGAACGAATCTTTTGAACGATTGAAACTGATTCAAGTGATTCAGTACACTCAAATGAACTGCCGATCCCATCACTAACGGCTAGTGAGTGAGTGAGTGCGTGCGCGCAGCCAAGGCGCGGCGTGCGAGCTAGCTAGCCCGTGAGCGGAAGTCGGGTTTTTGTTTACATGTGTGCCCATGAATGAATAGTGATGGCGACCGGAGCAGGTAGTGAGCGTGTTGAATGTTACTGTGCAATCAGCTAATAAAGCCGAATTCTCTTCAGCAAAAACGGCCTGTCATGTGTGTGCCATCAGGAGATAAAGCAGGAATTAATTAATAATGTCTTTGTCTTGATTTCAACCTCCAAGAGCTGCCACGAACGGCTTCCTTAACCACTGGCTGTAGCTCTATCCTACCGGTAAGTTTCACTTTACGTTAACTCAGTCAAGTAAACAAACTAACATAAACTTACCGGTAGGATAGAGCTAGAGCCAGTGTTTAAGGAAGCCGTTAGTGGCAGCTGTTATCAACGCCAAGCCGGCAGATCATGTATCTGCGCTCGATTGTTCTTCCTTCTTCCCTGAACTAACCGGATGTCTGTCACAGTAGCTAATTTGAATCTGAATTTTGAGAACTGAATCTGAATTTTGAGAACTGAATCTGAAGATAAACGTGAATTAAATTTCAAATTATACTATTCAGATTCAGTTTTTCAATGCAATTATTCAAGTTTAGCAATTCAAATTCAAATATAAATGATTCAAACTCAGTTTCTGGTGGCCCATATTTCAGCCCTCCTGAGATGTCATTGCAAATCAACCATTGTTATTAAGGGGGACCGGGATGCAGCTGCCCACTGATGCATTAAGTGTCGGGTGTCCCCTATCGGCTCGGGGCCCCAAGCAGTTGCCTGCCTTGCCTATTCATAAACTGCACGCCTACCCTTACCGCAATGAAAGTGAGAAAGTGCGTTAAAAAAAATGAATGCGTTAATTCCACAAATTATTCATCCTGCGTTAACGCGTTAATTTCGACAGCCCTAATTTAAACATCAGGCAGAAGCTATATCTTGATAAATACACTTCTTAATAACAAAAGACTTCATTAACCTTGTTTAATCCATGTTCCTGATTCTGTCTTTTAATGACTCACATCAGAGCAGCCTTATGCTCCAGTGACCAGAATCATTAACACCGTTTACAAGAAAGAGTGAAAGATACTGTATTCCACTGAAAGGTAGGGTTCTGAGCAGGTTTATGAGTCCACAAGGAGACGAGTTTGAAGATTAAGATGCTCACAAAAACACAACGGTAGGCTTTCTCTACTGGGACTGGAAAATAGTCTGTGAGGATTTGCAAAGGCAAGTCAACACAAATACAGCAGTACATATAAAATACAATAAAAAACAAGATAATGCAATTACAACAGGTGCTTTATTTACACAGAGTAAGAGTATTTAAATGTGAGTTGAATATATAAGAATTTGTCTTTGTTCTAAAGTTCCCTGTTCCTCTGTGGTGTATGAATCAAGGTCGTCCCTATCACACAAGAGCCACACATGCTCTACATCAGCGGTCCCAAACCTTTTTTGCTCCACGGACCGGTTTAATGTCAGGAAATATTTTCACGGACCGGTCCCCTAACGCCCTCTGGTCGCTATGGTAACGCTTAAACGTGCATGTACACAAAACAGCTGTAAATGTTTCATTAATGTTGATATATTTGTTTCAATCGCTGAATGAAGCCTGTCATATTTGGAACGAGAGTCGGGACCTTAAATTGCTTGCACAAAACTATTGATCAGCACTCAGCATTTGTTTGTTGTTCATCAAGAGCGAGTAAAGCCCAATTTATACTCCTGCGTAAAGTGCTCTGCATAGGTTACGCAGAGACTCTGCGTCGACGCAGAGCCTGTCTCAGAGCCTCTGCGTCGTCTCCGACTGCACAAAATATTTTTTAAGTGTCCGTCACTCCGTCAAGGGACAACAGAGACGGCAAGAGCTGCGATTGGTCCTCAGGACAGGCCGAGCTAAGCTGCTCTGTGCCGGCTCACAGTGCGCACCGAGCGTCCACAGAGGCGGAGCTGATCACCGCCGATAATGTCACTGCCAAACTATAAATACGTCATATCTTAACACACACAACACATGTTAAGACTCTAAATGGCCAATTTCTCGCCTCAAATTATCTTAAAACTGTGTTCAAGAAATGAGAAACGGCCACCGTTTCAACAACAAGAACAGTCTTTCTCTCTCTGACGCCATTGCTCACTGTAGCTAAAAGCACAACAACCTTGTGCAGCGACCCCTACTGATCGGGTGGGAAATTGCAGCGCGTATATGTCCACGACGCAGAAGTATGAAGGCTCGAGAGGTCTCCGTGGTTACTCAGTCAGATAACGCATTACGCAGTCGGAGAAGTATAATATAATAACGAGTGCGAGTGAGTGAGGTCTGCGGTCTTGGCCATTAGTTCATTTACTTATTTTTGTGTAGGTGTGGAGGCTGAATACGTTGCTTTTGGCATGGTGATATCTGAATTGTTAATATAGAGCTGAAACAATCGATTACTAAATTAATTGTCAACTATTTTGATTATCGATGAATTGGTTTGAAGCTTTTTTCATTATTCAAACAAGATTTCTGATTGTTTTACCTTCTAAAGTGTGGATATTTTCTTTGTTTCTTTGCTCCACATAACAAATAAATCATTAAAACTGAATTATTTAGGTTTGTGGACAAAAACAAGACATTTTAGAGCATCGTCATTTCCAGGTTTGACAAACACTGTTCAGGTTTTTTTTTTTTTTTTTTTTACATTTTCTGTCATTTTATGTAGCAAACCATTTCTTTTTGTGTTTGTTTCAGATCAATCGCGCGTTGTCACCAACACTCTGACAGAGTGTCAACTGGCAGAGCTTATAGTAATATTTAAATGTAAGAAATACCATTTTTTTCCCCATCCACAGCATATCAAGTCTGCACTACTCATAGTGATAATTTGGATAGTTATGGAGTTGACTGCATTCCTTTTTTGTATAAATTCTTATTAAATATAATTTCCTTTTTTTTTTTTTTTTTCAATAGGTGAGCTTCACACATTTTCAGAACATGTTTATTATATGTAATGATAGACCCTCAATCAATTTGTGGCTTCTTAGGTCAGTTCAGGTCTGAATCCTTTTTTTAATTGTTTTCTGTAATGTGAGCCATATGCCATAACCATTAAGACTTAAACAAAAAAAGTTATTATTTTGTTTTGTGCAGTGAAATGTAGACTATTAAAGTTCAGCTTTTTGAATTATAAAAGCACTGAATCTTTTCCAAATAGTAATCCTAACAAAGACTCATTGTTCTCATTGTGGACACCAGGAAAATGGTCCTCACAATGTCTAGTTTTAATTCTACTATAGTTGATAGACATTTGGTCCTTACTCACTCACATTTGCTCTCTTGCATTCTTTCTACGTTTATTTTTTTTTTTAGCCTGGAACAAACATGGTGGAGTATCTTCATGAGGCCAGATCAAGACCCTACACCTATGTCCTGACACTGGGGAATGACAATCACCATCCATCTCAGGCCATTACTATTGTTGCCGGAGAGGCTTTTGAGCATGATTCAGGCCATTGATGTCTGCTATAAGGCAATTTCATCTTCAACATTGAATATCCAAAGCAGTGTAAGCATGTGTGGGAATTCCTACAGAGCGCAGTCTATAAAATGCCAGGAGGGGGCGTCCAAACAGGTGAAGTTCCTTCAGACAAGAGTACTTGTGTGTAAGTAGAGCTAACTACCTTTTCTTTTGTTCGTGTTCCAGTGACCTGAAAGATGCTGAATTTGATTTTATATTTTTGATATTTTTCAATAACAAATGTTTTCCAAGATTCCAGTATTGTTTAAGTGTTTATTGCATAATATATGCTTTGCGTGAACAAACTCTGACCAGCTTAACCAGCTATGGTGACCAGCTAGACAATTGTGACCAGCTTAACCCGCTTAAGTGTCCAAACCCCTCTAAACCAGCAAACCATCCCAGCTTAGGCTGGCTCAAGCTGTCAGACCAGCCTGACCAGCCTGGTCAATCTAAACTGTTCTTTTCAGCAGGGCAGACCCCGATAATTAATAAAACGGAAATAATGTTATTTTTATTCAAGTTATTTATTCTTTCTGTGCGGCCCGGTACCAAACGACCGGTGGCTGGGGACCGCTGCTCTACATCATCTTCACACATGCACACGCACAGAGAGCTAGAGAGAGAGAGAAATGAAATGTATGACAGCAGCTGCGTTTGCTCTGGTTTCCCACTCTAGGGCATGTCTTCTCTGGGGGAGCAGAAGAGCTCTGACCCAGGGAACTGTGTGTTTAGAAATGATCTTGTTCCTGTCTTGTGTTCACACCCTGCCTCAATCCCTCATGTCTGGCATGGGAAATCCAAGAAAACCATTTCATAGGATGACACACATTGATTTAGCCAGCTTTGTCTTATTACTGCACCACAAAAAAGAATTCCAGGTCATTTACAGTGAATTAAGACTGCATTCATTGGGTTCAGAGCAGAATAAGCTTGCCCTCCATCAAGCATGGTTTTGTGGTGTAGAACAGTTGTTTTGAGACCCACAGATGGGTCATGGGAAACACTGGCGGAGCTAGACTTTTATCTTTGGGGTGGCAAGGGGAGGGCCAAGACAATGAATTTGTTTCTCGGGAAATGAATTGCAATCAGAGTCTCTTAATGTTCAAATGTACATACTAAGCACACAGGAGATCATATTTGTGTGTATAATTTGCAGTTTATTAACAATTTACAAAATGTATTTAATATATTTACAACATTTTTCAATAATGACATAACTTTTTACAAAAATGTTGAAAATGCTCTCTCTCTGGTACTCACTCACTTAATGTTAACGTTGTTAACTTTATACCTGTGGCTTCTAGCAAAACAATCTTTTATCTGAACACAAAAGTGATTTTAAACAGCGACTCATTAGGACTAGTGCTGTCTAGTGCTGTCAAGCGATTAAAAAAATGGTGCGATGAAATCTAATTAATCTAATTTTTAATCTCCCCTAAAAATTGCTGAGAAAAGCCCTCAACTTGAGGTATTTTCATTTAAATGCATTATTACATTATTGTGGCAGATCAAAAGATTGATATAACAAAAAAGTGGCTTTATAAAGTAATTTATTGTTTTGACAAAGCCATTTACATTCTGCTGTGTTATTGTCAAACTCTAAATAATTAGAAAAAAAAAAAAAAATCAGGTCCATGAAGTGTAGTTCTTCATTAGAAGTGGTTTTGTTCCAGTGGAAATAACTTGTTTTGATAAACAGCATTTCAACATTTCTGCTTGTATTTCTTGAAAGTCAGTTGTTGTTTTGCTCTTATTCTGGGGCTGGATCCGTGAATCTTGGTCGTAGAGTGATAAAAAGGTTACCACTGGAATCTGTAGATTCTCCACTGTCCAGTCAACATGTGTTTTTTTTGTTTACATAATCACGCTGACGCTCTGATGCCGCTTTTCAAAGTGTGAACTGTGACGTTTTTTTTCCGCTCCTGCTGTTTGATCCGTCGGTGTTTTAACTGTGTTTCATGAACATAAGAATGGTTTTTTTGAGCTTTTAGCTGAGTCTCTGACCTTTCTGTGGGTATGCAGCATGTCTGTGTTTGTTAAAGTTAGACATGGTTTTATGACGCTTTTGAGAGACGCTGCGACAAAAGCAAATATGACTGCAATTAATTAATCGTGATTAACACGATAATTTAACACCCCTAATTAGGACACGCCGTAAAACTTTATTTAGAGTGAGGATTTCACTGTCCATGAAGTCTATTCATCCTACTTCTCTTCTCCTTTATCTTCTGTCCTGTTCTCCTGGCTCAACGCACTCCACCAACGTCTGATCAGTGATCCTCTCGTACAAATCTCCCTCTTCTTCTGTGGCGATTCTTCTTCTTCTCCGAATAATGTGGATTACAACTCTTTGTGGTACATAGCGCAACTAGTGTACAGGAGGGACTTGTGGCCCCCCGGCCTCCCCTCTAGCTCCGCCACTGGCGGGAAACCTTTTTGGGTCATCAAATCATAATTCATTAAAGATAAATCAAAAAAGGTCCACAATTCAGCACTCATCCACAAAAAAAGCCTGTGTGAAGCTGCACTGTGCTACTTTTGATGGTTTTATTGTGTATTTCATGAGTAGAATAAATGCAACATTGCTTTTCTTGTTTCCCAGAAAGGCAAAAAAAATAACAATTTCCCAGAAACAAGGCCTCTTTTACTTTGCAGTGTAGCACTGGCTTGACATAAAACAATCACTTCCTGTGCTCATTGCAGGAATTCTGCTGGGCGAAACAGGTGAAACACCCCTAATACTGAGAGACACAGACTGAGTGGTGTGGAGCTGATACACTTAAACAGCATCATGTGAGGTCCGTGTACGTTTTGATCGTTTGTTTTTTCATTGAAACCAATGAACGAGAAATGGAAATACCACGCTTGTTTCGTTTTTCGATTTGAACCAAAAACGAGAAAACAACGTTTTTTTTGCCTTCTTCCAAACAACCAGCTGTTATAGCTTCACTTACCAAAAATAAATGTACTACATAACGGTGTATAACGAGAACGGTATAAAATGTATGAAAATAAGTAAGCTCGATTTTATTTTGATGTTTTTACGCGTCACTTCTGCTTCCGGTATCACGTCGTGATATTGATAATAAAGAAACAAAAAACTAAAAAAGGAATTTGCAAAAACCAAAATTGGGCCGTTTATTTGAATTTGATTTTCTCGTTTTTTTAGCCGTCTCGTTTTGAACCATTAACGAGAAACCGGCGAAAAAAAGGTTGTTTTCTCGTTTTTGGTTCAAAACGAAAAACGTAAGCGTGGTATTTCCGTTTCTCGTTCATTGGTTTCAATGAAAAAACAAACGATCAAAACTTACACAGACCCAAGGATCATCTGAGGTTACACTAATGCCAAGTGATGCCTGGAAGTCAGAACAGAGGAGCAAAGTTTTTCACTTCAGTTGCTTGCTTGTAAAGATGGTCTAAGAGACAGTAGCACGGCACTGCTGAATACAAATTTAATGTGGCTTATCATTTATTAATAAGTCTGAATTATAAATGCAATGACAACCAAGCTAGCCATGTCACAGCATGGGCAGAATGGTAAGAAGGTGGCAAGAGTGGAGGGATACACCACATCCACAGACAGGTAGTGAACATGACACTGTCCAACAGCACACATCGGTACTCTCATAATTCAAGCGTAGGGGAAAAAGAGTGAGCATTATAAATCTTCCAAAGACTCTTCCCCTATAAATAACACATTGAAGTTTAAAACAAGCTCGAAGTCTGATTCATACAACCTACAGTAGGGGTCTCAAACTTAATGTGCCTGGGGGCCGCATGAGTTAGAGTCTGGGTGAGGCTGGGCCGCAAGTAAGTACCCCCGCCCCAAAAAAATAAAATAAAATATATATATAATATATTGCGGGGCATGCAGAGCATGCGACACATGCAGAGATTTTGAAAATTTGAGGTAAAAATTTGGCATTCTGAGGCTTTTTGAAAGACCAACATGGTGACTCATGAAGTAAGAGCAAGTAACAAAAAAAAATGTTATGCCTTATTTTATGCCTATTCTTTAGCATTGTTTTTTTACTCTAATTGTGTTGTTATGGCTGGGACTGTGTGTACTGACATCACTAAAGTCAAGGCATTGGATGTAAAAGTATGACCTGTAGTGACCTAAGATCAAGGGACCATTTGCTATTGTTTTACCACAGTCGGCGATACAATGGTTGAGTTGTAAAACACCTCACCTCCCACCTTTCCCTGTGGGGGATCTCCCTGATTTCCCCCTCTCCCTGAGGGGGGGGTTCCTACTTTGTCTGTGGGGGGGTCGTGAAGTCAGAGAACACACCCACAAGACAGATAACTACAGTGAGTTTCCATTATTCTAGTAGTCTTCATGGGTAAAGGCCACATTATACTTCTTCCGACTGCGTATGCGTTATCCGACTGCGTCACCACGGAGACCCCTCGAGCCTTCATACTTCTGCGTCGTGGTGACGGATACGCGCTGCAATTTCCCACCCGATCAGTAGGGGTCGCTGCGCAAGGTTGTTGTGCTTCTGGCTACAGTGAGCAATGGCTTCCGAGAGAGAAAGACTGTTGTTGTTGAAACAGTGGCCGTTTCTCACTTTTCTGTATCACGGAACGCAGTTTTAAGATAATTTGAGGCGAGAAATTAGCCATTTAGAGTCTAAAGTCCAATCCTTGTTGTTTTGCAAGCCTTTGTTTCTTTAATCTAGATCCTATAGAAATAATATTTCCTCTCGTCGTAGCCTTACTGGCATCCCATAAAACTACCGGGGAGACGCTACCATTGTCATTTATAGAGAAATACTCAGTTAGAGCTCCTTGTATTTCTTGTATGTTATTTATATCCGCGAGAAATGCGGATATTATGGAATCGGTCTCGCGCGTCCGCTTCCGCAGATTTTAGCCGTGAACGCGATAACTGGAAAGGCGTTTGAGATTAAATTTTCTTATTTTTTTATGGGTCACATACCACCTGTAGATGATCCCTATTGATTTTAAGCTGTCTACCATTATTATTAATTAGTAAATTAATTAATTAATGATATAAAAAACATATTTTCACCTGTATCTTCCAAAGTATTGCAGGTATTGGCTTCAAATTTTGCATGGGCATCACATACCACCTGAGAATTATCCCTTTCGTTGAAGCTTTATTATTAATTAGCAAATTAATTAATTTATTATGCATATACAATATATATACAATATTACATTAACATGTAAAAAAGGTCTGGGTGAGTGTTTACCACTCATGTACCATAGCCTCCCTCTGGACTCTCTAACTCATTATTTTCTGACGTGACAACAATATAGGTTATTTATATGTATACATTAATGACGCTTATGATCTTCCTATATGTCCTTTATTTATATAGCCTTACCACTGGTTTAGTTGAAACAAATTAGTCCTCCTCCTGCAGGAGGGCTGTGATAGGACGAGGGAGTAGTCCTGATCGAAGTAGATCCGCTTGCCCTGAAAAGAGGACTGGCCCCTGGCTCCATGCCTGCCTTATGACTGTGTCCTTCACCGCTGCATCCAGAAATCTCACTGTAATCGATCTTGGTGGAGCTGCTGCATCTTTAGGTTTGGCCACCAGTGACCGATGCGCCCTTACGATCTTAATGTCCAGTTCTGGTGGTAGTTTAAGGGCCAATTCCAATTCCTATCTTAACCCTCAATCTTAACCCTTAAGCTCAACCCTTAATATTAGCTGGCCCTCAAAACCAAGTGTTGATGGTTATTTTGTCACTTAGAAATGGGACACCCCTTAAATGCAGATACGACTGTGGGGGGCAGAATAACGCCAAAGCTGCGTCCAGTCTGTCAACTCCAGTAAAGAAGAAGAAGAACACATTTACGTCACTATTATTTATTTATTATTTTATTTCAGTCAAGTTATTAGGTTGTCAGTTATAAGATGATACTCATACAAATACCACAACCACGGACATATTCAGCTGACAGTTACCACACACCATGGCTTATTGAATGGTAAACGATAGCGAATGATCGCGTGTGCGCACCGGCCGGCTATTGACAAAAGATCATAAAATAAAAATAAATGTTACGCAACAATGACGTCAGTAATCCATAATATGGGCCTAAACTAAGATAATACAATGGTTTTCATCATTTTTATATCTCTATTAACAAAGAAAATACTTCATTTGTATCGCACTCGCTTCGCTGCTTTCGGCGCCATCTTTCTTATGTGAAAACACGCAATGCATTCTGGGTAGCCTTTGCTCCCAAGGGTGGTCTCGGAAAATCTCAATATTGAGGGCGATACAGCCCTTAAACTTGCCCCTCAACTTAATTTTTCTGAGAATCGGGACAGCACTTGGACTAGCGGGAGCGCATTTTTGAGATTGAGGGTTAAGCAAGGAATTGGAATTCACCCTAAGCTCCTTCTGGAGTAGGTCTTTAACAAATCCAGCAGTATCTTTCCCTTCACAACCCTCTGGGATTTGAATGATCCTGATATTGTTTCGTCTCAGTCTGTTTTGGATGTCATCACATTTTGCCAACAGTTCGATCTCCCGGTGTAGCAGGTATCTCAGTGCCCTGCGATGCCGCATCTCTGCGTTCTCGGCCGCGCAGACTCTCTCCTCCAGTCCCCCCATTCTCTCCTCGTGTTCTGCCAGCTGGCCCTTTATATCCGAAATAGTTTGTTCCACTCGGCTAAGGGCTAATTTAGTGTGGTTGTGTCCTGCGTCGAAATATTGTAGTTGTCACTCTTATCTGTAATTTTGTCCAGCGGAGCTAACTTACGATGCTGCAGGTGCATCCATGGCGTCACCGGAAGTCCTCGAAATAATAGTTATTTAAATAAAAAATAGTAATAATAGCCCAAAAGTAGGGCGTCTAGTTACTTATTATTTTATTGCAGCAAGTTTTGACTGATATCTTCTCCCTGGCACCTGCCGGTGGAGAGACTGCAGGTCTACGGGTGTGGCAGGCCAGCGCAGCCGCTGAGGATGAGCGGACGCACGTTTAAGCGAAAACAGAATCACATATAGGCTGCTATAGTAACTTGACAACAGCTGAGACGTTTTGATATAGATGTGTGTGTGTGTGTGTGCATAACTGCTGTTTTGAATCAGCGGCTGCTTCAGTCTGCAGCTTTCTTTTTGCTCCCTCTTGCGCCGCTCTTCCTTATCGCCACTGCGGGCCGCACTTACATTAAACTTTGATATCAAGTGGGGGGCCACAAAATATCATGTCTGAGACTACTGATCTACAGCCTACAGAGAGGAATACAGACATAATAGGAGAAAACCTTGGAAGAAAATAGACACATTACATATTGAAAAAGAAAATGTCATGCCATACATATGCAAATGAAATATGGAGGTGAGAACCCACAAGCTTGAAGCCAGACTTAGATTCTGTATCACAAAGGGCTGGAGAAAAGAGGATGATGGAAATGTGCCTCACTTTGACTGTGAACAAAACAAAATACATTGATACTATTGCTGCTGTTTAACATGGCCTCCAAAAGTATTGAGGTCAATTTCTTTATTTTTGCTGTTTGAGATTAAAAGACTATCCTATTTCCAGGTATTTGCATACAGATATCTTAACTTACAACTTAAAGGATTTAAATGAATACTTCATGTTTAGTGTCAAATCCTTTGCTCTGCATTGTGTTAGTTCTTTAGATGTTTTATCAAATGACTTGTGGCTCTCCTCCTCCTTATAACATTGTAAATACATTGACATTGCGACACATCCGCTTATTGCCGCTCACCTGCTCAGCTCACTTGAAGATATGTAAAGTGTTATCGGGTGCAGCAGTATCAGAGCAGTTTTATGAATACAAATATGAGTGCACGAGGGCAGCATCGGACCGATACTAGTATTGGTATTGGTGCATCCCTAATGAAAAGTAGAGCAGCTTCTAAAGGGTATTTAGAAGCAGAAGACTTCTAAATACCCTTCCACCCTCCACAGTATTCCACTGTTGGATAACATAACTAACAAAGTTTAAATAGACACATCCACATCTGAATGTGTTATCAAGCAAACAACTTTGGTTATAATTTATGTATGCTGGGGTTTTGTTCATGTGTGACTTTGTTCCCACAGGTCTGTCTCTCTCTAAACCGATCTGCTAAATCCCCAACAAAAGTTGCTATTCAGATGCAAATTCCACATCAACTTGCAGCTACTCCTCACAGAGGTTTGTGTGGGTGTCTCTAAATGTGTGTGTGTGTGTGTGTCAAAGCGAAGAGTTTACAATTTGCAATGCAGCATGGAATGCTTTTTTCATAAAACTAAGAAGCCATGATTTGCTGCCATCTTTCACCTATCATTCTCCAGTACCTGGAAAAACAAGTCCAAAATCATTAGGCTCAAATGGGCTTGTCAGTATCACACCTCAATAACAAAAGCTATCACGTTCCACAGTGGGGTATTTTTTGGTGAGCACTAAAACACTTGGTTTCGGAAAGGAAAAGATAAACATGTAAACTCATGTTTATCTTATCTGTTAAAACAATCATCAAAAATCCTATATATTACATGCTTCACTATGCACTGGCTGTAAAAATGTAAATACAAATCATTCATGGCTGTTTATTTCCTTTTATATGTGAGGAGAATATTTGTTACAAAGTTAGATCATTGTCTTTGAAATAGCTTGAAATGGCTAACATACATGCGTTGTTATTCACCCAAAGGTCTTAAATGACTGTATCTAACTGATATCTCCATTGGAAGACATTGGAGTTTTTAACATTGCATCGGACACGGAAAAGTGGTATCATACCATCCCTAATCTATACTCGCATACAATCCGCTCAAGATGACTTCTGTCCACCCTGGTCCTGCATTTCAGAGCTCCTGTTCTGTTCATTCTTCACATTATTTAAACAAGGTTTAGTTATGAATATCAAATGTCTGTTTCTTCGACTAACTCATTATTATTCTGCTGTTGAGTTGACTGCATTGTTTGAATAGTTGAATTACATATATGACTTCCGGGTATTGGCCAATCACAAGACAGTTGGGAAGGCTCTACGCTGGCTGGCCAATCACAACACACTCTGTCTTCTGGGTGTGAGATTTCAGTCTGAAACACAGCGACTGATGAGAGCTTCAGTAAGGAGAGATTTCTATCGGCTCATTTACAGCAACTAGGAGGTTTTTGACCATAAAAACAAGTTAATGTATGTAAGTAGACCTCCATAACTAACATATATGTGCAACAAGACCACTCTCTGCATGGGTGAATGAACACTGTGGATTATTGAAGAATTGTGGTGAGCATGAAATAAATGTAAAAACCGGGGTAAATTATGCAAAGTGATTAATTTCGCGAGACATGTAACGCCAGTGGTCACTAGGAAAGCGCGTCTACAGTGCATGTCTAGCAACCCCTCTGGGGATTTAAGTATAAGTTTAGCTCAGACATTAGAGTCAAAAGACTTGATGCATCACGTTACTGATGCTGAAGGATTTTAATAGCATGCAGCAGTGGATTAAAGCTGACCCCGGCTTTCTGAGTCCACTGTCAGGCCAAGGAGCGCGGGAGGCATATGCAATACTTTGGGAGTTACTTCATGTTTCTTCGGATTAAAAGGACTATCCATTGGCACAGTGGAGGACAATGTTGATTGACAGATTGATTACGCCCAATGCGAGGTAGGCTGGCGTGAATGTAGTGATGAATGGTCATTCAGTTGCGCGGCAAAAAATCCATTAAATTGGTGACAAGAGGAGCAAGTAATTAACATTGCTACTTTGTTACAAACTCGTTCATTCATTCGAACCGAACTGAGCTATGGAGGTGCTCAAAAGGCTGCAATGCTCGTATAGCAGCTTTAAAGGAAAAGCATGCGCTTGAGGAACAAAAGCAGCAGATAAGAAGAAAAAAGGAGCAACAGGAGTTGGAAACAAGCCATGAATCTGCTGCCAAACATGCAGTATTACAGGCCTATGACAAACAAAGTTCTGCTAAGACATCTAATGCAATGGATGTTCACTGGGAGAGAAAAATGAAAAAATCACCACCTGCTAACAGATTAAACCCAATGTCAAAGGAATTCAACTATGCACCTCAGAGTAAACCACTGCAACCAAGAGTGGTCATTGTCAGCCAATCACTCATTGCCAATTGATGTGTTGTGGAGCAATCCTTTCAAGTCAATTCTCAAGCAGTTCACGAGGGGCCGGCCAAGGGAGCTTGGCCATAACTGCCTACACAGGCTGCCTGAATTGGGCTATGCTAAAGCTAAGCAACTGTTGCAGGAACATTTGTACAAACATGTACAAAATCACATATGAAAATAGCTTTGTCCTGTTCTCCAATAAAGAATGAAGATGTTAATGCCTTGCAAGCTTACGCTGTCTTTCTGCATGGCTGCTGTGAAGTCATGGAGGAGCTACAGTACATGCAAGAACTGGATATGCCAGTTAACATGAGGGCAACTGTCTCTAAACTGCCATTCAAGCTCACAGACCATGGAGGGCAGGACATACAGGAAACAACAGAAAGCAGAGCCCTGTTTAAAGACCTGGTGAAAGTCATTGAAAGACATGTTTAAATTCCATCAGATCCTTTGCATGGCATCATCAGTGACATGCCATCTGGAACAGCTGGATCAAATGTCCTTAATAGGCCAAAGTCCCATTCAGGACAAAGAACTAAAGGAAACACCTTTGCTACAACCATTGCACCTGTGGAATTTGAATATGCCACAGGTTTGAGGACCGTTTCATCAATCAGAGAGGAGGGTTTACTCTGAAAAAAATGCGATAAGCGCACCACATTGCAAACTCAGCCTGAAGAGTGTCAAACCAAAGACTTAGAGGAAATCAATCTGGACTGGGATGAACTTATTGAGAGAGCCCTTGGCTTACAATGGTGTGTTGAAAAAGACTCATTGGCATTCAAGATGGAAGCTTTTCTGAGGTCTTGCAGCAGATGTGGAATGTTATCAGTTACCAGTTCAGTGTATGATCCACTCAGCTTTCTTGCACCAGTCCTGCTGCCTGTCAAAATCATTCTGCAATAGCTGTACAGAAAATGTACAGCTAAAAAATGAATAGGATGAAACCACTGTGCAAAACACAGGGGGGTCTGCGGGGACTAGACCCACCTGATTAACATTCGAGACCCCCTGAAAGCCTCAAAGTCAAAATTTGAGGGGGGTCTAAACATGTTACAGTGTGATTGGAAAGATTTTTGTCATTTCAGTTTTACATGATCTACATATAATACACATTACATGCTTTATTATCCTTTATAAGCAGACAAAATGTACATCATTTTATTTGTAATTTTGTAGTTTACTGTTTTAATGAATTGCTTTCCTAATGGCGCTGTGGAAAAGGCCCACACAAGCCCACATCTGACAGGGAGGCAGTGTTGGAGGATACGAGTTACAAAGTAACGGATTACAGTAACAATATTACTTTTTTGGGTAACGATGTACACTCTAAAAAGTAAACACCACCAAGTTAACACCACTTAATTTAATGCATGGACTCAAGTTAAAAATTAGTTAATTTAGATAGACCTTCTAAATTGCAACCTTTATTTTTGAAGTTGTGATCAAATAATAATGTTGGTAATTAGATCAAATTAATTTTGTATATATTGGGAAAAGTTGGGAAAAGGATTATTCACATTTAACATCCAACCACACTTTAGGGAAAAGTGTGGTTGGATGTTTCTTGAGAGGAATTAAAGAGGTAAGAAAACTATTTCTTTTATTTTGCTGGCCTGCATTATTTGATGCAAAAAGTTTGTTAAAAGTTCTGTTACATTTATTCACTCACTCACTCACTCACTCACTCACTCACTCAAGTTCACAAAAAAAACATTTTGTCCTCATTAATGCTATTGGAAATGTTGTAGCTAACTAGCCTACGCTGTCGGGGGCCGACAGCAAGGGGTATATCCGCGAACTTGTCCAATCCTCAACTTTCCAATATACCCAAAGTATACGCACTCGCACCTGCCACTAACTGTTTTAATTAATTATTAATAAATTCAACAAAATAACTGTTAAATATTATGATATAATGCTGACTACACTTTATACATGTTCAAAGTATCCATATAAACTCGATATTGAACACAGAATACCTGAACTCATACATTTCTCTCTAGTTTTTAATAAAACTAGTTAACCTATTATACCTTGTTAAATATTATGAATATTACAATGCTAACCACACCTGCCATATCATCAAAGTGTCCAAATTTCATGAAAAAGCATACACTATGTTTATTCAATTTCATGAATAAGCATACAATATGTTCAAACTTTCCATTCAATGCATTAATAAAGAAATGGAGGTTTAACTATTTTTTATATGATCATTAATACATTTTTATTATAATGTAATAAATATTATGAATAAGTGCTAAATAAACCCATGATATCCTCAATGTGTCCAAATGAGCTCAATAATAACGAAAAAATGCCTTAACTATTTTTTCTGTGTTCACTAATAAGTTAACCAGTTAACTTATTATGTAACTATTACCAATCATAGCCAAAGTAATAATGATTTGAAGGCAATATCTCCATCAGTCTGGAAGATAAAGCCGAAAATGTGTTTTTAGCATAATAAATTAATTAATTTGCTGATTAATAATAAAGCTACAAAGATAAGGGATAATTCTCAGGTGGTATGTGATGCCCATGCACAATCTGAAGCCAATACCTGCAATACTTTGGAAGATACAGGCGAAAATATGTTTTTTATATCATTAATTAATTAATTAATTAATTAACTAATTAATAATAATGGTAGACAGCTCAAAATCAATAGGGATCATCTACCCATAAAAAAAATAAGAAATTAGATGCCCTACTTTACGCAGGATGTCCTAAAGACAATCTATTTTTTCCTACCGTTTCACCCGGTAACCACCGAAACGATGTTGTGATGACACATGCAAAAACTGCGGCCAGCACGCGCCTGTCTATTAGAGTCTGTCCAAGATCAGTTTGGAACATCAATAAAACGATTCCAATAAGATGTGAGTACACGGTGGAACAGCACCTATTAAATGCTGGAAAGTCTCTTTGCGCAAAAGCGAAACTTGGACAACGCAGATTATGAACTCCCTCCGACAGAACTCTCTTCTCTCTCTTTAAGCAGTTAACTAAAGAGATCAGCTCATCTGATGCATCTGTTATTCCCTTTATTATAGCGCTAAAGGTCTTCTTCACAAAGATTGAGACCATGGAGTGAAAACAATGAAAAGAGTGCTCTTGAGAATCTGTCAACACGTTTTACTAAGATCTACTCGGATCCCCTGTATTTCATCGGGACTGTACTCGATCCTCGTCATAAAGATCATTATGTAAGTGTCATATATGGATGTGGGTATAAAACTGCGCATAGAGAAATTATCCAGTCTGCGTTGGATCATATGGTTTTACATGCTATTATATATACATTATACAATAAACACTATGTGGGCAGGCTAAATGATGTTTGTCCATATATCTACACAGTAAATTAAGAAACGGGAAAGTAAAGTAATAAGTAGTGAAGTTACTCATTGCAATTTACAAAAGTAACTAGTAACTAATTACTTCTTTTTTTTTAGCAACTACCCCAATACTGCAGGGTAGCACCTGGGGTTGGTGAAACAGTATTGTGCAACAAATGGGACCTGGGACCTGGGACCTGGGACCCCCCACTACAACACTTCTCAGATGCTAGTGAGTCAGGATATGGGGCAGTCGCTTACCATCGGATGGAAAATAGCAGAAATTATAGGCATCCTGATGCGTCGATCTGATGCTGAAGGCTGAGTTTCAGATTACATTAGGCTTTAGTACAGCCTCTGCTATAAAGAATGAGGACAAGTGCTTCCATACGTTTGTGGCAAACAGGGTCTCAACAATAAGAGAGGCAACTAAAACCTCACAGCAACGATTTGGTTAAGATATTGCTACTTTGTCATCTGGTTAAAAAGAAGTGTGTAGACAGAGCACTCTCTCCAAGCTGGATCCATGTTTGGATGAAGTGGAAGCGAGAGGGTGGCTAAACAAAGGGCCTTTACCAGAAGAAGTCAAACATCCACTGACCAACACGTAGCCACTCTTATTTTGAGAAATTTTCGCCAACAGCTTGGCCATGGTGCTTGTTATCACACACTGTCCACACTGAGGAGGAATTATTATTATATTATTATATTGAGAATTAAATTGGTGCATTGGTAAGGTACAGTCAAGTCCTGTGGCGTGATATTCACCTGTCCAGTTGAGCAGTTCACCTAGAAGTAACTTATTGGATACAGATGCATGCATTAATGAATTACAGTATATCGGTTGAAGAAGAGGTCAAGTCGTTCACAATCGGTCTGACAATGGGACTTGGCCCAGGAGGTTATTAAAGTGCTGATCATCCCAGCTGCAGTGGAAATGCCAGCAGCCATATTGTGCCTGTTTTTTAATAAACCTTTAAAATGGTTTGGTTAATGTGTTGCTGGTGGTTTATTGGGAGTTGAGAAGATGGAGTCTCCTCATTCTTTTCACCATCAGGTTTTCCCCTAGGCCTGGTTGAAACAATGTTGCTAAAAACAATGCTGACTTTGTTGTGAATGCTGAAGCTGTCTGACCTGCTGCATCAGTCCAAACAGCACTTTCCAAGTGGACTGCACTGTTTCTTCCTACTTTATGGGAATATTCTATTGTTATTATTAACAATAGAACAATAGAACAATAGAATAGTCGTCCTTAAATTTGAAGAAAACTAAGTCTATGGTAACAGAGTTTGTATTTAGTGTCTGGATTTAACCTAACTATATTATAGTGATTAAATAATTCAAATTTAAACAAGGTAAAGTTTATTTTGTAATCCCAAGCATTGAGATTTCTGTGCTATTGCTCGGAGCTGTGGGCTAATTATCATAGTGTGTCTGGTCTCTCTTCAAATCAGTCACTCACTCAGTCACCCACTCACTCATGGTCAAGTTAGAGTGTCCAATTTGCCTAATCCCCAAATCTGCATGTTTTTGGACTATGGGAGGAAACCAGAGAACCTGGAGAAAACCTACACAAACACACACACACACACACACACACACACACACACACACACACACACACACACACACACACACACACACACACACACACACACACACACACACACACACACAAAGAACATACTAGATAATTAGATTGATAAAATACATTTTATTGAGCCTTATAGCAAGTGTTTCATCAGCAAGGAATGCTATACACATTAATACTAATGGCTAAAGATAAATATAAATGTTGGTTGTAGCTATGCACCAAGACATCTCTGCCAAAAATAGAGCAGTCAAAGGAAATCATCATGTTCAAAGCCAAACTGATAAAAAATGCTGAGTAAAAATATTCCCACTGATGAAAACAATATTTCAGCTCAAAAAAAGTCTTAATATTATGAGAATAAACATTATTTTCATCTTTTTAGGGGTGTACAAGATGTGGCATCTAATTTGCTGTTTGTGCAGCCATTAATTGCAATGCCATATGGCTTCAGTTTATCATAAGAATCAATATGCCATGAAGCGCTGAGCCCTCTGTTTTTGTACTGTTGTTCCAGTCCTTCTGGATCCAAAATGTCCAAAAATCTAAACGTCTGTCTCAGTTTAAACCAGGATTAAGTGTTTATTTTTTTTTACAAGTGAGAATGGGGTATAAAAAACTCCAGTTTAGGCCCAATTCTGCTGATCATACATGTTAAATAGGTGACCGCACTCCCACAACACCTTCTAGTCCCTAACTAAAAAGCCTGAAACATATTCAGAAAATCTCCTACTGCTCGTTTAAAATAGCGCCTCCACATTACTTTTTATAAATGTGCCTTTGCTTCCTAATCACTAACTTTAATAGTTGTGGGTGACAAGAGATAAAGCAGAGGCTGATCCCATTCAGTTGGAAGATTTAATTTAGATTTCCCTCAGGTTCTGATATGCTTGTCACTCAGCAGAAATCCTCAGAAGACAGTCACAACCTGTGCTGCAATTTTCTGTTTGAATACAGACACAAAAGAGCAGGGGTTGGGTTTTAACATTGAGAAAATTAGATTTCTGCAAGTGTGACATTTTTCTCTCTTCCAATCATCGAAAGAGACTGTGTTTCTTCGTTGTTTATATTATCCCCTACAACCTTTAAAGCGCCCATAGACGGGAAGCTCCAATTAACGCTGTTTCTGGTGTGTATCTGCGCCATTACCTTGTTTATGAAGCCTTAAAGTTTCCAAACAAACCCTTCAGCCACTGCTGAGAACGCTGGGTTTTATTGTATTCTCTGGCTCTGAAAAAGCCTGGAATCGTTACGCAAGGATCTCGTCTCCTGAACAGCAGATCGTCCTGCTCCGGGCACTAGTCCGTGCACATCCGGTTGCGTACATTGAACCGCAGAAGAAGAATAACGTCCGTTGTGGAGGTGTTTCACGAGCGACAGTGTCTTCTGACTCTGTGTCCGACTCCGAGTCAAAGGCGTAAAAGGGACTGCAGCGGGGAGTCGTGACGAAGACATTTAAAATGTTTTCTGGTTTGCAGCAACTAGGAGGTTTTTGACCATAAAAACGTTAGTTAGTTAGATGTATGCAAGTAGACCTCCATAACTCACTTATATGTGCCATAGGACCACTCTATGGAAGCTTTAAGAACATGTGAAAGGTGCAGCCCTGAAATATGAACGAGAGTCATTAGTTAGAGATTATTTAACAGAGAGCGGGTATAAGTTAGCAGAATGTTTGATATTCGCTGGATATTCGTTTTCGAAAGACATGTTGTCATTCTGATTGCTGTAGTAGTTGCCAATGGTAGGCAGCTACTTACTACAGGTAAAATTTTGATGATATCTGTCATTATGGTGAAACAGTAAAGGGGCGTGGGCACATGACGACTTGCGCTCATCGAGCTCAAACCCGTTAATTCGGCGCTCGTGGTATTAGTTATTTTCGGGCTGTGAAGCCACCGGGATGTGCCCAACGACCATATCAGAGTGTGTCCTGGTCTCCCGTTCCAAGTTTTCGAGGGAATCGGTCAACGTACGGCAAAGTTAGAGGGCACTTCCTGTTAAAATGGCTGACACACTGTTGGGTCAATCAATGGTGTGTCCATAAACTTGTTCAGGGAAGATCCCTTGTTTCACATATCAACTTTCGTGCAGATCGAACAATGTTTGACTTTACTTCCTGTGGTGAGCATTCCACTTCCTGTATGGAAGTCATCGTTTTCAGACATGTTGAGAACGGGTCTTGGGTGTCACATATGAAGTTTCAGATGGATACAGCAATCCCTGTTAGAGCAGCATGAAAAACTGTGTAGTGTAAGTGTAATTCTGTCTGCTGTCACCAGGGGGCACTGTTTTCAAAATGTAATATTTTCATATAGACGTCTTCAGGGCCACATTATCATCAATCCAAGGAAGTTTGGTTCAGATCGGACCGGGATTCGCAAAGTTATAACAGTTTGCTTTTTGTCGCAAACGATTTTGCAATAATTTTTTATTTTTTAATAATGTATTTTAGTAGTTAAAGGTGCCATATGTAAGAATGTGGCTAAAAACGGTTACTACACTTAAATTCAAAATACCGAGGTCTTTTAGGTTTCGTTTTCTCTGCCATTTTAGCTCATACGTAACTGGCAACCTGTGGTTGGAGCTGACACTCTACTGACTGCAATGATTGGTAGAAGGCCGTAGGTGGCGCCACATGCCAAAACATAAACATGATTTGCAGTCTGCAAAAGGTTTTTTTTAATGCGAATATTTTGGTTGTACTGTAGTTGTTGGTGAGTTCAGTTTGTTATATGAACATTATTCCTGAGTCTCTGTGACATATTAGGAGGATTTTATGGCCAGTTGATTTAGATTTATTACATAATTCACCTTTAAAAAATAAAATAAAATCGGATCTGGTATAGAAAATCTGGGATTTTATTTTCAGGCCATATTGCCCAGCCCTACCTAATCATATCGACTTGCATCTAGCTATGCGTTTCCCTTTTTTTTAAATCTTTTTCTCAATTGTATTGGGTACCCTTGCGGAGAGTTTCTTACCACATTTCATTATAAATGTATCTGTACTGTATAATGATATTGAAGTTTCATTCCATTTCAGGTAAAAAAAATGGTCTGCACTTAAATATCACTTTTCTGCAACCCAACCCTCAGCGTTTTACAATTGCTTTCTCTCATTCATCGAATTCACACATTCACAAATG